>NC_046663.1:132840155-132879883 GCF_010883055.1 Belonocnema kinseyi
CCGTCAAGGGGGTCGCGGAATATTGAGTCTTGAATGTCTTCACAACAGGATTATTCTGGGTACAGCACAGAGAGTTGCAAATGGAAGAGACCCTCTTCTTAAGATGGTCAGGAGTCAGGAAGAAGTGGGCAAAGGAGCATTTCTGTACAAAGCAGCGGAGGAGGCTGCTGAAACACTCGGACTTGACTTCAGTATTAGGGGTGAGCAAAATGCATGAAATCTAATCTGTCTCGGGTACTCACTCCTAAAAGCTCGGTTTAAGAAAGCACAAGAGAAAAACTTTCGTGAACAGCTCCTCGATAAGAGGATGCACGGTATCTTCCACAGAAGTGTGAAGGATCAGTCAATGTCTTGTGAGCTAACGTTTGCTTTCCTTAAATCGCCCGGGTTGAAGTGTGGTACAGAGGGTTTCATTTTTGCATGCCAAGACGGTATCATATCCACCTTAACATACCGTCACCACATTTTGAGCCAAGACATTCCCGATGATAGCTGCAGGGCGTGCCATGCACACCCCGAGCATTTAGCTCACATACCATACTATCTAATTGTCCAACACACGCGGGAACGACCTACATTCAAAGGCACAATGCGGCACTAAGAGTGCTTTATTACCATCTCTGTCACTCCTACGGAATTCACCTTAATATCTCTCCTCTAAATGCTTCTAGGGAAATCGTGTCAATTGTCGAGAATGGGAAATGCTGCATATACTGGAACTTTATATTCTCGACAATTGTTTCTGTTGCTCACTCGAGGCCTGACATGGTTCTTCTTGACTTCGAGAAGCGAACCATGTTCGTTATCGAATTTTCGGCACCAGCTGACAAAAATATCATAGTCAAGGAGAATGAAAAGAAAGACAGGTATCGAGACCTTATAAGGGAGTTGCAACGATTGTACCCGGAATATTCTGTTGAACTGATCGTCCTTATCATTGGCGCTCTTGGAGGTGCCAAGCTTTCACTTGCTAATAGCCTAAAAAGCATCCCTGTGTGTCAACAATATGCTAGAACACTTGTGTGAAAAATGCAGAAGGCGGTTGTCCTTGGGTCACTTCGTGTTCTTAGGGTGCACGAGGCTTTTGCTGGATCCTTTGTTCGTTTTTAAAGCCCTAAATTGTGGCCGCCATATTGGACCTTCTAAGGGTTATAGCAAAAAACCGTCAGCAATACAGAAGCAATTTTGTGTTCGGATTTGGATTCAGCGCATCAAAATCCTTCGGAAATGTTTGGTCTGCTTTCTGGCTTTTGACTTTTGTCAAATTTTGTCGGCCTGTGTAATTATCAAAAACAAGAAGATATTCTTCCCTAAACTTCGGAGAGAGTCCATAAATAATTACACGATGGTGGGCGGGAAACCTTTCCTAATCCGTTTAAACACTTTAAACTATACAATGAAACTGTTATACCCAAAGTTTGACCAGTGATCCATTATTTTCCAGAGGAAAATAAAAGAAATAGATATTTGTACCCTAAAATTGAAAATCAAGTTGTAAGAATATTTATGTAGATTTTAATTAGAATACATTCATCATCGAGTATTATTATTATTCCTTAAATTAATTGATTACTATTTAAGCAAATGAATAATGATCTATCAAGTATTAAAAAATATAATTCTAAAAAATAAAATATAAAAATAATAAATTGTTAAAAAAATTTAATTGTTTGCAAAATGAAATTATTAAAGAAATTGGGTGTAGTTCCGAATAGCTGAACTCTCTTTAATTTTCTTTAAGCTCCGCATACTTATGTACTTTGATGCGCTGATCACGAATTTGATAGTGAAAAATGTCGACTAGGTCATCTTCATGGTGCAACCATGGCAAAAGGGCCTACGTGGCGACTATAGTAATTAGGCACCTTTGTGACTAATTACAGAAATAGAGGTGACCAAATCCCTACCATTTCCCCCTACCCATTTCCATTACCCCTTTCCAAGGTCCCGGGTGGGTGGGAAGGCACCCTGGGATTGCCTACAGAAATAATTATGGTCAATCCCCCTACCACTTTCCCAGGTCCCGAGTGGGTGGGAAGGCACCCTGTGATTGGCTACAGAAATAATAATGTTCAAACCCCCTAACCCTTTCTCAGGTCCCGTGGGGGATGGAAAGGCACCCCTGTGACTAGTCGCAAAAAGAATTTCGGTCAAACCCCTACGCCTTTTCCAGGTCCCATGGGGGTGGGAAGGCACCACTGTGACTGGTCACATAAATAATGTTGTTAAAACCCCTACTTCTTTTCCAGGTGACGCGGGGGAGGGAAGGCACCCCTGTCGCTGGTAACAGAAATAATTTTGGTCAACCCCCCACCCCTTTTCTAGGCCCCATGGGGGGAGAGATCCCTGTGCCTGGTCACAAAAATAATGTTGGTAAATCCCCTACCCCTCTTCCATGTCCCGTGGGGGTGGGATGGCACCTTGTGATTGGCTACAGAAACAATAATGGTCAAACGCCCTAACTCTTTCTCAGGTCCCTTGGGGGATGGAAAGGCACTCCTGTGCTTGGTCACAAAAAGAATTTCGGTCAAACCCCTACGCCTTTTTCAGGTCCCATGGGGTTGGGAAGGCACCCCTGTGACTGGTCACAGCACTACTTCTTTTCCAGGTGACGCGGGGGAGGGAAGGCACCCCTGTGACTGGTCACAGAAATAATGTTGGTCAAACCCCTACTTCTTTTGCAGGTGACGCGGGGAGGGAAGGCACCCCTGTTACTGGTCACAGAAATAATTTTGGTCAATCCCCTACCCCTTTTTCAGGTCCCGTGGGGGGAGGCACCCCAGTGACTGGTCACAGAAATAATGTTGGTCAAGCCCCTGCCCATTTTCCAGGCCCCGTGGGTGTGGGAAGGTACTCCTCTGACTGGTCACTAAAATAATGGTGATCAAACCCCTACCCCTTTTCCAGGCCCCGTGGGAGCGGGAAGGCACCCCTGAGACTGGTCACAGAAATAATGTTGGTCAAACCCCTACCACTTTTCCAGGTCGCATGGAGGGCGGGAGGGCACCCCTGTGACTGCTCAAAGAAATAATGTTGGTCAAACCCCTACCCTTAAGGCTTTTGTTCATAAGAATTGATGTACCACTAATTTTCGTGAAAACTATCACTCGCAGATAAAAATGTTTTGAAACAAAAAATGTGTAACTTAATGAGCTATGCAACTTTTTTCTAAATATTTAGCGATATTGTGCGTATTGCCTTAGATGAACGCAAAAAACCAAGATTTTGATCGTTTTTTTTTTTTATGAAAATCGATTATCACTAATTTTCGCCAAAACTATCACTTTTACAAAAAATGTACGTTACAAATAATATGTATTTTTATGTGATCTATAACTTTTGTTTGAAAGATTTGGCAAAATTTTGCATATTGACTTAGATAAATGCAAAAATCCAAGACTTTGATGGTTTTTTCATGGTTTTACCATGAAAATCGCCTTGTCGCCAATTTTAACTATCATGTTCGTAATGAGCGCGTCAAAATACATTAGTATACGAAGTTTAAAGAAAATTGGAGAATTCATTTATTCGGAACCTTATCCCAGACTCGATGAGGTGCCCAGCCAAATAGTAGTCCTCTGTGTCTTCCCCCACCACTCAAATGGTGGAGCTAACATGAGAGGGAGAGGGGTACTTCAGATAGGAAGCAATGTGTGCTTACTGTGCATACTGTGTTAAAAATTAAGGGAGAAATTAAGGGCCAAGTGTTTGGGATCAATCGAGAAATTCGTTAATAGAAAAAGGGGGGCAGAGAGGGGAAGTAGTAAGGACAAATTATCAACAGGATCAATCCTTAAAAATCCTAAAATGTACAGAACGCCACCGGGAAAGGAACAAATTGTAGCGGGAGGGAAATAAGAGGAGTATGACGAAGAAAACTTTGAACATAGAGGGAAAATAGAAGCTGAAAATTTACAATTGAGAGACGTGCCAAAAATGATGTTAGAAGTAATGGGGATATATGAAGAAAAGCAGGAGAAATGGGGAGAGGAAATAAAGAAAAAAATTAGACGGGAAATGGCCGAGCTTAAGAGAGAAATCAGGAAATGGGAAGAAGTCAGGGAAAAACTAGAAAAAGGATGCAGCCGCTCGAGCAAAGATTAGAAGAGCATGAAAAGCCTGAACTGGAAGTTAGAATAATACAAAAAAAAGAAAGCTCAAACTGAACGTTTGGAGATGGGGAGAGTGGGAATAGGGAGAAGCAAAGGCTGAGAAAAATAGAGCAAACAGTAGAAAAGAAAGAGAGGGAAGAAAGGAAAAAGAATAGTGATAAGTGGTATAAGATTAGAAGGGAAGAAGCTGGACGAAGAAGTGGTAGAAGTACTAAAAAGGATTGATGCTAAGATAGAGATACAGGAAGTGCGAGATAGACCGAGTGTCGGCAAACTAGGAAAAGATGTAACGGGAGATAGGAAAATAAGAAACAGTAAGAAGGAAAAAGAGACGAGAAACGAAAGTAGGGAAGAATAAAAGATATGCTACTGGAATATAGCAGGATTGAAGAGAAAGGAGAGCGAGTTTTTGAGAACTTTGACACAATAGCATGTAGTCATAATGACGGAGAGGTGGCTATATGAAAAGGGATGGGAAAGTGTAAGGGGAAGGTTACCAAGAGGTTACAAATGGCAAGTTCAAAATGCAAAGAGAAAGAATAAAAAAGGCAGATATTGAAATGGTAGAATGGAGAACATATTTTTTGGATTTGCTAGGAGGAGTAGAGAGAAAATTTAGGAAGGGAGGAAAATATGGTAGAGAAAGAGATAAGAAAGAGGACTTACCAAAGGAAGAAATAGTTAAGGTGTTGGGAATAATGAAGGATGGAAAAGCACCTTGTATAGGTGAGATTCCAAATGAAGTATGGAAATATGGAGGGGCGGAACTAGAAGAATGGGTATGTATAATGTGTAATCGAGTATATAGGGGAGAGGGGTGGCCAGAGTTATGGAAGGAAAGAGTAGTACTCGGAGAGATTAAAGAAAGAACTTGAAGAAAAAAGGATAGAGCCACCGAATGAGACAGGGCTTAGGAAAGGAACGGGGTTGATGGACAACATATATGTTCTGAATTATCTAGTAAGTAAGAGAAATAAAAGGGAAAAGGGGCAACGACAGCAATATTCGTGGACTTAAAAGCGGCGTTGGACTCATTGGGCAGAAGTGAAATAGGAAAAGCTATTGTGAAAAAGTGAATAAGAGAGGGATTAATAAAGAAAGTATCGGAAATTTTTAGAGAGACAAAAAGCAGGGTAAAGGTAGGAGAGCAAGGAGAATATTGTTTCTGGTCGGTAAGAACAGTGACGCAAGGCTGTTCTTTGAGCCCGCTTTTGTGTAATATATTAATATGTGATTTGATAGAAGAAATTAAGAAAAAAGGGTGGGGAAGAGTTAGCATAGGGAACGAAAAGATATATACACTGGAATACGCAAACGAATTAGTGTTGATGTCAGAAGATAAAGAAGGTATGGCGGGCTTAATTACAGGATCGCAGAAAGACTTAGATCGGAAACGGTTGAATTGGAATGTAGAAAAGACATAGATAATGAAGTTTAGAAAAGGAGGGGGAAGAAATTAAGAATGAACGCGGAGTTGGAAGGCAATAAAGTTATAAGAAGTAAGAGAGTTTAAATATTTGGGATATATATTGCAAACGAATGGAGATCAAAGAGCTCATGTAAGGGAAAGGATGAAAAAAGCAGCAGTGGTAATGAAACAGATATGGGGAATAGGACAAAGAAGATTGAAAAAAATTGGAGAATGCGATTATTGGATACGCTGGTATGGCCGGTATTAGATATTGAGCGTTTACAAGAAAGGTATACAGAGTGATTTTTTAACTTAAAACTTTCAAATATCTCGAAAAATAGGCAATCTATGAAAAATTGTTATGAATCAAAATTTAATCACTCTGCGGAGTACATAAACTGATGTTAAACTCGGTTCCCTCACACCGCCCCTTGGCGTTCGTGGTGGGGGCAAGTTTAAAATATTAAATGGGAACTCCTATTTTTTAGCGTATATTCGGATTCTTAGGATAAAAATGCGTATAATTTGTCTAAAACAATTTTCTAGTTTCGCGATAGATGGTGCTGTAATCGACGAAATTCAATTTTTGTTCATTTTATTGTTACAGTACAAGTCCGATAACTTGCCGTCGGGTAAGTGTACACTCCCCTTAAAACGTCATCTCACGCACGACACGCACATTAGTTTGGCTCTCCCACTACGTGTACTATTTTGCTTATGATTTGCGCCCTTGATTTACGCATGCGCGCACCTAATATCCTGCTGCTAGAGGAGGCATTCGATAATTCCGCAATTCCTGGAACTTTCCGCCCCTACAGCCCCGAAGTTGAAAAGTTATCGGTCTTGTTATTGGTCTTCAAACAAACTACTACTTTTAGCGTAACCCAGGAACAACGACGTGGACGTAGGAGTTTTCTGTTCCCTTCGGGTTACTTGATTAACGTGAGTCTCCTCGCCTCTCACGATTCAAGGTACTCAGGGAATCATCTTTTAATTAAATTAAGTGGTCAAGATGATGACCTTCGGCTTCAATGCACTTACTAATCCGTAATTCAAATGAATTTACACAACGGAGAAGTGTATCTTCTTGAATTTCAGCACATGCACTTGTAATTCCGTCAATCATATTCTAAAGTGTTGTTAGTTTTTCTATGTACACTTTGTCTTTCAGATAGCCCCACAAAAAGAAATCTGGTGAAGTATGATCTGGCGATCTTGCAGGCCAATTTATCGAACCGCCTCTACCAATCCAGCGACCATTGCAATCACGATCAAGAACTTTTCGTACTAGCGCTGAATAGTGTGCCGAACAACCATCATGTTGAAACCACTTCGATAATGTTGGGACCGATCACTTTGTTTCCAATTACTCCACACCATACGTTGACAGTCCATGGATGCTGGTGTTCGACTTCACGAAGCCACTGCGCATTTTCAATATTCTAGTAATGCATGTTGCGTCGATTAACTATTCCATGGTTCGTAAAAGACGACTTCTCAGAGAATAATACCCATCGAAAAAAGTTGGAATTTTGTTGCATTTGTTCACGTGCCCACTGACAAAAAGCTACCCGATTTTGGAAATCAACGCTATGAAGTTCTTGGTGAAAAAAGACATAATACGGATGAATCTTATTACGTTTCAAAATTTGGAAACCACTGGAACTAATGGCCACTGCAACTAATACGTCAATTTCATTATTTTCTCCAGTGCCTGTTGTTGTACGAGTCTTTTTCTTAGGTTGAACACTTCCATTGGTACTAAATTTTGTAATAGTGCGATAAGATGAAGCACGTGACACAATTCTATTTGGAAAACGCTGAGCGTAGAGATTGACAGCATTATCAAGATTTCTTTATCTTCTCCATACACCATAACCATTTCAATTTTTTTCGCGTACGGTCAGATACTCCATTGTATGGTAATATTCGGAATAATCTTTGATCTGACTAAAGTGAGTTTTCTCTTGAATGTATTTTTTCTAATTTACTGTATTTAAAGAAAGAAAAAAGTAAACACTTTCGTAATGTTTCGATAGCCTTCGCTGACCTCAATCTACAATAATTCCAGAGCTAAAATTTAAGAATATTCAGGAAACACTGTCAATGTAAACGTATTACTTAATAATTACTTCTCAAGAACGGACTACGTTTTGGCATGTTTTTCAAAATAATAATCACCAAAGAGATCCGAAGCTCTATTGCCCTTATTTTTGACCGACTTCAAAAAGAAGGAGGTTCTACCTATGTTCGTCGTGATGTATTTTTTTTATGTACGAGTTTTTATTGCACTCGTTTAACGATTCTGTAGCGATTAAAAAATTTTTTTTCCCCTGGTCAGTCATGTCACAATGAGAATGGTGTATTTTTTCTTGTGAATTTATTGCAGAATCGTAAGCGTGCATTCTGAGTAATAGTAAAATGAAGAAAAACTGAATTTCGTCAATTACAGCGCCATCTGTCGCGAAACGAAAAAAATGTTTTAGACAAATCATACGCATTTTTATCCAAAGAATCCGAATATGCAATAAGAAGCAGGGTTTCATATTTAAGATTTCGAACTTGACCCCACCTCTACTCCCAGAGGGGTGTGGGGGAACCGCTTTTAACCCGATCAGTTAATCGCACTTTTGGCACCTTCTCAGTTAATCGTGGGTCGTTTCAGACCCAAGACATGTTAAAACGTTCCATTATCAATACAAAATCTGATGAAATTCCTGTACTTTCTTGAATACTTCCTCTCTAAGGGAATATAATAAAGATTGCAAAAAATTTAAACAAATATTTTATGTTCAATGATAAGCAACCCTTCCTCCCGAAAATACAGAAATTTACAACAAAATTCACAACATTAAAAAATTGAGATATTTAAATTTTCCAAATACCATAGTAAAGTTCAAGAAGCGTATTTTTACGAAAAAAATCACGTAGCCGATGGGTACAAAAGACATTCTCAATTATTTGGTGTCAATTAGCGCTTTGTTCCAAAGAGGAAGTTTCAAGAAATAACTCAGCATTGGTTTGTTTTCTGATCTTTTTTCGGATCACAAAATGAGCATCGCTTTTTTTCGTGTTTTATTCAAATTTATCTTATTCTCGGGTTCATTTAGGATTGGTCTTATGTAACTCATAAGAATTTTCGGAAGATTTGCTGTGTTTAATCTAGTTCTCATGAGAGGTGTAACCAGTTCAAGTACCAATTCTCTCAGAAATTGGCGACGATCTTTGACTGGACGTTTGCTTTGAAAATTATAAAGGATGCATGCATTAACACCTGCCTGCTCCAAAATACCCATCAAAAGGCGCATGGGCCAACGACGAGTTTTACGAGCGCAAGTGAATGAACCGCACAAAAAATCGAGAATGTCGGTTCTAATTTCGTTTCATTGTACATCTGCCCCATCTCTGGTTTACCATCCGAGTCTTTAGACACATCAGTCTCATCTCTCTCTACATCTTCTTTATTTGCGCCCTCACTCTCATAAAAACAACTATATTCGGAGGATTCTTCGGATTCTTCATGTACGAAATCAACTTCATGCTCGCTTTCCTCGTGCAAATAGTTGACTGTTTCCGTAAGTGGACGATGGATTTCGAGACTTCACTAGATGTACGCTGCGTCATGCTATAAGAGATGAAAGATCAATATATGACTAAAAAATTTAAATATTTCAAAAATAGTCATGAACTTCACAAAAATTAAAAAAATTACCTTGACGCTCAAAACGAGTTTGCACCGACTTCAAAGAAATAGTTTGTCGTTTCTGACCCAACGCGCACTTGATCTGCCTACTGCGAAGGCCAGGCTGCCACTGGATAAACGCGATTCAGCACAGAGGGTCCTCTACTCCTAAAGTTTTTTTAGCATAAGGATAGACATTTCCGAAGTATACGGATTTTGAGTAATAAAACAAAAGAAAAATGCCTTGGGTCCAAAACGACCCACGATTAACTAATCGGGTTAACATTAGTGTATATACTCTTCAGAGTGATTAAATTTCTATTCATAATATATTCCGAATAGAGTGCCTATTTTTCGAGATATTTGAATATGGTGAGAGAAGAATCTCAATGAGATACATTAAGTATTAGAGCGGAAATGAGGGCATGGAAATTTGAGATAAAATTGACCTTCTTGTAAACGTACAGTATAGAGGAGAGCATAACCGGCAAACCGGCTTGGTCAGGGAGATATCTCAATTAAAATTTACATAATTTATTTTCTCATAAAATCGGTTTACTTAATAGATGTGTCAAATTGAGTGACGTGCAATATAGAAAAGAAAATTTAAATTAACTAAAAACAACATTAGTATCGAACAACTATCCTCTTCCTTTAATTAATGACATTATCGCTGAGCATGTGCATGAAATTTATAACAGTTCTAAAAATAAAAATAAATGGATTGATACTTACAATAAATTTGATTTAAAAGTTACGTTACCGTATATACAAGGTCTCTCTGAACGTTTCCGAAGTTCATTAAAAAAATTTAACATAAATGTTTATTTCAAAAGCACCAACAGTTTAGATAACTATTTTAAAAAAAAGATAGGGATAGCATTAAAAATTTGGTGTTATTTATATGATAAAATGCAAATTTTGTGATAAAGTTTATGTAGGTGAAACTGGGAGCAAATTAACAACTAGAATTGCCGAACATAAAGGAGATTGTACAATTGGGAATTTAAATACAGGCTTATCACAACACTTTTGGAATTCTAATCACCATTTCGATTTCGAACTCAGCAATATTAAAATATTAGCTACTGAAAAAAATGCTTATCAAAGACGTGTTATTGAATCTATATTCATAAACAAATTTCTAAATATTTCTGTTAATTTACAAAATGAAATTGAAATGAAACTTGGCCAATCATTGTATTTCACTTTATATACAGCCTTTATCTTCATCAACGATTTACCGCCTTATTTATCTCCTAGTCATATGTTCGTCGTTGTTTCCAAAATACTTAGAACGGTTGCATAATCGTTAATAATGTAATTCTTACGCTGAAAAAAGCCTCTTCAATTTTATGAGGCTTTCTCTTTTTACTCATCCTCAATAATTGTTTGGAGTCTTCCTTTTGTTTTAAACTATAATAACGTATAAACTATTTTTAATTATGACACAAAAAAAATTTACATGTATTGACTCCAAAATTGGAATGATTGTTGTTTCGCTTACAAATCGTTCTAAACTAAGGTATTATTTTTTAAATATTTTTTACTCATAAATAATAACTTTTTTAAAACTATTTATATTTATTTTTATTATATATTAGCTTATTATAATTATTATTTAGATACTCTTAAAAGGGCACGCAGTCATGCCGAAACGTCGTCGAAGTTTTAATTTTTGTTCTAAAAATGAATGGAGTAGAATTGATAGCTCTAATTTGTTTTTATTTTGCCCTGACCGTAAGACAGACGAAATAATTTTTTTACAATTCATTTTTATATTTTGTCGTCGAAATACGTCCGATATTTATTACCTTGACTAATGTCAAGTTTCCCGGACCCAGCGTGGGGTCGTCTCATATTTCTCGATGGTCATTGGTATAGGCATTACAAATTCTTTGTGATGCATTTTGAATGGAGTTCTATACTCGGAGGCACTATTATGCTATTTCGAAATGCAAATTGTTGAGCTTCAAAACAATTAGAGCAATATTTGTGACGTGCGCCGAAGAAAGGGGGCTTATTCTAAAAAAATCGAAATCAAGATTTGTATACATTTCGATAGTTTTTGAGCTGCTCTTTTTAATTAAACCATCGGAAAAATATCCGAGATTGTTATTGCTAATAATTGAGTTGTTGGGAACCCGAGTATAGGGCTTTGGCTCGAGAGCTCGAGATTCCGTGAAACATCTCCCACCACTCACCATGCCATCTACGCGTCTCATCTATACCCCGTCCGTGAGCCGCGTCTACGACTAATGGACAATTTGAATATATACCTTGACTTTTGAAAACAATTTTTAATTGTTTGAACAAATGTGAATGATTAAGACATTTATTTATGCCTAAAAAATAAAAAAATAAAATAATCGTATTTTCTGATTGAAATGCAGTATTTTTTCATTGTTTGAAGTAGTAAATTTTTCTAAAAAAATGTTCTTAATTAAACAATTATGTAATGTCTATTTTCAACATTTATAAAAATTGAGCCAGATATCAACTTTCTTTTCAAATTAGTATCCTATGCTACGTTTTTTGAATAATTACACAATTTTGATACATTTCTTTTCATTTTAAATAAATTTCTATTTGTTTAAACAATGTTTATTTGCTCAAGTCGAATTTTTCCGATAACTAAAAAAATGAAAGGAAATAGAACACATACAACTATTTTTCTCACTGTATAGTGTATAAAAAGCATAAACTAACCACTTTTTAATTGTTTAAACACGTTATTTGTTTAAATAATTACTTTCCCAACAAAAGTTTTAAAATAGTATTTTTTGAGTTAAACCTAATATTGAATGATTTTGAGGAGTAGTAAAGTCTGCTAGCTTCATGTTATTGTTTATACAATTGATTATTGTTTTTCCTCCAAACTTACTACTTCCCGAAATCATTCAATATTGTGTTTATCTAAGAAAATATGGCTTTAAAAATATTATTATAAAAATAATTGTTTAAACAAATTATGTTTGTTTAAACAATTGAAAAATGGTCAGTGTGTTCTTTTTAGACACTCTACAGTTAGAAACATAATTGTATGTATTCTATTTTATTTCATTTTGTTCAGTTATCAGAAAAAACTGGTTAAGCGAATAAACATTGTTCAAACAAATAGAAATTTAACATTAAAAGAAATGTATATAAATTATGTAATGAATCAATAAAACGTATCATAAGATACTAATTTGAAAAGACAGTTGATATCAGGCTCCATTTGTAGAAATTTAAAAAATAGACAATAAATAATTGTCTAAGGCCATGTAGCAAGTGGGTCTCGTGACCAGATTCCGACCTTACCGCTACTGTTTTCATTTCCAAACTTATTTTCACACGAAGCGCTACATCGAGTTGGAAATTTGGAATATTAAATAAGAAGCACTAACAAGGAAGGTACTCCAGGTGTCCCTCGCCAATTTCATTCTCCCTGATATATGGTATGTTGTAGAACTCGAAAAACTAAGCGACAAGTTCTTTTTATCTGCGGAAAAACACTTTAAAGGGTTGAAAAAAGCCCCTCAAACATAAGGGTCGTAATTGCATCATTTTCCATGTATTTTTTTGAAAGAGCTGTAAAACTATTTCGACACATCCTGTGGTATCCATCGATGAAATTTGCAGCTTCCGGCGAAACGATATCACTGTACTTCAAATTGCAGGTAACGCATGACCGCAAAGTTTAGATCGTTCATATGAACGACAAAACAAATTTTTTTTACGATTTTTTTTTGTTGAAATTGTTTTTGGCAATCTAAAAACGCATTTCATGCAATCAACCATGACCACACCAGACGAAACACCAGACGAAATTTTTTGGTGTTGAGAAACCTTGCTCCAACCCCTAAGAACCACCCCTATGATCAACGATATTTGAAATTATTAAAATCGATAAAAACAGCCAGAAAGTAATAAAAAGATGTGTTTAACGTTCTGAAAAATACCCCTTTCGTTCCCCCACTTAAAAAATTAATCAAAAGCATCCCCCTAACTATATTACTGGCAGCACACCACCAACTAATGCTGGTGGTAAGAAAACTAGCTCGAAAACCGAAAACCCACCCCTAATGAATAAGTTCCCAAAATTCCAGTAAATGTCCAATTCAGTTCGAAATTAATACATATGCGATCATTTAATAGCTTAGAAAATTAATAAAAAGCATCCCCCTAATTATGGCAATGGCAGAACACCTCGTTCGAATACCAAAAAACCACCCCTAATGAAATTCAATTTTTAAAAATTCGGAAAATCGACAAAAACAGGCAAAGGGTAATAAAAAGTTAGGTGTTTAACGTCTTGAAAAATTACTCCTCTTGTTCCCCGACCAATTGTGGTGGCAAGAAACCTCGTTCGGAAAGCGAAAACCAACCTCTAATTAGTAAGTTCCCAAAATTCTAGGAAATGTCCAATTCAGTTCGAAATTGATACATTTACGATCATTTAATAGCCTAGAAAATTAATAAAAATCATCCTCCTATTTATGGTACTGGCAGAATATCTCGGTCGGATACCAAAAAAACACCCCTGATAAAATCCAATTTTTGAAAATTCGGAAAATCGACAAAAACAGGCAAAGGTTAATAAAAAGTTGGGCGTTGAACGTCTTGAAAAATTACCTCTTTTGTTTCCCCGACTAATGCTGGTGGTAGGAAAACTCACTTGAAAATCGAAAACCCACCACTAATTAATAAGTTCCCAAAATTCTAGGAAATGTCCAATTCAGTTATAAATTAATACATATACGATCATTTAATAGCTTAGAAAATGAATAAAAAGCATCCCTCTAATTATGGTAGTGACAGAACACCTCGGTCGAATACCAAAAATCCACCCCTAATGAAATGCAATTTTTGAAAATTCGGAAAATTGACAAAAACAGGCAAAGGTTAATAAAAAGTTGGGCGTGGAACGTCTTGAAAAATTACCTCTTTTGTTTCCCCGACTAATGCTGGTGGTACGAAACCTCGCTTGAAAACCGAAAACCCACCACTAATTAATAAGTTCCCAAAATTCTAGGAAATGTCCAATTCAGTTTGAAATTAATACATATACGATCATTCAATAGCTAGGAAAATTAATAGAAAGTATCCCCCTAATTATGGTAGTGGCACAGCACCTCGGTCCAATACAAAAAAAAACACCCCTTATGAAATAAAATTTTTTTAAATTCGGAAAATCGACAAAAACAAGCAGAGGATAATAAAAAGTGGGGTGTTTAACGTCCTGGAAAATGATCCTTTTTGTTACCCCGACAATTGTGGTGGTAGGAAACCTCGCTCGGAAATCGAAAACCCACCCCTAATTAATAAGTTCCCAAAATTCAGGAAATGTCAAATTCAGTGCGAAATTAATACATATACGATCATTTAATAGCTTAGAAAATTAATAAAAAGCATCCCTCTAATTATGGTAGTGGCAGAACACCTCGGTCGAATACCAAAAAACCACTTCTAATGAAATTCAATTTTTGAAAATTCGGACAAACGAAAAAAACAGCCAGTCAGGGGAACAAAAGGGATAATTTTTCAGGACGTTAAACACCCACATTTTTATTACCCTTTGCCTGTTTGTCGATTTTCCGAATTTTTAAATATTGGATTTTATTAGGGGTGGTTTTTTGGTGTCCGTCTGAGATGTTCCGCTAGGACCATGATTAGAGGGATGCTTTTTATTAATTTTCTAAGCTATTAAATGATCGTATATGTATTAATTTCGAACTGAATTGGACATTTACAAGAATTTTGGATAGTTATTAATTAGATGTGGGTTTTCGCTTTCCGAGGGTGGTTTCTTGCCACCACAATATAGCTGAATAAGTTATTAGTTTACCTGAAAGTGGCTGACACTAATTCCTTGCATGTGACTTACTCTATTCGTTTACTAATTTTTAGCACACTTTCTTTTGAATTGCCAAGGATAAAGCAGGTGAAAGAAAAAATGGGAAAAAGAAGGAAAAATGCGAATAACTTAGTACGTATTAACATTTTGATAAAATACTTTTTATTAATCTTGGAGTATACCTTAATATAGTACCTTTGGTCTTTTAATAATTTTCGAAAAAATGATTTGTTGTTAAGAAAAACGGCTTTTTATTGTTATGGTATTCCTTTAATCGATGTTTTCTCCAAATGTATCAATTTTATCAAAAAATGATATAATAATGAAAATATGCATCTATGGGAGTGGGCCAACTTTTGTCTCAACCTTTTTCCTGTAAAATCGATTTCAAGAAATTTCACCTGAATGTCCGGCGACTTCGAAGCCGCCCGGCAACAATTTTCCATCCAGGTAAGTACTTGACAATGCGCAGGTGCTATCACGTTAGTTAACTGTCTAAAATTTGCAACTTTGGCAGGTCGTCACTGGTAAACGCATCCACTCCCACTTGTAAGGCCCCCATTTTTACGTTCCTTATCATCAGACGAACATCTTAGGTGAAAATTGGCCTTATCCGTACCACGTTGCCATTTATGTTCTGAGCCCTCGGTCTATTACGACAAACTTCTCGCTCCTTGTTCGTGTAACTAGGGACCTTCGGACCTTTTCGATTTACGCTGTCTTCTTTTGCTGGCTATACGCACTTTTTTTAAAGACATGGCTCCTTACACATGTTATAAAAGCCCACGATATTTTTACCTGTCGCTACTATTTACAGAATATTTTTCAGGAAGAAAGAGGGTAGAAAGTGGATTAAATGTACTT
The DNA here is from genome assembly GCF_010883055.1 of Belonocnema kinseyi. Taxonomy (NCBI): domain Eukaryota; kingdom Metazoa; phylum Arthropoda; class Insecta; order Hymenoptera; family Cynipidae; genus Belonocnema; species Belonocnema kinseyi. The sequence goes on from NC_046663.1 coordinate 132,856,064, forward strand.
TTCAAATTAAAATTATGATAAGGCGATAAATTCTATTTTATTAATATTTTTCAATTATATGGCTAGGGTTCGTAGAAAATATTAAAGCACGTACACGTTTGAGGCTGCGCATAAATTTCGCAAAGAATTTTTTTGGGTTTGTGTGTGTTAAAAATTCATCTTTTTAGGTCGAAATTTGAACATGTTGCCTGAACGTTAAACTACTTCATTCAAATTTTACTTTTGAAGTTGAAGATAAATAAAGTTAATAAAAAATTAAACTTTTTGGTTAAAAATTTATTCATTTTGTTCAAAATCCGTCTTTTTCAATAATTTTTTTTGTTAACAATTGAATTGTTTGGTTGCAGCTTAATCTGACGCATAGATAAGTGAAAAATGCGATTTAAATAGAAGTAAACTCGAATTAAGGGGTCATCCATAACCTAACGTTGGCTATACACGGAATTTTCGACTGTAAAGAAGGATTTACAAAAATATTATAATTTTCAATAAAATCATTAAATTTTCGACAAAATATTTAAATTTTAACCAAGAAAGTAATTTTTAATTAATAGAGATGAATTTTTAACCAATCAGTTGAATTTTCAAATAAAAAATATAATTTTTTAAACAAAAATGACCTTGTTATGTTTTGATTTTAAAAACTTAATTTAAAAAAAAAATAATTTTTAACAAAATAGTTGAATCCTCAACCAAAATGATGATTTTAAAAAAAAAGAAAGATTAATTTTCTACTAAAAAATACGAATTTTCAACAAAACTCATAAATCTTACACTAAAAAAGTTTAATTTTCAATCTGACAGGACGAATTTTGCACAAAAAAATTCATTTTCTACCAAGTAGTTAATTTTTTAAGTAAATAGTTAAAAGTTTCATCATATAGTTGAATTTTCTACCGAAATAGTAGAATTTTTAACAAAAAGCTGAATTGGAAAACTAATAGCTGCATTTTTACTGAAAAAAGTTGATATATACGAAGATAGTAATTTTAAAACCAAAAAGATAAATTCTCGACAAAAACTTCTAGTACTCGATATTTGAACGTAAAATATTTTTATTTGAAATTAAAAGCAGTCTATTTCAACCAAAGAAAAAGAATTTTAAACCAAGCTGTTTAATAGTCAAATAGAAGGGATTGATTCATAACGAAAATTGTAATTAATGATATTTCAATTGATTTTTAAACTAGAGAAGATTAAACTTCAAATGCAAGTGTAAGAGATAAATTTATAGAATCGAATTTTTAACGAAATAGTTCAATTTTGCACCAAAGAGATGAATCTGCAATCAAAAAGACAAATTTTGAACAGAGCAGCCACACTTTTAACGAAGTTTGTTACTTCCACTAGAGCCCCCCCGCCTCAACTTCTTACAATTCGTAGTTATTCGCGTGGCCCCTCCCCCTCACTAATTGGTCACTTAGTTTATGGAGGATCCTAAAAATGTTAATAATAATGCATTTTAAATTTGTCATATATTTTGTTATTAATGTATAATTATTTATATTACTATTCTGGAATAATATAGCCAAAGGAGCTCGAGTCACACGGATACAGAACGGAAAGATGTGTGCAAAGTGATGGGGCTGGATTTCTCGGATCATCCGCAAGAGCAATTCAAGATCTATCGATAGCTTCAAAAAAATGAAAATCGATTATTAAACCCTAAGGTTCCTTTCCTCGCGGATCGTTATTTACAGTTATAATTATTTTTTTACCTCTCCTGACATGAATGATCAATCTCTCTTAGCTCTTTATCAGGAATTTAAACCTTTTTTCAGAATTGCTTTCACCACTTAATCGCAGTTTCTGAGACTTGGTTAACTCCAAATCATACATTTCTATGTGCATGAAAGTCTTGAAAGTTTTACTAGGGGGGTGTGCCCCAAGGCGAACTATCCAACACTGGAGTTCCTTTAGTAGAGATTGGTACATATATTAACGGAATCTAAGCTGGTGTTGTATATAAGCCGCCGAATGCAACTGATGACACTGCATTTGAATCGGAGTTTACAATACATTTTGATATAAATTTAAATGAAAGCAGTAACTACAACAATTACATTATAACCGTTATACAATCTTCTGGGCTCTCAATTGTTTCCCATAATTCTAAACACCACACTGAATGCATCAGTACACGTATTGATTTAATGATTTCGACGAGATGGAAAAACTTGATTTATACGCACAGCACCCTTCACCGTTCCTGTCTAATCATGAACTTATAAAGATCAATTACATAGTCTCGTGTCCAGAATTCACTGGCCACATTCAAACACAGGCGCGTAATATAGGCTCTATTTACGTGGCTAAATTTCAGGAGCACCTCATGACCTATGACTGGGAGAGTTTATTACAAGCTGAAAATTTCAATACGAAATGTAAAAAGCTGACTGCTAATCTGATATCAGCTTTTGACCTATATGCGCCTTTGCATACTCCTCAGAAGTTTAAAATACTTACACCTAGGATTACCCCTGAAGTAAAATATCTTATAAAGGAGCGCGGTAATAGGCGTAGACTAACCAAACGAACTAATACAGCGTCATAAAAGTTAAATATCTAAACATCAGGAATCTCGTTCAAACTAAAATTAAGGACTTGTGTAATGGATACACCTACAATGCAATTAAAATAAAAAATAAAAACATTTGGCGTCTTCTGAGAGGATTACACATCATACCTCCCAAGTTTTAATGTCCTGATAGCAATTTTCTTTCAAATGATTTATTAAACATATTTACAGTTACTCATACAGGGGCCATTCACAAAATACGTGATACATTTTGATAAAAAGAGATATTTCGGGTTTCACTCGTGTTTGAGGATGGAACTTGAACTTGGCGTAAAATGTTGGCCGTCCTGCGTCGTATGTCATTTGCTTTTTCGGGTGAAAGGGTATATATTGTGGATTCTAAATTGCTGATTATTTCTTCTTTTGGTATTTTCGATGGAGCTACAGCAAAATTATGTCCTTTAGATAAGGCTGAAATCATTTCATTGTTGAGAGGGTGGTTAGAGATGTTTTTTACTGTATTTGTTAGTTTAGCTTGCTTTACTGGAAGTAATTTGTCAAATTTTGTTTTTTGTTTTTGGGTGGAAAGTTTTTTAATCCGTTGGGATTGGTCAAACGATATGCGGTCCAATGTGGGGCGCTATGGCCAATCACAGGCACCGTAGAAAGTATACCTAAGAACATCATTACATGATACCTCAATTTCAGGTCAGCCCTGAAGATGTGAACTGCAATGTTCACGAAACGACGGCAAACAATTCGTGGTTTTTTACACGAGCAAAACCCGAAATATCTCTTTTTATCAAAATGAATCATCATGAAAGCATAAAATCTATTATCACGTGATACAATTTTCAGGAGCTTCTGCCCCCCCCCCCCTGCGTGATACTTTTTCCATTAGTCTTAACATGAAAAATGATAAATTGGCAGACCCCCACCCTCCCCTAAACGTATCACGTATTTTGTGTATTTTGTGAATTATATTAAATTTCATAGGCTCGGATGGTATATCAATCAAAATGGTTCAACTGGCCCTCCCGGTAATTTTTCCGATACCAGATTTCCAGATATTTGGAAAAGCGCTATCATTCGCCCAATTCCAAAAATTAGTTCCCCTACATACCTGAAAGATTTTCGCCCTATTTCCATCCTATGCGCACTATCAAAATTATTTAAATAAATAGGTCACAGTCAATTATATGAATATCTGGATTTCCAAAACCTAATTGATCCAAAGTAATCCGGCTTCCGAACAAAACACAGTACATTAACAGCAACTTTTAAAGTCGAGAATGATTATAAAATGGCATAATACAAGAACGAGATCACGATTCTTGTGTTATTCGACTTTTCTAAGGCATTTGACTCTGTAACGAAAAAACTCCTGCTTAAGTTGAAGTCCTTTAGGCTTTCAGACATAGGAATTAGGTGGTTTAAATCGTACTAAAATTGTCGATTTCAACGACTTAAAAACAGTAGAGGCGGGCATTCTGACTGGATGGAGATAGGGTGGGGAGTTTCGCTGAGTTTTATACTTGCTTCTCTCATTTTTAACTTGTAAACCTCGGATCTGGGTGGAGCGTTGAAACCCTCTAAATACTGCAAGTAAGTACTGCAAGTGTCCTGTTGGTTCCTTAACAAATCTCTTTGCTCTCGTATATGAAGATATTGACAGGGTGGTGCATTGGGCCACTACCATTCGGCTTTCACTCAATCCTGCTAAAACGAAGTGAACTGTGATTGGGTCACCACCTTTCCCAACATTTGAAGCGATAATGACCCTGTCTGTTTCCACTCATATACTTCTTGTCAAGAACTTGATTCGGCGCCACTTTCATTTTGGTTGCATAGTATATGATGGCATAACAGATATGAACTTAATGCTAAACTTAAGAGAACACTTAATGCCTGTGATAGTTTTATTTATGACTTACCTAAACATGTACATTTAACAACCCATCGAAAGTAAGCAGGGTTTCTGAATATTGCCAAGAGAAAACAGTATTTCATGGGTAATTTTTTATATAATCTCTTACAAACCGAAACACCGCAATATCATATCTTGTTGTGTTCTAACGTGCGAAACACATATGGAAATGGCGCATTACGTAGGATCGTATAAATAAGGTAAGTATTATATAACTTATTTTTGCTTTACAGAACACTAATATGAATCGCATACATTTATTAATGAAAATAACAACATCTGCAGATTTTTGCAGACATATAAAAACCGTCGTCCTCTTAATACTCATATATGTGTGTGTTTGTGTGTGTGTGTGTGTGTATGTGTATATATATAATAGAAATTATTGTACACAGCAGACGGCGAATTTAGTGACAAATTTTTCAGGAAAAATTTACAACAAATAAGCAAATAACTACATTACCGGCGCTTACTTTTTACAAACTATTTTCTACGTCCTGATTCGCAAAGATTCATTATACTTAGGTATCGAGACAGTGCACTTGGAGAGATTCAATGTAAAAAATTAATTGAATTATTATTACTATTATTATTTAATTAATTTAGTTAATCGTTTAATTTATATATCTAATTAATTATTCTACACGACAGACATCAAATTTAGTAACAATAATAATGATAAATAAATATAAATAAAATAAATAATAATAAAAATATAAATAATAATAATAAAATCTGTGAATCAGGACGTAGTAAATACTTTTCAAATTTTGCCCTTAAAAAATTGCTATCAAATTCGATGTGCGCTGTGTAGAATAATTAAATTAATTAAATAAAATAAATTAATTAAATTAATTTTTAATTTTAATTAATTAAATTGATTAAATTGATTAAATTGATTAAATTGATTAAATAATAATAGTAATAATAACCCAGGTGGAAATTTAAGTCGGGGGCTGGCCAGTCTACGGCTGGAGAGCCCGGCTTTGAGTCTGGAGCTGGCCGGGGTCTCTAGTCGGAATCCGACCAGCATCGTCACGCTGCGCTGGCCAGCGTCCGGCCATGGAGCATGGCCGGGTGCTGGCCAGGGATTTCGACCGTGGCCCGGACAAGATTAATTGCTGCTTTACTAGATTTAAATAATTCGTGTTTCAATTGTATGAAGAGCATCTGTTACTGAGTTGAGGGATCAATTTGATTCCTTTTTACTGTAGAATTGGAGCATATTAATATATAAAATTCCTCACTTCCAGCATACAGGCAACGTTAACTATTTTCACGTAGTCTTTGAGAGACAAAAAAGATTTTAAAAATAAATTTTAAATGATTGCGAGTATTTTGACTTTAAATATTAAGTGTCCTGTTTAGAGTAAATACATATATTACATTTTTAAACATTATATTACAAATAAAATTTCTAACGCTACGCGGTATCGAACCTACATATATCTATACCTAAATCTAACGCCTAGCAGTCGGGAGTGCTAATCACTGCGCTAAATCGACAAGTTGAAACTCGTTGAAAAAGCCATCCTCATAAGCTACAGTTCAGAAAAGTTAAAGTACCAACTTTTAAGTACTCTTTTTCTAATTATTTATTATTATGCGGAGTTATGTAAATATAAAATACACGAACTTTTAACAGGAATATCAGTAAACTACTTTTTAAATAAAAAATTTAAATCGATTACAATTTTTCTTCGCGTGATATTTTTTTCCCCCGTTTTATACTATGTTACAACTTTTTACAATGACAGGAAATATAGTTTTTTATGAACTTTTTAAATTTTCAACGACGGGGCTCAGAAATTCAATCGTGAACGTTGAAAATTTCCTAATGATAAAAGTTTTTTAACTTTCGTGTAAGGTTTAATGAAATAAAAGAAAGTAATTAAGTTACAAACAAAGTTCAACAATTTTATTATTGCCTATCTGCGCCCGGCCAGCTACCGTCTGAACATACGATCATAAGATTTGTCCGATCAGAGCCCAGTCAGCCCCCCGACTGGGGGTTTGACATCAATTTTGTCCAGTGAGTCTCCGACCAGCGTACGGCTAAGCTCTTAACAACACCATTCATTTTTGGATATGTTGTTAAGGGTGTTCGAAGACACATTTTAGGAACGGTGACAATGGGCACCGGTAATTTGGGTAATTTTACCGATTTTTTTTCGTTAAGGGTGACGGTTTTACCACCCCCAAAAGTTTTCCTTGACTGCGATTTTTTCCATTTTTGTATATGTTGTTAAGGTTGTTCTAAGACACATTTTAGGACCGGTGTCGATGGGCACCGCTAATTTGGGGAATTTTAACGATTTATTTTTCGTTAGGGGTGACGGTTTTTCCACCCCCAAAAGTTTGCCTTGTCTGAGATTTTCTTTATTTTTGGATATGTTGTTAAGGGTGTTCGAAAACACATTTTAGGATCGGTGTCGATGGGCACCGGTAATTTGGGGAATTTTAACTATTTTTTTTCGTTAAGGATGACTGTTTTTCCACCCTCAAAAGTTTTCCTTGGCTGCGATTTTCTTTATTTTTGGATATGTAGTTAGGGGTGTCCAAAGACACATTTTATGACCGATCTCAATGGGTACTCTCAATCAGGATGAATGTAAATGAATATTTTGCTTAAGGGTGGGTGGCAGTCCTTGGGAGTAGTTTGGATCAATGAAGGTGTTTGCCTTGAGTTGTTTCTAAACCCGGACACCATTTAAACTGGTTTTGCACTGATTTGAATTATAATTAATAACAAAAATCATCGTCGCAGAAGTAGCGCAGACTTGTCCCAGGATTTCACGCCACTACATAGCCCGGCCAGTCCCCGACCAGAAACCTTGTTGTACCAGGGCTAACCTGGGCTATTTCCACACGGGAATTCAATTAATTTTTTGCATTGAATCTCTCCGAGTGTACTGTCTCGATATCTAAGAATAATGAATCTTTGCTAATATGTGCGTAAAAAATAATTTGTAAAAAGTTAGTGCCGGTAATGTAGTTATTTGCTTATTTATTGAAACTTTCTCCTGCAAAAATTTGTTACTAAATTCGACGTCTGCTGTGTACAATAATTTCTATTATATATCTCGAATTAAGGGGACGTTGGTTTTTAAATGTCTATAAAAATCTGCAGATGTTATTTTCATTAACAAATGTATGCGATTCATATTAGTGTTCTGTAGAGCGAGAATAGGTTGTATAATACTTACCTTTTTTATACGATCCTATGTAATACGCCATTTTCATATGTGTTTCACACGTTAGAATAGAACAATATATGTAAATAAATAAATAATATATTTTTTAAATTGAAAAATTATTATCAATTATTAACAACGAGTTCACGGAGGCACCCTTTTATCATTTTTCACAGTTTTCCTATTCCGAACCCTCCTAGAAATAATTGATTGGACACGATTAATAACTGCAGTTTTAATTTGTAACACACAAGACGTGCACGGGTTTATTGGTTAGATATTAAATTTTCAGTAATTTAAGAAAAGTTTTATGTACAAAAAATATGTGAATAATAAAGGCCAAATCAAAATACTGTAGATAAAACTTGACCCCTAACTCAGAATAATGGATGCTCAATTGAAAACGATTGGAAACATAATAAAAGGTAGGATGACGCCAATATTTTAAAACTCAGACTAAATAAATTATAGGTAACTCCTTAAATTTTCAGTAGAAAAACCTATCTATTCCTTTTAAGTTTCTTGAAATATAACAATTTTGAATTTTTTAATATGTTTGATTTAAAATTCTTGACAATTTAAGTTTTAAATATTTCAAATTTTAAATTTGGAATATTTCGAATAAATTGGTTTGTAATGCCTAATCATGAAACATTTTTAATTTAAAGGTTTGAAATTATTAATTGCATAGTATTAGATTCATTTAGCATTTAGGTTTCATTAGGTTCAAAATCGAATTGAATACGTGCGGAATACATCACAACAAATGGTTTTCCTTCCATAAGCAAAGAAATTTTTTATATTTTCTTCTTCCTGAAACATAGTTATTAATGCCCACATATTTCTGTAATTTTGATCAAATTTTTAATTTAATAGTCTGAAAAAAAGTTTATTTTTGGTCTTTATATCCAGTTGTCATTCTCATAATTCCGTCAAATCTTATGTAACCGTATGGACGTTTAACAAGATTAAAAATGTATATCTTTCATACTAAAATTTCACATGGCATAATTTTAAATTAAACAAAGTTAAAGGCTTCTGAATCCATATTGTACAATTTCAAATGCTTTATTTATAAAGTTTCTACGAGGCTTGTCATTTTTACATATATTAATGAACGTTTGAGCTTCAAATCGCTGTTTTAAGTGTTTTAATTAAATATCTAGAACGCTCAGTGATCAGAAAACTTCTAATTCGATTAGTTTAATTTGAAATTTATTCTTAAATACTTTAAATAACGAATTTTTTAGCTTCAAAAACTTAAACTTTGAATTTTATTGACTGGTGTAAAAATTTTTTAACCAGGTAATTATTCCAGATTTTTTCTTCAATTTTAGTGGCTACCTTGCGAATAATAGAAAACGTTGGTTTTACGTCAATCATTAGTGCTTTCAGCGATGCAGTTTTTATCTCCTCAATCGTTGAAAATCGATGTCCTTTCATGGGTTTCTTCAGTTTTGGGAAAAGAAAAAAGTCACTGGGGGCCAAATCCGGTGAATATGGAGGCTGAGGCATGACTGTGGTGCTGTTTTTGGTCAGAAAATCTTTTACAAGCTTGGAACAGCTTGTACCACTTATACACATTTTCCTTACTCATAGTAGACTCACCGTATGCAACTCTCAACATTTCAAGAGTTTTAGAGCACTGAATTCCATTTTTCACACAAAATTTAATGAAAACTCTTTGCTCCATTTTTTTCGAAAGAAGAAAATCGCCGAGCACACCAAACCCTTCTAACCTTTTACGCCTCTGCCAGAAAAACAACACGAGCTATATAGTCAAAACTGTGAACATATGATCGTGACGAGTGTACCAACAGAACAAAACAAAAATTTAAAACTTGAATGTACGTAGCCCGCGAAAATTGAAAAGTCAACTTACTTTTTGAACACACCTCGTATTTCAATAAACTAAAAATTTGTAAAGTTGAATTAATAAGAACTTTGTTCATTATCAGATGAATTTATCTATTAATAATTGCGAATAATTGAAAATTGAGACCTCTTTCTAACAAAAAAAAAATTATCTCTAATATTAATTTTTAATTGTTTAATTTTATTCAATTAATAACAGCTTGGCATTTTTAAATAATGAAATAATACTTTAACAGTTTTTCTGAAGTTTCACGTTTCTAAATTATTCGCTTACTTTAAAAAAAATCTTAACCAATTTGAAAACTTATAAACATTTATAGAAACTTGCGCTAAAATAAACAATCCAAGAGCTCATCATAAAAAATAACAATTTTGCCTTACTATCACAGAATCAACTTTTGTATTTTTATCGTGTATTTGATTTTATATTTTTAACAGAAAATACAATTGGCAGATTTTTCGTAGCACCCCTTTCATCTGGTAAGAATTATTTACAAAATTTTTATTTACTTTGTTTCATAATATATACTGTTTCAAATGTATATTATTCCGAAAAAGCAAATAAGTGTATTTAAATAATTCCCGCCAGACAAAAGTGCTGCCATCACGTGGCAAATTCCAAGTACCCGATTCGAAGCAATTGGAAATGCAAAAAGCTCAGTCGTTGCTAATCGTTTTGACAAAATTAAGATACACGATTCGTAACTATTGAGATATTAGTTATATTGTTTCTTATCGGTCTCAATTGATTATTTCTAGAAGGATAGGTTTGTCAAGAATGTGGAAGGTTATGCTTGCGTAATACTTGATCGACCCCTTATTTAAAAACTATTTTTTTAAACTTTTAAATTTTTTTTAAGAAACTAAATTTACGCTTAAAATATAGCTATAAAAATCCTATAGAAAATAATAATGATTGGTAAAATAATTTAAAGCAAATTATTTTAGTTTTGGACTGGTAAATGAATGAAATTATTCAGTTTGTGACTAATACCAGTGGCTGCGTATTTATTTCAAGATCTTATTGAGATGATGACGCGTTTCGGTACAGATCTGTACCCTTATCAAATCGTAGTTGCATTTCTTAACAAATTTTTTTTGGAGCAGGAAAAACGCGATATTTTACACATATCATTGTACACTATAGTTTTATAAAGTTTATTCCATGATGTAGTGAAGAAATCAAACCTTTAAAGAGACAACATATATTTATTTTTTTTTTGGAAACTGAAGATAGTTGGAAGTATTTTATAAATAACAGTGTTATTTATAAATACATATTGAAATAATGTAGTTTTTAAAAGAGTTTTTTGTTTTACCTTTTAGTGATACATGAAAAATACGATACATCTAAAGAAATGTGTTGATTAAAAAAAATTAATTTACTTCAAATATGAAAGGATGAAAACTCAACGGTTGCACCTTTTAGTCGTTGTGAATAAGAAGGGTCGCTTATTAAATTAATTTTCCGTTTATTCCAAAACTTCAGCACCTCATGGTGGCATGCCTCTCCAGCTTGCTCAGACCACAATCCTAATCCGTGCTCATGTCTGGATAACTCTAAATATTGGCTAAGTTGTTGAAGTAGAACATGCAATTTCAGCCTTTTTGATGTTTTTATGGCCAACAACGCTTTGCGTAACTCATCAATAAATTTGGTTATAGTATCGTTCGATTCAAGTTTTTTCAACGTAAAAAATCCGTTTATAATTTTATTCATTATTTTAAAGGCATTAATGTAAGGTGTCAAAACAAATGCCCCAAGCTCTCCATATATTTCTTTATCGTAGGTAATCACGTAAATTATCTTGGTATTTGGATCTTGGAGGAAAATATGAGGCTTTGTAGCACTGATGCGTTGAGTGGTGAAAAACGAGAAATTTCAGTACATCTTACACTGATCATTCACTACAACGGATTCTAGTTCCCCTCGGGCACATGTATGTATCTGTCTATGTACCCGAAGCGTGCATACTTTGAACCGCCAGTGAGAACATGTCCAATCGTTTCTTTACGTCTCCGATCTTAATTCAGCAGATTTGGGAAACACATTGGATAAACCCATTGATAGCTCTTCTCTACCTATAATGACGTAGAATTTGCCATGAAGGGGCTTGTCAGCATTTTCCTTTAGTAGAAGCGAATGTTCTGCTTCCTGCACATGACTTTCAAGCGCCAAAGGTGTTAATGATGCTAGACTATGTGTAGTGTCGCTGGAATCAAATGGAAGACCAAGGTCCTTTACTGCCTTATCTGCGGCTCAGAGATACGTCACAACGTTGACTACTTCATGTTGGTGTACAAGTCACATTAGAGAATCTGTGCTTTTTAGAATTGAGCAGGCTATAGCGACAACCGTTCTTTGATGAGGACACTTTAAGCTCAGCAAACCTCGTCCCCCTTTATCTCGGGGGCGGTATATACGAGGTACAGAAGATCTAGGCTGATGACTTCGATGGATTGTCATCATCTTGCGCGTGCTTCGGTCAAGTTGCTTCAGTTCATCGACGTTCCATTTTACTGCACCAAATATATGCATAGGTTTGTCCATTACCAAGATGTTGAATTGTATTTCCACCTGAGAGTTGAAGATCCTGATCGTCACGCGTTGATGTATTTTCTTGTCTTCCTTGGCATAGGTGAACGCAGACACACTTGTCCAGTCCAAAGCTCATGCCAATGGCTTTAGAGTACCTATTTAATGCCACCACAAGAATTGCAAGGTTCTCTTTCTCTTTTAATATATGCGTTTTAAATTTCTATATTGAGCGCCCGGTGTAACATGATCATTATTAGTTCTTATACAGTTTTGAATTTCCGGGCTACCTTGATTATACGTGTACAAATTTGAAAAGGCTCTATCTTTCGTAATTTTTATCGCGAGTGCTTAAAACTTTGATACGGTATATATTTTATGATCATCTACTAATAATAGTGAAGAAATTAATAAAATATTTAAAAGTGTCAAAATGCAAAGCTTTTTCCTCCGGCTTGCAAAATTTGGAAAATGGCTCTTATACACTTTTGAATTTCCACCCTTCTTTTGTCACTCCCAAGAAGTGGCCGGGCTAAACTCAATAGTTACAGAGCTCGACCTGCTGTTTCTCATAGCACGAGCGGCTCGTGTGAATTATTGAGTTGTCAGTGCGTTGACAACTGTGGCTCGTGCCATTCCAAAAAATTTTATTTTGACACTAACCGCTCGTGAAAAAAGCAGTGGCAGCTCTTGCTGCGGTCGCTCCGTGCAGTTTGTAACAGATTTTCACGTTTTATGTTTTTGCACCTACACAATATGATGTTTTATTTATTTTATTTTAGTATTCATTTTAATATTCTTACGTGATATATTATTTTTGAAAGGTTTTATATCGATACAAAGCGAAAACTGCAAAAAAAATCTACAGAACTTTGTTCAATAACACGCGTATTACAGCATGATATTATGATACACGCAAAAGGTTTAGAGGAATGGTTTGCGGAACAATAGTCATGTATTATTGTGACAGCGGCGGCATGAGTATATAATCGAGCATACAATTGACTTAATACGGGGTTTGATCCCTGAGCCAGTACCTCTGGATATTTTCCCATCTACTTTTACCGGGTCTTAGTAGCTCGGATCCCACCTTAAGCTGTGGGTTGTCCCCATCATATTTTTATTCCCGTAGTATATGGAGCATACATATGGAAAACCCGCTGCAAAACTCGACTTGCAGGGAGTGTTCTTTATTTTCCTAGCTAGTCCTGGGACCGAAATGGGAGAAACAGTAAGTGCAAACAAAAATAATGACAACCGCGAAAGGTGGACGGCCACCTTAGGGGTTTCTAGAAATGGAAAGCCCGTATAGCGTTATTTTGCTCATTGTATGCACAAAAGGAGGAAGAACACCAAGAGACGTCCCGTATTAGTCTATTAATGTCTGAGAGGGGAATCTCAGTGATGCTCATAAATTTTCATCCGGCAAAGGCGCCTTGATAGTTCTAACTAGAAGTACGACAGTGGGGCAGACGGGGATTCCCCTTATTCAAGAAACCTAGTTATACAGGGAAAGGATTGGTGGCTTGGAAAGGTGTGGCCCCATATACTCCTAAAAGGTTCCTAAAAGGCACAAACAGACAAACTAAAGTTGTATATCGCCTTGGCTTATTTCCTTGGCGATAATGATGGACCCCCTATTCCTAGAAAGGTGGATGCTCTAATTCAACACTGCCAGGAGAACAGGATGCTCAGTTGTTGGGATGTGATGCTGGAAAGTCTCCGACGAGCAGTCTCTCTCGTATCACAAATATATCTTGTTCCAGTTAGCGCTAGGAAAATCGGCGGTTAAAAAAATCAAAAACCCCCGGGAATAAACCTTGGGACTCATATGAAGAGGTACTCAAAGGCAGCCTTGTGGATTTGACCACAAGCTAAGACACCATAGATTGGGTTAAGCATGCGATCCTGGCACACACGCACAATTAAAAGTTTGTCATAAGGACAACCGCAGAATTTCGCCGGTAGCGATTGCTAATCTGAAAAACTTCACCTGATCCCAGCGAAATTGCAGTAAAATTTAAGCCATAACCACGTTGTACGATCGCGAGATAGGTGGTTACAGTCTGTAACGAAATCAATACGACGATCCAGCAAAAGTCTCATGTACCCTGAGGACACGGAGCGACCCAAGGACGACCGCCGACAACGACAATGCCGACCAATCTAGAGCTGGGGGAGACAAATGCGATGCATCGTCGGGATCTCGAGACCTTTAGGTGGACGGAGCGACTGAATCACGTCTTGCTAGAGTGCTACAATGCGAGTGTGGCCCCTGAAAGGGGTTACATGGCACGGCTGCATGCTCCGTGGTGCGAGAAACACCCGAACCTTTCGCACTTTTCGCATCAAAGCTATCAATTATTGTGTGTATAATGCAGTGAGAGCTTTGGCCGATGCGAACTGATGCATCTGGCAGGAATTTTACCGCCAAGGTTCGAAAGTTCACGCGCGAACTCGGGACCCGTTATCACAAACTTAACAAGTCAAAGCTGCTGACCATCAGGCAGCATATTGTTGAGAGAATATGGTTTCTTTCTGACCCATTTTGACTCTTCCAAGATCCTCCAGTTACTGTCGACCACCCGTACAAACCAGAGGAGGTCGAAATATTTTGGGGAGAAGTCTACGAAGCACAGCATAGACTGAACAAAGATTCAGAAAATATAAATAGCTTCAAGGAGCTGTATGATACCCTCATAATACCTGATGAAGAATGCCCACCCATTACTACCGAGGAAGTGGGAAAAGTATTAAGATGGATGAAGAACTATTCCGCTCCGGCACCAGATTGTATCAAAACCTTCTGGTGAAAGAAGTTTCCTTCAACCCATCAGCATTCGGCCCGTATTTCCACCTCATATTTAAAGTCGGTAGAGCCGATTCCTAAATAAGCTATCCTAAATGATAGGATTGTCCGACCAATTGAACCCGTGTGGCAAGAAAGGTATGAACAACGAGGCTTAAAGAAAGGCGTGGTTAGTTGCATAGAGAGATTGATGCCGCTTTGGTAAACCAGATTTACTATCTCATCTGGGAAAAATCGTGTGACAGCTAAGAAGGTCAACTTTCAGAGAGGTGTCTTTCAGGGCGACACCATGAGCCCACTCCACTTTTGCCTTACATTATTGCCACTATCTCTAGCACTTCGCTATTCCGACGGGTACTTTTGCGGAAAACCTGCAGATCGAAAGTAAAAGGTCACTCATGTATTTTACATGAACGATCTTAAAATATATGCTAAACACAAAGAGCAACTACATCTAGCTTTAGGGATTGTCGAACGATATACTAAGGAAATTGGAATGGAATTTGGATTAGACAAATGCGCCAAGGTTTATTTGAAGCGAGGAAAACTTAATGGTGTGCCTGAAGACCCTGAGCTCGTCGATAGAAGCGGTATACGACACCTTTGCGCTGGAGAGACTTATACATACCTGGGCGTGCCACATAGCCTTATTCAGGATGTGACATCTATAAAGGAAAATCTCCGAAGCAGATACAAACGTCTCATCCGGCAGATTTGGTCTTCCGAACTGTTGGCAAGGAACAAAGTACCTGCAACGAACATGCTTGCGGTCCCGGTAGTACTCTATTCATTTGGAGTGATTTCATGGACGGAGAACGAACTCAGATCCCTTAATATCGGGAGTATCTCTTGATACTCTGACAAATTCAGTTTACCTAAGATTTGTTTAAATCCTGAAAAATTGTCTTCATGTCTTCAATATTATTTTTAGACACGTTTTTAAATCTTAAGAGATTTAAATGATTGTTTATAATAAAAACTAAACCATTACAAATGTTCTGGGATATTTACCCGATTTACCACACGACGAAGTATCACATCCCCTTAATGACACAGGAGCTTTTTTTGGGGCACAAAATTTAAAGTTTTAAGTAAAGAAAATTTTACTTATTACTTGTTACTTTCGAAAAAATTTAAATAAATTTATCAAAAAGAATAAATATTAAGTTATTTAAAAAGGGGATCTAACGATCTTTTTCATATTCGGTGAAAATACTTAGGGGGCATCCTCAAAACATAATTTCTGGTTTGGATCCTGGTTTCGACGCCCTCGTCACCGCACCGCTGCCTATTATAATTTGGCACAACGACCCGACAATGGTAAATCGCAGATGTATTGAGTTTGGGCAACAATTCTCCCAGTGTATTTTTTGGTCAAACTATCCTAAAAATACGCAGTAATAACTTTTGTGCACACTCGAGATATCCGAAATCTACTATCACTGCATCGAAATTATTTCAACGTCGGTGGTATATTCTAAATAAATAATATTTTCTAAAGAATATATTTTTTTCAATATTTCACTTACCATTTTTAATCGTGAAACGAAAAATGAATGGAAAGGCGGAGAAGGAGACTCTCGAGGTGTTGATAGGCGAGGTCAGAGGGTTGAGGGAAGACGTAAGGGGCACTATGGAGCAGATGAAAAATATGAGGGTAAGAGATGAGACATGGGAAACGGAGGTACAATGGCTGTGGGTGAAAGTAGAATGATTGCAGAGGGATATGGTGCCGGTAAGGAAGGAAAAAGAAGATAAAATTAAGCAGTTAACAGGGGGAAAGCGAGAAGAAAGTTATTTGGGTGAAGGTAGAGAATATTATAGGAGAGAAAGTAGGGGAGCGTAGGAATCAACAGCAAGAAATAGCAGATAGGGAATAGATAAGGGCATTTCAGTTGGGAATAGAGAGAAAAGGGAAGGCAGATAGGAGAAATAATACTGTTATAAAAAGGTTAAAGCTAAAGAGCACAGAAGAAAGGGAGGGAGTGAAAGCGGTCTTACAGAGCATAGGTTAGGTTGAAGGCAAGTTAGGGAAAGTTAGGCTGGAGGGGAGAAAGAAGAATAAAGTGGCAGTTGTCGATTTGTAGAGCTAGGAAACAAGTTGGGAGTAATGCGAAACAAAAATGGGATAAATGATAAGAAGGTTTTTATGGATGAAGATTTGACGGGGAAGGAAAAGGATAGGCATAGAATGCTCAATGACAGGGCTATGAAGGAGAAGAGTGAAGGGACGGCGGCAAAGGTAGGGTATCTGAAAATATAAGTTGATGAGAAAAATTGGGTATGGGACGAGGAGAAGAAGGTGTTAAAGGGAATGCAGGGGCATTTGTTTCGTGAAAAGTGTGGGAGTGGTGGTAAAGCAGAGTGCAGAAGTGGTAAAGGTGATGTATTGGAACGTAGCAAGGGTAAAGAAGAAACATGAGGATTTCTGGAGGTATATCTAGGAATTTGATGTGGTGTGACTGGTAGAGACGAGGGTACAGCTAAAGGAATAGGATAGAGTAGAGCCAAAGTTTCCCAGGGTGTATAGGTGGAGGCTCTAGGAGGCTGTCAGAGTAAAGAGGAAAGAAAGTACTGATGTGAAAATTATAACAGGGTTTAGGGATGGATCAAAGGAACTGAGTGCAAATGAGGGCAGTAAAATAGAAGGGATAACGTATAAGTTTGTTACTGTGGAGAATAGGGATAGGATGGAAAGGATTAAAGAAAGACTGACTTTAGGACGATTATAAGAGACTGGATAAAGGATAGAGGTTGGGCGTTGGCGAATGGTATGGTAGACGGGGACGAGGAGGGAGAATATGCGTATGTGAGTAAGGTGGCAGTATCGTTGATAGACTATGTGGTCATGAATATGCAAGGGTAGAAGCTGTTAAGTTTGTGGATAAGAGGCGAGGGTAGCGGAAGACATGGTGGAAAACAAGGGCAGTTACGGACAAGGGTGACAGGGACAAGGGAGGCGATAGAGAAGTATCAGAAGCAGTTGGAAAAGGTAAGCTTTGATGGAGAGTCGGTGTAAAAGATATGGAAGGATCTGAAAGAGGAAGTGAAATGATGTGTGCAAAAGAAGGTATTTAAAAAGAAGAAAAATGGAACGGTGAAGCCTTGGTGAGATAGGGAATGTAAAAAGGTAAAAAAAAAGGTAAAAAGGAAGTGCAGGAAGTGAAAAGAAGGAACTGCGAAAAGGGAGGAGTACGTAGAAATGAGGAAGGAGTTTAGGTTAATGTGTAAGAAGAAAAAGTAGGAAAAGGAGAAAGATCTGGAAGAGAAGTTGAGAAGGGAATCTCTGAGGAGGGAATCTCTGAGGGTTTCTGGACGGATAGCGGGTTGAGGCAATGGTGAGCTTTTAGCCCAACGCTTTTTGCAATTTTAAACGCGGATCTGAAAAGTAAGTTAGCGTCCGTATAGTTTGACAAAAATAGATAAGAGTTTAATGTGGAAAAGTTTCAGGTTATGAAGTTCAGGAAAGCATGTCAGACGGATAAGCGACGGGAGTGGAAGTGGACGGAAAATATGATACAGGAGGTGAAAGAGTGTGTGTACCTGGACTTCCTGTGTCGGAGGAATGAGCGAGTGGATGGTCATATAAGAGAGAGTAAGAAGGGCAAATGTGGTGATAAGGTAGGTGTGGGGCTGGGAAAGACGTTGTTCGCAGATGATTTTGGAAGACGAATAAAATTTTTCGATTCGCTAGCAATGAGTTTCTTACTTTATGGAGTGGAGGTGTGGGGGTGGAAGGCAAGTGAGAAGGTAAATAGGATACAGGAGAGGTATCTAAAGTGCACACTGGCGTTGACACGGAATACACTTAACTATATTGTCAGAAGGGAGACAGGAAGAACGAGTTTAGGGATTATAACGGGGGGTCGAGCGTTTAAATATGAGGATAAATTTTTGGAAGAGGAGATAAGTAAGCTGGTTAGAAAGTGTTAGTGGGAGAAGCAGAACAGATGTAGGAATTGCAAGATGGAGGTGGAAATGAAAAGGTATTTTAGAACGAATGGATTGCAGATGGATGAAGTGAGAAGGATGCGCGAGGAAGAAAGAAAGGTATATGAGATGGTTAAAAATAATGTCATGCAGAGAGAAAAGGCAGAAGGGGAGTAGAAAATAAGAGAGTCAAGGTTTAACGGGAGATATGCGTGAATTATGCCAAAGGAGAGAGCGCAATATTTGTTTAAGAAAGGAGACACAGGATGTCAGGTACTTACAAAGACGATGAGATGCGCATGCGTGGAGGAGTATAATACGTTCTGACTTTCTAGAGAGACGAGGATGTATGAATTGTACTGAAGGGGGGATGCAAAAGTGAAGCAGTGCTTGGAGGAGTATGGAAAGGCTGATAATAGTGGGATAAGCATGAAGGTATCGTTGCATGAAAGTGCGGTAAAAAGGACAGTAACATGGGTGAAGGAAGGTGTTAAGTAAAATGGAGAAGAAGAGAGGAAAGGAGGAAGAGGAATGAAAAAGGAAAGATTGTAAATATGAGAGGAAGTAGGTGTAAACAAATTGTAAATATTGTAAATAGTAGATAAGTAGTAGATACTAGTCCCGGAGGCAGCGGTTGGCAATGCGAGGCAAAGCGAGAATATGGTGACTTTTTTCATTACTTTAAAAACCCATAATTCTTTGAAATATCCTATTTTTATCTAAAAATCTTGAGCATTCCTTTATGCATTTGTATTGGTAAGAAAAACCTTATTTGATCGACTTCTTCCAGACTATTTATTCGGCAATGTACATATATGACATTTCGCAATCAGACCGATTCCTTCATCAGATTATCTTCGGTCATATTTAAGAAATTTGTAGATTAAAATCGAAAAATTTTTGACTCGTTAAATATTAAAATTGTAAAAATGACAAGGTGTGTAACTTCTTAAGATGTAGATGGAGGGTACACACCCTGTCATCCTTATAAATAATATTTAACGACTCAAAGATGTTTTGATTTTAATCTATAGATTTCTGCGAGATGACCTAAGATAATCTAATGAGGGAATCGTTCTGATTATGAAACGTCATTTTTGTACATTGCCGAATTGCTACTTAGAGAGTGTGAATAAATAATAATTTGAAACTTTTAAAGTTTATTTATTATTGCTAATAACTGTAAAATTGCAAATAAATAATAGCGGTTATTGAAAAAAGTAATTAAAAGTTTTAATTTAGTTGTCTTCAATTTGAAATTGTTTAATCTAAAATTTGCAATTTGTATAGCAGGCTTACATGATATTGGAACTGAGCAGCCAAAGGGGATTTTTGAAATAAAATTCGGAAAAACTGAGAAAGTTTTATTTCTTTGGGCCAGTTTCACACATTAGAAACCAAAAATAATCGCTGAGCATTCAAACGATATTCGAATGCCCATTTTACGGTAATTTCTCAGATGATCCGTAACAATTCCTGTAAACGTCACTTTTGCTTTCACCGAAGAAGTTTCGAACGACTCTGTTGAATGATGCCTATGCAGCTGCTTCTGTGGCCGATAAACCTTTGGAAAAGTTGCCGCTTGTCAACTTTCTAATATGTAGTCCGTCAAAGTTCCCACTTTAGTTTTTGCATAGTAAATTTTGGGGAACAGCTTTATCAGATACTGAAATAGCAAAGCTGGTAGCATTGCTGCCAGATTTTTGGGACGCGGGAATGCTCAACAATTCTTTTGGGTTCTAATACGTGAAAGGGGCCCATAGAAATATAACTGGCTAGGTTTTTTTGCACCGCTTTTCATTTCATGAATAATTTATTATCGCTAGCTTTTGATATTGAAGAATTCTAAATAAACCCTGCCAAGGCACACTTCCCGGTTCATCTTCTGATACTTTTTGGCTGATAAAAATAATTAGTGGTATTGAAACAATAAAAAATAGGAAAAATATGTTCAAAGCCTCAGTGATAATTTAAATTTTCGAAGAAGTAGTTGAAAAAAGGTAGACATTTGGAAGGACATCAGACATCGCGTCGGGAGTCAGGCACCTTGTGTGTCCTTTGAGTGTAAATTGCACCAGACGCAGGTAAAAAGACTAGAAAAATAAAAAGGAAGATGTAAAATTGTTGATTAAAGAATGAAAATTTAAAGAGGTGAAAGTAAAATTTTTTAATACAAACTAAAATTGTAAAAGAGTGAATATAAACTTTTTGGATACAAACGCATAATTTGGGAACACATTTGTTTCTTGTTTTTAAATGTTGCGACCTAAGGAGGGGCGAAGTCCCAAAAACCTGGGAAAAAGTCGAAGAATCAAGTTCGAAAAGGATAATTTTTAATGGTCTAAAAAGTTTAGACTATAATCGAAAAAAATGTCGGTACCGGAATAGTATAGTCGGTTTAATTTCCAATCTATTTTGATTTACAGAAATGTACTGTTTTTGTCAGAATACGTACTTTACCAATATCTATGTGCGATTTCGATATAATTTAACGAAAGGTTATAGACTACCTAATCTACAACAATGTATTTAAAGCGTGCTTTAAAAATTTTGAATATGTAATACTATAACTAAAAAGTTTCAAAAGGTTCCAACTAGTTATTTCCATCTATACATTTGGTTTGCATTTGTGCAAAATATAAAAAACTAGCTGAAGATAGCTGCAGATTGAACTAATCTGAGTTATTTAGCGAACAATTCTAAAAAGTGTCTCGGAGCGTGTAGCAGTGGTATGAAATAGCGATAAGCTGGTCAAAAGTATGAAATGTCCATAAAACGGACCAAATTCTGTTACTAGTTGGTTTTTGGGGTTGTTGATGACGAATCCGATGTCAAAAATGCCTAATACAAAATAGCAAATCCAATATGGTGGGCAAGTATGCTAAATAAATGTTTAATTTTTTTTTTAATTAGTGTAAGGTAGTTTGTAAAGTTGCTGGAATATGATGGATCGAATATGGCGGTCGAGTATGCCGAATAAACTTTTAATTCTTTTCAAAATTGATATAATGGGTGTTTTGAGCTCGTTGATTATGAATTCAATGTCCGTCATATTGCATCCATGATTCTTTTATTTTCTAATTTTGTACATCTGATTCGTAATCAACGAACTCAAAAACCCCTTCATAGCGATTTCAAAAAAAATCAAAAGCTTATTTAGCATACATGCCCGCCATATTGGTCCGCCATTTTAAAAGTTTTTAACAGCGGATTCGTAATCAGCGATCTTAAAAACCCCATTATAGCAATTTAAAAAAAATTTATATGGCATATTTGTTCGCCGTGTTGGATCGGCCATTTTGATTTTAGAATTTTTGACATCGGATTCGCTACCAACGACCCCAAAAACTAATGTTTAAGAAAATTTGGCCCATTTTAAGGACCTTTTATACGTTTGGTCAGCTTTTCGGAATTTCGTCCCCTGTGCGACTTTTGGAAGCACATTATTTTTCGTGTTTTAAAAGTCATGTTTTTTATAAATGCATGATGTTTCTTGTTTCAAAATGTCGCGAATCCTAAAAGCAAAATTAGAAAAGGCGATATCATGTGGGAAAAAATATCAGAATCAACATTAAACAGGAAAGCTTAAAAATCTATCCCAGATGCAAGAGGGATTAGAAACCTGGATGGAAAATTTAGAGTTATGTCGGGACTTACAATACCACCAGTTGTAAGCGAAGAGCACTGAGCGTTGTACAGCGCCAAACGTTGCTGTCTTGGTCCGGTACCGGTATAGTACTGTCGCACTATTGAGTTCAAGTCTTGACTTGCGAGTTAAGCCGAGAGTTGGCTCAATGCTGACTTAGTAATGTCCCATTACAGAGTTAAAAATTTGGCTAAGTGCTCGAGGAGCCATTGTTAGTCCATTTTTTTAAAAATTCATCTTACATTAGCCTAGTACTGCTGTACAATAGAAGTGAGGAACAGAATGTTGCTATGCCAGTTTTCTATTTATTCAATTGTTAATGTAGAAAATATTCAATCATATCGAAAATGGCACAACATGTAAAGTGTACCATTTTCTACGTGAATATTCATCGAAACACAAAAATTTTCAAGTAATAGTGCGAATACTCGATGAGATAGAACTTTTTGTAATATAAAAGTTTTTGATAAGTGACTGATTTCGAGCATCAGAGGATTATAATATAGATATAAAAAATTCATTTGACTGAAAAATATTAATAGAAAAAAATTACTTATTTCACTGAGAACTACAACTTTTATTTGTAGATCTTCATTCCAATTTTTCTATTTGCGAAGTTAATGCAAATAGTTTAATACGTAATCTTTAATCCATTATAGCTTTTTAGATTTTAAGTAAATTCTTGTCAAAAATCATATTAATCATATAAATAAATTCCCAACGTGTTCCTCTTTATAAGCAGCATATTTTTCAGGTGCAGAAGATGTATTCAGGTTCACTGGAAACGAGACACATACTGATTATTTTCGACTAGTACTCAGAGATGGAAATTATCTTCTAGTCGGCGGCAGGTAAATTGAAAATTTGAATAAAAAAGCTATTTCCCTTTAATTATACAATACGGATAGTAGAGCCAAAAAATCCTGGTGGGCAAATTCATTTTCTTACCAAAATTTTTATCTGGTTTGTTTTTGTATTTATTTATTCAAGTTGAGGTGATACATATGACAGTTAAAATGTGACGGCGATCTATTTGACGATTGAAATAATAAATGGGTATTTAACAAGAGTATAGAAATAAACTATAATACACATAATCGTATGTGGGCTATTAACTGAAGAATACTATATATATATATATATATATATAATTAAAAATTTGTCATAAGGACAACCGCAGGATTTCGCCGGGAGCGGGTGCTAATCTGAAAAATTGCACCCGCTTACAGCGAAATCGCGGTAAAATTTCAGCCATAACCACGTCTCACAACCGTAAGATAGGCGGTTACAGTCTGTAAAGGAATCAATACGACGATCCAGCAAAAGCCTCGTGGACCCTAAGAACACGGAGCGACCCAAGGACAGCCGCCTTCTGCATTTTTCCC
>NC_046663.1:132879983-132889170 GCF_010883055.1 Belonocnema kinseyi
TCACGAGATCCCGCTGATCCATCACATTGAATCCATTATCATTGGCTCCCCCAGCTCTAGATTGGTCGGCATTGTTGGCCGACCCATTGTCGGGAGCCCTGCACGTTCTGTTGTTTTAAACCGCACTTACTACAACTATGTTTGGTGCTGTCATTGTTGTTCCCACGAGAAGCTAGGGAAAGGGGTTCGTCCGTCCTTGTAGAGCCCCGCATGCAAGGATAAGGCTGCTTACTCTGAGAGGTCGCCTGGTATCCCAGAGTCACCGTTCTAGACACCTCACCCAGGTGCCATTCAGCTTTCGGCACGGTTTTCGCACCTCCGCTTGGGGGTTAATTCCTTCGGGACCACCCCTGGACAATTGTCCGCGACTGCCTATTTATTTTTGTAACCATATTCAGCAGAAACCCTTGGTACAGGGACCCTCTATCCGCAAATATTAATAATAGTAATAATAATAATAATATTTGTAATTTGAGGATTCAGGTGTTACGAATGTGTGATTTCGAGGGTAGGATTTGATTGGTTAAATAATTAACCAAAAAGAAGTTAACTTTTAGGGATGTTATATATGAACCGAAAGCAAGCATTAAGCGTGCGCTTAAGCTTGGTATTCAGCTCATCAGTAATATCATCGTATACTACACAGTTATAGTTAAAGAAAGGAAAGATGAGGCTTTTTACTAGGAGCAAACGTCTTGAAGTAGGGAGTGATTTTTTTATTTCTGTTAAGCTGTTGAAGGAGTCCGAAGCTTTTTCTCGAAATACCCGAAACTTGTTTCCTCCAAGTAAGAGAGCGATTAACAGTATAGCCTAAATCCTTCGCAGATTCTACAAAGACGTGTATCGATCAAGAGAGGAGGTAGGCTTGAAATTGTTTCAAGTGATGGAGAGGAAGAAGGTCATATGATTATAACCATAATTTTAGCAGGGTTAACCAGCAAGGCCATTGTACCTCCAGATCAATATCCATCGGTACCTTTTGAAAGAAGCTGTTTAGATTAGCAATAGGCCGGGGCAGGTAAAGCTGAAAGTCATCAGCATATTTATGATGGTTGCAATGTGGCAGCGAGCGGGATGGGTGGTACGTGTTCTGAAAACGGTGATGGAGATGTCCTATATTTGCTCTGCTAATCGAGGGAAACGAGAGGGATCTGGGCTTATGGTTTCTTCGCTCGCGCAAGGCTAGAGGCAAAGATTGCAGGGAGAAGTGGCTTGGGCTGAAACCAGCTCGGTATTTTATTTTCTGACGATCCTGTGCTTCCTTTTATCAACTTTGCCTCATGGCGGCGCATTATTCGTTTCACGACGTAGCGTGTTTGATTTGCAACTGAGCTGGCGAATATTGTCACTAAAATATCTTCTTCTTAGAGTGCGTACCGACCTCCATACGTATTGAGCAAGTGCGCCGAAGTGCGCTATCAGTTTTGATGTACGTTTCACTCATTTGTACTAAACCCAAACCTCGGTCGTTCTTTAAAATATCAATTACTCATTAGAAGTTTAAACAAAAGAAATGAATATGTATGATGATGAATCAAATAAGTTTTTAGCGGAAGTTCAAACAAATGTAAAATAGTCTAATACCAAACTAGACGAAATGAACTCGAATATCAAGGAACTGTGGAGGTTGGTTATGTGGAACGAAATTCTAAAAGCCGACCAATAAAAATAAAGTCTTAGAAAAGAGACTTTTTATTGGAGGCGATTTTAATTCTAGAATTGCAGACCAAAACCAGTTGAACTACGAAATACTTCCAAATAATGGAGAAAAATTGCGGCATAATTCTGAAATACATGTCGCCGTGCTACATAGAAATCAAGCGAAACAAGAAACTGCAACTAAGTCCCATCTGATTCTTTGTGCAAAGGCATCTGACAAGTAATTCAAGAACTCCTAAAGGCAGTAAACGTCAGTCATTTCAATTCAACAGGGTTGACCTCAGTCAGCTGTATGCAGCGAGTAACTCAATTCAATCTTCGGCTATTGACTCAGGGTGCATAAATAGTTCGGCGAGCTTCATCTATTTCCCCTCGTCCTGGCCTGCTTCACTCGATATTGTGGATTTCTTTCTGAGGACAACGGTATACCATACAACGTGTAAGATGCGTATTGACCTCCCTCTTCCAAAGGTAGTTTCTACAAGGATCTACGCTCAATTATTATTCTCCGTTAGCTATCAAATATCCTGGAACAAATATGCCTTCAGCAGTTCTCTCCATAAATAAAAAATAATGGGATCCTTTCAAATCACCTCGGCGGCTAAATCTGTGCTCCGTATATTAGACGAGGTAGACCGGTCACTGTACAGTTCCGAAGTGATCATTCTAGCCCTTCTCGATCTGACACGGGCGTTCGAAACTCGATTACGAACATCTTCTAGCCAAACTTAAATCTCAGCGAATCACTAAAAAGTAAATGTTATGGTTAGTAATTTTCTCTTGTAATTTACTTATAAATTGTTGGAAGAGCAAAATATACGAAGTCCGGCCTAGCAGTTCGTGCAGTAAGTTCGTTCTTAGTAATTACGAAGACTGATTGGCCCTTTCGCAGCGATTTTTTTACTGACAGGGTTTCTTTTACGTTTGGTCAAAATGCATAATCGCTATGGCATTGTCAGTGTTTCTTAAAGTGTTTTCTGTAAAAGGGATTTTCTTGGGTTGTCAAAGTGGAAATTAACCAACAAGTCGATCAGCGTGTTATTGTCAAATTTGTAGTGAAATTCAGTAAGAATGGCCCTAAAATCATTGGAATATCACCAAAAGTTTCGGAAAATCGTCTGTTTATAATATTTTTACGGAAAATTTCAAAGATTTGCGACAATGATTCTGCTTACACAGCAATTCTCGTGTGTGAGTTATTAGGCCCCAAAAATAATATTCTATTCCATCATTATGCTTGACCACCCCCTTACTGTACGGGCCCCCCTGTGGCTTCTACTTGTAACCCAAATGCAATATGGCGATGCGTGGTCAGCATTTTGGAGATTGTGAAACAATCAAACAAGACATTACTAGGCTGTTAAAGGGCTTAACTGAAGAGCAGTTTAAGGGGTGCTTCCAGCAATAGAAAAGAAGATGGAACAAGTATATTGTGTCACATGGGAATACAGTGAAACACTTCAATAGCCCTCCCTTCTATAATCATTCCGAGAATTGATGCCGCGCCATAGGTAGGTATAACAGGAACTGCGCGGGGACCGCGAGGTCTGCGGTTGTCACTCAGGCGAGCAGTCAAGCGTGAACAAACAAAAGAGGAGCGAGCTACAATGAGTTAGTTCACACTCGCCGTCAGCCTCAAAATCGGTGCTATAAAAGAGTTTCACTGTATTTTGCATGTGGAAACCTTAATATATGAGAGAATTTGTAACATTAAATTTTTACCAACAAAGTAAATGTTGCAGGTGAGGGATTTTGTCAAATTGGATATAGAGTTCTAAAATTTTCAGTCGATTAGCAATTATTTCCTGATGAGCGAAAAGTTAAAACGTTCCGTAATCGTAAGATCACTTCAAAGTAGTCAACTTTCAATGGCTTTTAGTCTGTGAAAATAAATTACGAAGAACCTATCAAAAATATAGAAATTTCTTTGGTCGTTTCTGTACATTCACGTCTATACTGAGTGCCGATCCGTCGATAATCAGAAAGCCGTTTGTAGTGCCCAAAGAAGAAACTAATTTTTTCAAATATTAAAGCGCAACTTTGTGCTCACACCATTTCTACAAGCCAAAAATGTGCAATTTGTTTCAAGAATTATCTGCGTACGTTGTTTGGTTTCAGAGATAACTCCTTACTACCATTTTGTTATTAACTTAATAAGAAATTCCTATTTCTGGCTTTAAAATGTACCATTCTGCATAGAAAGAATAAAAAAGTTCTATATTTTTTTCAAATTGATTTTAATTTATTTTCAGAAAGTAACAGCTATTCAAAGTGGAGTATTCTGAAATTATCGTAAGATAATGGTACTTTTTGACCTTTGGCTCAACATGAAATACTTGCTATAGACTGAAAATTTGAAAACCCTATATCTATTTTGACAAAAACTTTCATCTGCGACAAGTAGTTTGTCTCATATTTTTAGAATTTTTTTATGCTAAGATTTTTACCATCATTTATAGAAAAATTTAACGTCTGAATTACGTAACGTCCAGAGCGCCCGGACTCGCTCTCCCAGTACCTCGTACCGACGACAGTGGTCTAGCTTTGTGAATTTTTATCGCAAGAAAAAATACAGAAAGAGACTCTGAATTTATTGAAACTCAACATTTCTCTTCACAACGAGCTATAGAAAACAAGTTAAATATTGTTTTCCACATATCACCCCTATAAGTCTGTCTTATAGATCCTAAACTAAGCCTACAAGTGAAAAATGGGTTTTGCAAGATATTGGAACTAATTATGATTCTTTTATATTTTTTAAAAGCAAATTGTTGCCAACACATGAAACAGTACTTCATACTCATAATTATATGCTTAAACGAATTGTGTAACCAATTTATTACTATTTTTAATAATATTCAATTTGAATAATACTAGAAAGTTGCATTTTTGCTGAAATTTTTAAATTTGGTTTAATTTCCAATTGGAGTGAGGTGGATAATAAATTGAAATTAAATATAGGATTGTTTAAATAATTTATCATTATTTTTCATGATACTTATTTTAAATAATGCTAGAAAGTTTTGGTTTTTTCTGAAATTTTCAACTTTTTGGCCATTTGTGGACATGACATGAAATCTTCACAAAATTCTTTGTATGTTTTCAAGAATGATCATATAACCTTGAAAACAATGAACAAATAAATTAAAAAAATAAATATTTTTTAACTGAAAAAGGCGGAGGAGAGTTGAACAATCTAGAAAAAACTACAATTCTCTTATACTTTTCTGAGAAGATAGTTATAAACAATAATAAATTAATTAAAGAACTATTTTCATTTACCTTGCAGTAATTATTACCATAATAAGTGAAAAGTGGGTAAAAAGTTGGACATTCAACAAAAAAGTCGTTTCGACTTAGTATGAATATATGAGAAGATAGTTATAAACAATAATAATTTTTTTAAGCAATCAGGTTTGTTAGATTTTTTCATTATTACCTCAATCTAAGTACACACCGAACAAAAAGTTGAAAATTTCAGAAAAACCGCAATTGTCAAGCATTCTTCAAATTGAGTATTATTAACAATAATAATAAATGATTTAGGCAATTAATTTGTCTACTTTAATTAAATACTCTCCTTGAAGTATTATTTCGTATATTAGCAACAATTTGCATTTAAAAAAAAAACATAAAAAAATCATAATTAGTGGAAAAAACGCGCAAACCCCATTTTTTCACTTGTGGTGTGAGTCTAGGACCCTATAAAACAGACTTGTGGGTGTGATACGTGGAAAATAATATTGCATTGGTATTCTATAGCTCATTTGAAGAGAAATTTTAAGTTTCAATAATTTTAGCTGGTAGTGAGTCTCTTTCTATATTTTTTATTGAGATAAAATTTCACAAAGCTGAAATGGCCAATTTTGCCATTTTATTGGTTTATATATTGTTGCCCTGTGTAAAAAATTGAAAAATTGAAAATGAAAATTCTCTTAAAAATTTAATGCTGACAATTTCGGAAAAAAGAACTTTCAAATCGGGTCGACTCGATTCGAGTGCGCTCACGGCTATACAAAGCCGCTCGTATCTTGTAATCAAGGGACATGATTTTTCTTAAATTTGGTCAAAGTTTTCCCTGAACATCAAGTAACAACTTTGCCACTGTAAGTTTTCTGTCCGCAAAACTTCCCTGCAGCCTTTTTTCCATCAAAATCTGAGGAAAGGATTCCTAACAGTAATGGGTTGAAATCATTTTCATGTTGCAAATAACGGAAAAAAATCTGTTTCTAAAACATAATTGACATCGGTAGAGGTTTTTCTATTTGGAAAAAAACCGAGGATTTTTTCCGCGTTTTGACAACGCATGGTGTTACTAGGAAGGACACTCTTAATTAAGGTATCTTTATTTTTTGGACAGATAATAGGGTGGTTCAAAAATTTAACTGTCAATGTTTTGTTTTTGAACCCCCTAATTCGTTCTTTTTCCGAAAAAAATCCCTATTTTTTCAAATGTGATAGCATTAAGCCGTTCCCCGGGCTTTGTAATTAACATGGGGCTTTGAAGGGGAAAATCTCGTTTTCTGAAAAAAATGAAGAAAGTACTTGTTTTCAACTTTTTATCAATTTAACTTTAGTCAGTTTTTAAGGAATGTTTAAGCAATAATTCTCACCTAATGAAGTCTTATGTAAAATTCATTTGATTGTTTAAACAATTATCATTTATTCAAAGAATTTGTTTCGCTCGTTAATCGTAAGAAGTTATTATTTTTGGGATAAATGATACAGTTGATGGATTTCAAGAATAGTAATAAATTCTTGTTTAATATAATTGGTAATTATTTATTATTATTTATTTGTAAAAAGGTATTACTTACTAGGATTAATGACACAATTAGCGAATGCTAAAAGTAATATTCTTTGTTCAAAATATTGAGCAACTGTTTAAACAATTTTTATTTGTTTACAAAATTTTATCATCTTGTAAATCGTGAAAAGTTGTTATTTCCTGGACAAATTTGGCAGATAAAAATGTTAAGAGTGATATTTTTTGTGAAAGACAGTTTGCAGTTAGTTAAACCATTAATTCAACTTGCTCTTTTACAGTATTTTCTTCTACCAATTAAATCAAGCGGAAAAATAGATATCAATTTCGTGACTGAAACGTATTCTTTGAAAAATTAGAATTTCTTTAGCGAAATTAAAATCGTTTAACTAATTGTAAAATGTCTTTCACATAAAATATAATTTTTAGCATTTAATAAATACGTTATCGATTCCAGAAAATAGTAACTTTATAAGATTTTCAGGATAACAACATTGTTTAAAAAAATGAAAATTGTTTAACTACTTGCCAAATATCGTTATAAAAATATATTTCTCTCAAAATTCATAAATTGTGTAATTAATTGTAAAAAAT
This sequence comes from Belonocnema kinseyi, assembly GCF_010883055.1. Lineage (NCBI taxonomy): Eukaryota > Metazoa > Arthropoda > Insecta > Hymenoptera > Cynipidae > Belonocnema > Belonocnema kinseyi. The sequence continues at coordinate 132,887,002 of NC_046663.1, forward strand.
AATAACTGTTCACGATTTACAAAATTTAATTCGTAAATAATGGTTACCAAATATGTTAATAAAAAATATTATTGTTGAAGTTCATGAACTGTTTAATTTCTCCTAATCAAAAAAACCTTTCACGATTTGCAGGCAAAAAGAAATTGTTTGAACAAATAGTCATTGTTTAAACAATTGAAGATTAGTTAAGAAATGCTATTTTTTATTTTCCAGGCACAACACAAGAGACTTGAGGGTGTGAAAACTCACGTTTGTTGGATCGGCATTATTCCTTATACATTTTTAAGAGGTGTCTTAACTTTAATTTACAAAAAGTGTACAACAAGTACTCCTTCTTTTAAGTTTTTCGAAAAATGACCTTTTTTAATATAAATCCCCATGTTAATCTCAAAAGCCCGGTGCTACGGGTTAATGTTGACCTACCTGAAAAAAGCGAATTTCTTTTTCCACAAAACGAAAAAATCTGTGGGGGGGGGGGATTGATCACTAAAAATCAAGTAAAATTTTAATGGGTTTAAATTTTAACCTAGTGCACGCTCATCAGCTACTTGTACCAAAAGTTGTGCATCTTGTCGGACGCGGTGCTTTCCAGTTACTTGCTCTTTTCAAAACAGCTGAAACATGTAAAACTGTGATGTTAGTCAGCTCCATATCTGGGTTGTTGCTAGCTCTTGTCTTCTCTACTTGGAGACACGTAGCGTCTAAATTGCTCTGTTCGTTTTTCTCCAAACACCGGATCAATAGTTCGTCATGTCTTCCAATTGAGGGACTTCGGTGTTTTGCTGATTATTTTGCTTTACACTCACTTAACGATAAAACCTACTTACACTGTTAAAATAATATTAAATTTAATATATCCATGTGTGTTAAAATTAATATATGAAGTATATGAAATCGCCATTAAGAACGCGTATATTAAATTTCATACACATTCATGTTAATCACTTACAAGAAAAATCATATAATTTCATTTTTCACAAATTTAAAATAAGTTTTGCTGTAATTTTCGATTCTAAATAATAAAACGTGATACATTATTCTTGTTAACCAAAAATAAAATTCGATTACAAGTCGAATAGTTCAGTTAAAGCAAATAAATAACAGACTTAACCTACAATTAATTGTATTCCCCTTAAATTTTGACCATTTAGAGCAAAATTAGGAAAAATTTTACCTGTACATTGCACTTTCATTATAAATATCAACTGAATCTACGAAGTCTAGATTATTAATTTCATTGAGAATATTTGACAAGATTTAAAGAAATGAAAGCAGGTTGAGTTTTCACGCACATTCCTATACTGACCTGTATATTAAATTTAATACACATGTATATTAAATTCACTACACCAATGTATGTTAAATTTCAGTAGCGGTAGTGCATATTTGCTTCACACACATGTATATTAAACCTCATACAGATTTTTCTAACAGTGTACATCTGCCTAAAAGGTTTGATTTTGTTGCCTTGTTGTAAAACTTTTCATGTACCGTCGCAGTCTAGCATTAAGAACATCAAGTTTCTGCCGTTACACAGTTGGACAAAATCCCAAATACCTGGTCAAAAGACGAAAAATCCAGTTCAAAGAGGATGATTTTTAAAGGTCAGAAAAGTTTTAGTAGTGGCTCTGGCATTTTCTTTTACTAACGGAAAACTGAGGTGTATGCACCTCTCTTTGTATCTTATTCTTAAATAGAACTTCTTGCGTGCATTTGAGCGTCAGCTGTGCTAAAAAAAATGTTGGGATCGGACTAGCATAATCACTTCAATTTCCAATCAATTTTGATTGACAAAAATGTACTGTTTTTAAGAATAGGAGAGCGGCGGGTAATGTGGGGCACATGTTATAAAAAGCTCCGTTAAAAGTTAAATATATTGAAAACTATAGTTAAATAATATATAGCACGTAAATCAATATCTTATCTACCCAATGCGTATTATTATTATTATTATTATTATTATTATTGAGTTTAAGTCTATTAAAGTAGTTAATTATCAAGTTTCACAGAAAGTCTGCCTGCGCCAAGTTATCCTGCCTGATTGGCTAATGTGGCGCGTTCGTAGTGCAATTTCAGAATTGAAAGTAAAAGTTGTTTACTGAGTTCAATGAAATTAATTTTGAATAAATGGTGGGTTTAATTAATTACTTATAAATTGTGTGCAACTTG
>NC_046663.1:132889270-132905896 GCF_010883055.1 Belonocnema kinseyi
GGAAAAATGCTACTGTATTTTTTCACTATTTTTTGGTCACTTTAAAAATACACACATAACACCCAAAATAACTTTTTTATAATAAGAATTGAGTGATTAGCTTTCTTGAGCAAGTTTTTTCACTATACAAAACAGTACATATAAAAAACTATAGTACAGTAAATACCTCTCGCTATAAATCAATCAATTTCTGTAAATGAGGGTGCGCCACATTACCCGCCGCTCCCCTACGTACTTTATCAATGTCTATATGCAATTTTAATAGAATTTAACGAAAAATTATGATGACAGCCTAATCTAAAACAATAAAAGCTTTCTTTAAAAATCTTGAATATATGATGCAATAACTAAAAAGTTCCAAAAGGTTCTAACTAATATCGGGACAGATTGTTCTGACACTTGGGAAAAAGTAGCTTTATCTCAGTGAAAAAAGTCGTACTAAGTTTACATTTAGCAAGGTTTCTCGTATATCGATGAAAATTTTGTTGTAGTAATAGCAACAAATCTGGAGAAAATCACTGTTGACGAAATCTACATTTCGGAAGTCAACTTTCAGCTGCTCCTAAAGTTGCAAAACTGTCCAGAAAAAATTCAAGTAGATTAATTGTCTATTTGTGAATGGAGCCAATTTTTAAAATTAAAAATTGTGGTCACCAGAATTGTTAATGCAAGGAGAAATTATCTCCGGTTCCAATGGAGATATCGAGACGAATCAAGGCTTAAAAGAAAGAGTTTAGTACAGTGATAAAGCTTGGACCAATAAAAGGCCGATGAAATCGTATATTTACCTGTAAATTGAGTTCGCATAATTTGGAACCTAATAAGCTTTGCTAAAGTTTCGTAAGGAAATACAAGTATAAAAAAGAGTGACGAGTTTTATTACCAGGCTGCTCCCAACGGCGAAGACTTGAAAAAAGGGGCCTGCTTCTGTACGGTTCCCTGCAAATGAAATTACAACCATATGCCAAGGTTTAGTCATGAATTAATACTCTAAAGTCTGATCTATACTCTGCAGGGAACCCTACAGAAGCAGACCCCTCTTTCAAGTCTTTGCCATTGGAAGCAGCTTGAAAATCGGTTTCCTTCGCTCTTTTCTTTCTACGACTATTTCCTCACGAGACCTTAGCACAGCTCATTGAGGTCCAAATTATGCGAACTCAATTTACAGTTAAATATACAATTTTATCGACTTTTTATTGGTCCGAGTTTTATCAAAATTCTTTTGAACTACTTAAATTATTTTGCACTCTGGGAATTCATTTAAATTCTCTGAATTCTTACGAATTATCTGAATTCTCTGATTTCTCTGAATTCCCTGTATTATTCTGAATCGTACATTTTTGAGTTCTCTGAAATATCTCGAATTCTTTGTATTCTTTTGTATTTCCTTTTTTTAATTATCTCAATTCTTTTGAATTCTGTAAATTGTTTTGAAGATTGTGAATTATTTTGCACTCTGTGAGTTCTTAAAAATATTCAAAAAATGTAAATAAGTTGAAACTAACTCGAAAGGTATTCTAATGATTTCAAAATAATTAACAAATATTTTTTTAAATTCAGTGATATCCCGAGAATTCAAGAAATTCAAAAGAATTCAGAGAATTAAGAAGAATTTAAAGAATTAAGAATGTAGAGAAATCACAGACTTCAAACAAGTTCACAAAATTCAAAACAATTTAGGGGATTTCAAAAGAAATAAGTGAATACAAAAGAATTCATAGAATTCTAAGGATTTCAGAAAATTCAAATGATATTAGAAAACTCAGAATAATTCATGGTGTATTGTGAGGTTTTCAAGAGAAAAATGTTCGAAAAAAGTTAAAATTATTCACCGTGTATTATAATGATTGCAAGATAATTAAAATTTTTTATGTATAGTGATATCGTGAGAATTCAACAAATTTATAATACTTTAGAGAATTAAAACAATTTTAAAACAATTCAGAGAATTAAAGAAATTCAGAAGAATTTAGAGATTTCAGAAAAACTCAGAGTATTAAGAAGTATCTAGAGAATTTAGAAGATTTGACAGGATGTAAAAGACTTCAGAGACTTCAAAAGAATTCACAACATTCTAAAGAATGTAGAAAATTTAAAAGAGATCAGAGAATTTAAAGAGGTCAGACAATTGAAAAAATTTTTTTAAATGCAGACAATAAAGTAGAATTCTTAGAATACAAAAGCTCTCTGAATTCTTCTGAATTCTCTGAATTCTTCTGAATTCTCTGAATATTTTTAAAATTTTCTGAACTATTTAAACAGTTCTGAACATTCAACGAGGAAATCCGAGCTCTTGCAAATTAAACGAAGAATCCTCCAAGGTTATTCATTCAGCAAAATATGGCTTTGTTTAGCATTGAACCCATTAAGTTGCACACTCAACAACCCGTCCTATGGGTTTAAAATTGAGGTGGGAGTGGATGAGACTTAACTGACTCACGTCATGTACATGGACGAAATAAAGGTTTATGCAAGCTCAGAGCTGAAACTAAGCAGCCTACTTAACATGTTGCTGCAGTTCTCCTATGACATCAGGATGACTCTGGGTATTGACGAATGCAGAAAGCTGCATCGTACAGATACCTTGGCATATGGCAGGCGAGGGTCCGCTCCACTCTGCAATTAAATAGGCACATGAGATTTCTTTTTCAGGTCGCCTTAATCCTAGATGTTTGTCGATTATGTAACTTTCTTTTTACGTTATTACACAAATATTTCCAAAACAGGGCTGACATATTACTCTATGACTATATTTGTACAGTTGACCCGTATACCTCCTTAAAACTTGCAGCTGTTGCTGTCCAGAACATCGGAATCTTAATGCTGAAGAGCTTGCTGTCAGTGGTGAGGTAAACTACTGCAGAAGGTACATATCCTAACATTAGAACTGCCATGCGTGGATAGTGACGCTTGAAGCTTCTGGTCAAGGCAGAAAGAACTCTTTTCTAGGACGGAAGAATTTTGTATTGCCATCCAGGACAGGGTAATCAAGACGAGGAATTACCAATAACACATCTTCAGTTTGGCGGCAGTTATTGACAGATACCTCCCCCGTGGAGTTCCCAACGAGAACACCGAGCACATCATTGGTGGCTGTATGATGCTTACCTCGTAAGAATACACGGGCAGACATAATGATGTTGCTGAATGTTAATGCCAGATGCGTGCAAATCTTGGAAGAGTTGGGAACTCCAGATTCGTAACATCTAATATAGAAGGCAGTATTGTGGAACACGTGTTGCATCGTCCGGAGTTTTCTGGGCTAGAACAATAATAGCGGCTGAAGTCGCTTGTTGTGACCATCCCCGCGTATACGACAGATTACTGTGATAAACAAATTTTTTATTTTTGACCTTTAATTCTTGAACTTTTATGTATATGTGCATGTCCGTCTGCGTGTTTAGGTCCCTATTAACGAGCTTTCCAGTATGAATGTTGGATTTCTATAAACGGGCTCTCCAGGAAGAATGTTGAAACCTTATGAACGAGCTCTCCATGATGAATGTTGGATGCCTATAAAGCTCTCCATTGTGATTGTCACATCTCCATAGACGGGCTTTCCAGTTTATATACTCGCGAATTATGACGAATGCAGAAGCAGAATATAGAATTCCGAAGCAAAAAATGTAACCAAACAAAAACTGCCTTTGACATATTGGGCAGTAACCATTTTAAGAGTAAGAAAGCGATAAAATACGAACTCTAAGATGCACTATGCTCCTAGTTTTTCACATGCAACTTTATCGTTAAATATTTCAAAAATCGTATTAAATTAACATATAATAACCTCATCTCATGAGCCACTTGACTTATTGTGTGGCAATGATGAAAAACTGGGTTCATACGAGAACAAGTTTAAATAAAAAATTACATAAGGATTTATAAAGAGCCTCGGTGGCATAGACTGTCGGTCCCCCATTATGTATTTGGCTGCAACCCAGTCCGTGACTGATGGGGTAAAAATAAAATAAAAAACCCATACCGAAGGTGTTCTCGCCTTTGCGTCGTCGTAAGGCATGAGCTCTTCTCGCATGACTTTGACGGCTATGCTGGCGGGAGTGCTGCTGCTAAGAAGAACACGAAAACCCATAACTTATCATGAAGTGTCCATTAAGAATTTTATAACGCTTTTCGTCAACCGAGGATCATCGGGCGCCCCTGGAGCCGTCGCTGTGTGCCACAAGTGCAAGACGGTGGTGATAATGAGCTGCAAGATGGTAAGGCAGATCTCAATAATTCAAAAGCTGATTAACAAGAACATCTGCGACGAACTGTAAGCAATAGAACATCAACTATGCCTGCTAAGCGTGCTTTAGCTAGCGTTAGCTGTTTGAAATAAAAAGTCAAAAAGGATACAAGCTTAGGACAAAGCTTGCAGCAAAGTACTCTTATACAAAGACAGTCGCACTAAGAGGTCTTATCGCTAAGGTGAAGGACATGAAAACTAATCAACAGATCTGAGTAGACCAAACAGTGGAGATAAAAAACAGGTTGATCCGGTGTGGTAAAATTACAGCAATGAACATCACTTGTTAGAGAAAGACACATCACAGGATCAAGCAGCTGCAATTGATGTTCTTCCTCAATCTGATTATGATTAAGCACCACGACATTCTCTAGAGGCAGATGGCCTAATAAAACCAGAGGTAAGGGCAGAAGTTCATCAACAAAGAAGGTGGTTAAGATGGACGTATCGGATCAAGTACCGGATCCACTCTAACCACATCTGGACAGCAAGGTCTTACCATTGCAATTAAACGCAACAAAAACTGTGTCAGAGGTACAAACTCTTGTATACTGTGCATCGGTGATAGCCTTTAAAAAGTCGGGCCGCAGAACACGGCCTACAAATTGCAGTATTTACCCCAAGAAGGAATCAAGGTCCATCATGGGAGATCAGGTTGGATATGAAAGTCAGCAAAGTAAGGTGAAAAATGAATCGATTGACTCAATATAAGAATGGAAATAGAACGAGAAAGCTGATACACGCTGTGACTAAAATCAGCCACTTTCGGTACATCGATACATGGACACTAGCAATACTGAATGCGATTATAGACTTCCAACGCACACTGGGATGAAATCGCGAAAAGCTTTCTAAAGTATAAAATGTTGATAAAATAGCAAATTTTGTTAGTCACAGGCATTTGGGGCGCTGATTGCGAATCTGATGTCAAAAATACCGGAAAGAAAATGGCGGATCCGATATGGCTGGCGTGTATGCTGAATAAACTATTGATTATTTTCAAAATTGGCTTAAGGAGATTTTTGAACTCGATGATTACAAATCCGATGTCAAAAATTAAACCGAAAAAAGAGTCATAGATCCAATATGGAGGATATCGTATTCATAATCAAATAGCTCAAAACCCCCTTTATATCAATTTTAAAAATAGTCGAAAGTTTACTCAGCATACTCGCCCGCTATATTACATGTGCCATTTTGTTCCTTTGAGTGTATAACATCGGATTCGTAATCAGTGACCTTAAAAACCCCCTTATAACAATTTTTTTAATCAAAAGTTTTATTTAGCATATTTCTCCGCCATATTGGATCCGGAATTTCGTTTTCGTCATTTTTTAAATCGGATTCGTACTCAGCGTCCTCAAAAACCCATCGTTTTTTGTTCTTGTTTGCTCCTAGCTGAGCTAAAAAATTCTCTAGAATTATTATCATTAGTGTGCTTCAATTCTGTGCTGTAACTTACTTGGGTTCAAAAATAGCATCTGTGTTACAAATCAAATCTCTCTTAAGTTATTTCGAAAAAAAACTATCGATGAAGATCAGAGTCGTGAAAACAAATATTGTTGATGAATTATCAACAAAGATTCAGAAATGTGAAGAGAGGATTAATGCAATGGAAGTGGAAAACGCCGACCTGAAGCTACAATTATCTAAGTAAGTCCACCTGCTAGACAAGCGCAATAAGAAAAACAATTTATTGTTTTTTGGCATGCATGATGATCCAACAGAAACATTCTTACTTCTGTTAGATAAGGTGAACAATTTGATCCAGTCCAAATTGTACTTGCCGTTTGGAAATGAAGCATTCAATGGCTCCAGGCGCCTTGAACAGTACGAAATATACAAAAAAAAGAACAGTTCTACTATCTCCTTTTTTCAGGAGTGGGGAAAAATCTAATCTTCATGAATCGCACCAAATTTAGAGGCACGAATATTTTGGTGGAACATGATCTGGATCCGGAATCTGTCCAAAAGGCCAAAGCAATAGGCCAAGTGGCTTTAAATACAGAAAACTTGGTCTCAATTCCAGCATTACCAGATCAGGTCTATGTATTAACAATATCTAAATCTGGAAGAAATAATCAAGCACAGCAAGCCTTTGACAATGAATATGAGCATCGATGGGTCTCTTTAAACGGTAAATAATAACACAGCTGGTTTACTTGTTACGAATGTCAGTTCGCATTTGGCGAATATTGGGTCATCGAAGTTTATAAAAAAAAAAAAAAAACAGCTGCTGTGCCAAACAATTTAGAGGTCTGATTGATCCCAAACCAAGCAAACGGGGTCGCTGCTGACTACGGATATGTGTAGGAAGCAGGATTTGTTCCAGAAAAGGAAGGAAGCCCCTTCAGAGAATGGAAACTTGGAAAAATTCCTGACTTAAAGTGCTGTTACTACAATATGTAGCCAATCTTCTAACCATCCCTCTGACTTTTTAAAAATCAAAGTTTTGTGAAATCTGTTCCAGAGCCTGTCAGAGCATGCTATTGGAATATAAGTGGCTTCAGCAACCTGTTCAGTTTAGACAAAAGTGAAATGAAATGTTTTATTGATCATTCCGTGATCTGTCTGGGTGAAACTTGGTTGGTAAATCAATGCGTGAAATTACCTTCAATTCTGAGTGGCTCTATGTTTATCATAGACCTGCTAGAAAGGAGAAAAGCACGGGCCGAGGTAATGGAGGTTTGGTTATTCTCGTTAAAAGCAATTTAGCCTACGCACACTGCTAGTCGGAAGTGAGCAACGTATGTCTATTCATTAAGCTAGTTTTTAAAGGTTGATTATACTACACTTTACAAAAGGAATTTTTATTTTTCACTAACTGCGGTCACTGAATTTTGTGTTGACTGGTTACAGTATGTTTTATATTTACTTGACAGCGATTCTTCATTGTTATTTAATACTGTATTATTAGGCAATTTTAATGCTAGCGTTGCCTTTCTAGATTGCGTGGACGAGGAAATCTTGTTAACAAAAATTTTGTGTCAGAGAGGTAATCTGTTGATCTTAAATTAAATATGCGGGAGAAAAAATAGTGGAATTACTAGTGTCCCTTAACTTCATTCTGTAGAATGGTCATTCCCTCTGATAATTTCGGTCATGATACGTGTTTAACGGCAACTAGACGCAGCACTATTAACGTCCGTGGGATTAGCATCAGTCGCTGAATTTGCTGGATGATTTTAGAGTTATTAACCTATCAAACCAATCTAACTACTTCAGTATCCACGTTCATGAAATGGAAAGAAGAAGGTGAAGAGACCTTTTTTAATGCATACATGAATAATAACAATACGAACGAATTATAACCTAATTTAATATTAGGAGTAATTATGCCCGCACAGGAGGCAGGTATGCTGGTCCATAGGAACTCTGCTCAAATACTTAAATCGGGTGATCAGAGCAATTTTGGTTCAACACACAGTGTGCTCACCTTAAGAAGTTCACCTCCAAGGCATATAAACAATATTTAAGCAGTCTCTAAAAATGCGTTTAACTACTATCTAAGAGATCTCGATTCATACAGATTGAAAATTACAGTGGGAATTTTTAACACTAAGCCCGAATATATATGGTAAGTGTAATAAATATTAGCGAGTGGTTTGATTTTTATCGACACCTCTTCGCACCCAGATTTGTGCCAGACTGTAATCATATTTCAGTGCTCGACCCTTTGCTTGGTACCGATTTTTCATTGACGGAACTGCAAGTGGTCCTGTCACATTATAAAATGAACAAAGCTGCGGGTCTTGCTGGTTTAAACAAAGACCTGTATAAAAGGTTAACTTCAGAATGGGGGAATTATTTGCTTAGCCTTTTTAATATCGTTTTAAATAATGAAAGGGTTTTTGTTAAATGGTCTGAGGTCGACATGTTCATGTTATATAATATAAGTGATGAGAGGAATCCCCTTAATTATAGAGGTATTACTTTCATTAATTTAATAACAAAGACATTTTCAAGCACTTGTTTAGTTTTGACTCGATGCAGTGTACGCATTTTACCTCTAGTAAAAAGATCCCCTATTTGTTACTCCTGCAGGGAGTGGGACTGTCCGCTGTTCGAACCCTGATTAAGCTCTTGTTTGCGGAGGACATTGAAATTTTTGCTTCGTCAGGGCATGATGTTAGGGACAGAATAAAAATTCTAAAAGAATATTGTGCCATTAGTGATCTTCAGCTTAATCCGAAAAAGGCAAAAATAGTTTCTTTCCGTAAATATGGTAAATTAAAATATCATAAATAAAAGTAAAGTTTTTTTATGAGATGCGATTCATACTCCTTTAAGTGGAATTTTGGATTTTACTGCTCTGTACGGGGAAGAAATCTGGGGTCTGCGATATCTGTAGGATATCAACATTGTTCAAAACACATTTTTTACACGCCTGTTTTATTGACCATGGAAAACCGTTCACTTTATAAGAGTGGAAACAGGGACCCAATAAAGCAATTTTAAAGCATTTACAAGGGCGTCTAATTGATAATTCTCTTTCGCTGGTACGGAAGAACATAGATTGCCCAAAATATGTTTAAGAAGGCTGAAACAGTAAGCGAGAGGGATGCGTGGTCCGAACAGTGGGCCATCCCAGGCGTAGTTTTTCCAGTAAAAATTAACGTTCCTCGGAAATGGTTGAGTAATATTTTTTACAAATCTCTAGATAGAATAATTAACTCGAATTTTAATAAGACGTGGAATATGAGGATTTATCCCATATATATTTTAAAGTTTGTCATAAGGGCAACCGTAGGTTTCGCCAGGAGCGGGTGCTAATCTGAAAAACTGCACCCGATCCCAGAGAAATCGCGGTTTAATTTCAGCCACAAACACGTCTCACGAGCATGATATCGGTGGTTACAGTTTGTAAAGAAATCATCATGAGGATGATAAGGACGATTAGTTCAACAGAATATTCCGGGTACAATCGTCGCAACTCCCTTATAAGGTCTCTATACCTCTCTTACTTTTCATTCTCCTTGGCTATGATGTTTTTGTCAGCTCGTGCCGAAAATGCGATAACGAACAAGGTTCGCTTTTAGAACTCAAGAAGAACCATGTCCGGCCTCGAGTGTGCAACAGAAACAATTGTCGAGAATATAAAGTTCCAGTGTATGCGGTACTTCTCATTCTCGACAATTGACTCGATTTCCCTAGGAGCATTTAGAGAAGCGATATTAAGGTTAATGTCGTAAGAGTAACATAGATGGTAATAAAGCACTCTTAGTGACGCATTGTGCCTTTGAATGTATGTCGTTCCCGCGTGAGTTGGACAACTAGATAGTATGTGAGATAAATGCTCGGGGTGTGCATGGCACGCCCTGCAGCTATCGTCAGGAATGTCTTGGCTCAAAATGTGGTGACGGTATGTTAAGGTGGAAATGACACCGTCTTGTCATGCAAAAATGAAACCCTCCGTACCAGACTTCAAACCGGGCGATTTAAGGAAAGCAAACGTTAGCTCACGAGACATTGACTGATCCTTCACATTTTTGTCGAAGATACCGTGCATCCTCTTATCGAGGAGCTGCAACTCTATGTGCTGTACCCAGAATAATCCTGTTGCAGGTTCCATTCAGCTTTCGGCAGGGTTTTCACACCTCCGCTGGGCTGGCCCACTGTTGGGATCACGCATCCCTCTCGCTTACTGTTTCAGCTTTCTTAAACATATTTTGGGCAATCTATGTTCTTCTATACTAGCGAAAGAGAATTATCAATTAAACGCCCTTGCAAATGCTTTAAAACTGCTTTATTAGGTCCCTGTTTTCACTGTTTTCACTCACGGTTTTCCTAGGTCAATAAAACAGGCGTGTAAAAAATGTGTTTTGAACAATGTTGATATCCTATAGATATCGCAGACCCCAGATTTCTTCCCCGTACAGAGCAGTAAAATCCAAAATTCCACTCAAAAGTGTGTTAATAGCATCTCATGAAGAAACTTTACTTCTATTTATGATATTTTAATTTACCAGATTTATGGAAAGAAACTATTTTTGCTTTTTTCGGATTAAGCTGAAGATCACTAATGGCACAATATTCTTTAAGAATGTTATTCTGTCCCTAACATCATGCCCTGACGGAGCAAGAATTTCAGTGTCCTCCGCAAACAGGAGCTTAATCAGGGTTCGAACAGCGGACAGTCCCACTCCCTGCAGGAGTAACAAATAGGGGATCTTTTTACTAGAGGTAAAATGCGTACACTGCATCGAGTCAAAAGTAAACAAGTGCTTGAAAATGTCTTTGTTATTAAATTAATTAAAGTAATACCTCTATAATTAAGGGGATTCCTCTCATCACTTATATTATATAACATGACCATGTCGACCTCAGACCATTTAACAAAAACCCTTTCATTATTTAAAACGATATTAAAAAGGTTAAGCAAATAATTCCCCCATTCTGAAGTTAACTTTTTAAAAAGGTCCTTGCCTAAACCATCAAGACCTGCAGCTTTGTTCATTTTATAATGTGACAGGACTACTTGCAGTTCCGTCAATGAAAAATCGGTACCAAGCAAAGGGTCGAGCACTGAATTATGATTACAGTCTGATACAAACCGGGGTGCCAAGATGTGTCGATAAAAATCAAATCACTTGCTAGTACTAATTACATTTATATATTCCTATTATTAAGTTAGGTTATAATTCGTTCGAATTGTTATTATTTAGGTATACATTAAAAAAGGTCTCATCTTCTTCTTTCCATTTCATGAACTTCGATACTGGAGTAGAATCACTTGTTTTCTTATTAGTAGATTCGTCAAAACAAGGTTCGATTAGTTTGTTTAAGTCCATTTTTATAAGAAGGCGGTTAGATTGGTTTGATAGGTTAAGAACTCTAAAATCATCCACCAAATTCAGCAACTCATGCTATTCCAACAGACGTTAATAGTACTGGGTCCAGTAGCCGTTTAACACGTAGCATGAGCGAAATTGTCAAAGAGGAAATGACCATTGCACAGAATAAAGTTAAGAGACTCTAGTAATCCCACTATGTCCCCCTCATATTTAACTTAAGCTCAACAGATTACCTCTTTGACACAAAATTTCTTTCAACAAGATGTCCTCGTCCAGGCAATCTAGAGAGGCAATGCTAGCATTATAATTGCCTAATAATACAGTATTAACACAAAATTCAGTGTCCGCAGTTGATGAAAAATAAAAATTCCTTTTGTGGAGTGTAGTATAATCAGCCTTTAAAAACTAGCTTAATGAATAGCCATACGTTGCTGACTTCCGACTAGCAGTATGAGTAGGCTAAACTATTTTTCACTAGAATAACCAAACATCCATTACCTCGGCCCTTGCTTTTCTCCTTTCTAGCAGGGCTATGATAAAAATAGTGCCACTTACAAATGAATTAAAGATTCAGGAAAATTGTTTAACGTGTGCGGGAATAATGGAAGTCTGTAGGGAATTTACTCGGACTTGTTGAAAGAATTATTAATTATTTTCACAAACGTTTCCCCCTTTAAATCATAGGAATCTTTCATTCACTAATTTGTAATTATATAAATTAATTGATTCTGCACGGTAAATATAAATTAATCCACGATTTCATAATGAAAGTTTTTGGTAACACACTGTTATCTCATAATAATGTACGTGTTATTTTGTTGTTATTACGGAAATCAGAATGACAGTCGCGTCTGAATTTTGAGCCTCCATGTAGAATATTTTGGTCTAATTTTTTGCATACTCTGCATCTGAAATGACTCTGCTCTGAAGCAGAGTCATTTTTTCGATTAAATGTTTATATTTTGATTAATAATCAAAAGGGGAAGAATAGTATTAGTAACACGCACAATGTCAGCTGAATATGCTGTATAATCTAGATTTGAATTTTCATCTAGTTGCAAGTATAATCTAGGTTATAAGCTATAATGTAATGATTGAATTGGAAAAGCGGCTCTGTGTGCTTCAAGATATGAGAATGTGGCTGACGTATGCAAGAAATGATTGAAAAATATTCAACTCTTCAGCCTAAAAAGTAAGAACCGAGTACTCAATTGCTAAATATCTTAAAAGAAAGTACTTTGACCATTCGTTGATTGTGTGATCAATTGCAGTAAATAATATCTTTTACCATTTCCGGGAAAAAATTGTTTAAACAAATGATTTGTATTATAGTAATAAATATCCAGAAGAAAATAATCTTTCATAATTCCTACGATTTACAGGGGCAAACAATTGTGAAAATAAATAATAATTGTTTAAACAAGCCAGATTAAACTCCCCAAAGACGTCCATTATTCCTGCATACGTTAAACAATTTTTCTGAATGTTTTATTTATTTGTTGGCAATTATATAAATAAATTGAGTTTGCACATAAAAATTAAATGAATCCACGGCTTCATAATAACAGGTTTTGTAACAGACCGTTATCTCATAATAATGAAAGTGTTATTTTATCGTTATTACGAAAATCAGAATGACAATCCAGTCTGAATTTTGAGCCAGCATGGTTGAATATTTTTGTCTAATTTTTCACATACCTTATCTAAATAACCATATGTGGAAGCAAGCGGAGTCAAGTTTTGGATGAAATGTTTGTATTTTGTTTAATAATCAAAAAGGGAAACACAGTAGTAGTAACATGCAGAGTTACTTGTATATACATTTTCAGCGCGTATGATAAAATTATAATCTATAATGTAATAGTTTTATTAAAAAATCGGCTCTGCGTGCTTCAAGATGTGAGAATTTAGATGTCGTATGTAAAAAATCAGTCAAAAATATTTAACCGTGCGGCCTACAAATTGAAAATAGAATACTCGTTTGTTTTACAAACTACCACGTAATTACTGCAAATATTAACCGATTTTCATGAATGTTTTTTCAATTAATTGTAATTATATAAATTAATTAATTCGGATAATTAAAATTGAATTAATCAATGATTTCATAATATCAGTTTTTCTAACTGGCCGAAATCTCGTAACAATGCCCGGCATTCATTCGTTCTGTGTCATTCATCACCCGGCGGGTAGTCTGCTGACTTGAGTTTGACGAGGGTGAGCAGGTTCGCTACAAACATGCGTGTACAGCTCTCATTGAGTGTCACTGCTATTGTTCTCCATTTTGATTATTAAACAAAATCTAAAAATTTAATCGAAAAACCGGCTCTGCTTGATTTGAGATGTGGTTATTTAGATGAGGTGTGCAAAAAAATAGACAAAAATATTCAACCGTGCAGTCTCAAAATTCGGACGCGATTGCCATTCTGATAAAGGGCATTAATGAACTCTCCATGATAATTTATCGGTTTTGGTGTTCCTCTTAGTAGCAGCGCTCCCGCCAGCATATCCGTCAAAGTCATGCGAGGAGAGCTCATTCCTTATAGCGACGCAAAGGCGAGAACGCCTTCGGTATGGGTTTTTTATTTTATTTTTACCCCATCATTTACGGACTGGGTTGTAGTTAAGTGCACAATGGGGGACCGACAGCCTAAGCCACCGACGCTCTTTATAACTCCTTATGTAATTTTTTATTCAAACTTCTTCCCGTGTGAATCCAGTTTGTCATCATTGCCACGGAATAAGTCAAGTCACTAATGACATGAGGTTATTATATACTAATTTAATACGATTTTTGAAATATTTAACGATAACGTTGTATGTGAAAAATTAGAACCATAGTATATCCTAAAGTTCGTATTTACCGCTGTTTTATTTAAACAGCGGGCACCAGCGTTCAAGGTTACAACAGTCGCCTCTGGATGCTTTCTTGGATCTGCCACCTGCCAATCCACAGGTTTTTATTCATTTGCTTCCTGATTGTGGAGAAAGATTCTTACGATGCGAAAAGTGTTTAATAAAACCTCCTTCTGAGCTGCTGTCAGTAACCTACTGACTCGGAAATCTTCAGTTAAATGGCCAAGCAATGTGGATAATACAGATTCTTCCACTTTTATTTATTATTATTTTCTTTTTATTATTATTATTATTATTATATTAATTTCTTACTCTTTAAATGGTTATTGCCCAATATGTCGAAGGCATGTTTTGTTTTGTTGCATTTTTTTTCTTTGGAATTCTGCATTCTGCTTCCGCATCCGTCATAATTCGCGAGTATATACACTGGAGAGCCCGTCTATGGAGATCCGAAAATCACACTGTAGAGCTTTATAGGGATCCAACATTCGTCCTGGAGAGCTCGTTTATAAGGTTCCAACATTCATCCCGAAGAGCCCGTTTAGAGAGTTCTTCCAAGATTTGTACGCATCTGTCATGAACATCCAGCAACATCATTATGTCTGCGCGTGTATTCTTATGAGGCAAGCATCATACATCCATCAATTATGTGCTCCATGTTCTCGTTGGGATCTTCACAAAGGCGGCATCTGACAATAACTGCCGCCAAACTGAGGATGTATTGTTGGTAATTCCTCGTCTTGATTTCCCTGTCCTGGATGGCAATAAAAAATTCTTCCGTCCTCTGAAATAGTTCTCCCCGCCTTAACCAGAAGCTTGAAGCATCACAATCCATGCCTGGCAGATCTAATGTTAGGATATGTTGCTTGTGCAGCAGTTTACCTCGCTACTGAAAGTTAGCTGTTCAGCGTTGAGATTACGCTGTTCTAGAAATCAACAGCTGTCAGTTTTAAGGGAGTATACGGGTCAACACTACAAATTTATTCATAGATTAATATGCTAGCCTTGTTTTGGAAATATTTGAGTAATAGCGTAAAAAGAAAGTCCCAATATCGATAAACATCCAGGATCCCCCTGCCTCCAAGCTTGCGCGGCAGAACCATTCTTTCCAAAGCTGTCTTTATATAGTGCATTCGGTACTGAGACATTTTCACGCGAATGATGATGTTAAGCCTCTCCTGGTCAATCATGAACCAGGTGACCAAGCCACAGCAGTATGTTAGGAGAGGAATGGCATAATAGGTGTTAATTGCCTTTGTTAAATTCTTCGCACTAAGGCCAGATGCCAGAATCAGATTAAGGCGACCTGAAAAAGCGATCTGATGTGCCTATTTAATTGCAGAGAGGAGCGGTCCCCTCGCCTGCCATATGCCAAGGTATCTGTACGATGCAGGTTTCTGCATTCGTCAATACACAAAGTCATCCTGATGTCATAGGAGAACTGCAGCAACATATTAAGTAGGTTGCTTAGTTTCGACTCTGAGCTTCCATAAACCTTTATTTCGTCCATGTACATGATGTGAGTGAGTTGATTCTCATCCAATCCCACCTCAATTTTGAACTCATACGACGGGTTGTTGAGTGTACAACTTAGTGGCTTCAATGCTAAACAAAGCCATATTTTGCTGAATGGATAACCTTGGAGGATTCTTCGTTTAATTGACAAGGGCTCAGGTTTCCTCGTCACCCCACGTCTAAAACATTTAATCCTTCTGCACCACGTGTGCATAGCATGACCCAAAAAGTGAATGACGCGCGGACAGATCCTATGTATTAAGGGCGTCAAGTAAATAATTGTGGGGTATTAAACGAATCGCTTTTCGGATGTTTCGAAGAGCTCCAGCAAAGGCAGGGTGCAATACCTCTAGGTTTTTGTACCAGAAGCTGAGCACCCCATCCGAACCCGGTGCTTTCCATTTCTTAGGATACTAGGATAGGTTACTAGTTAGGATACCAGTTACTTTGAAGGCTGAAATAGATATATTATTCATACCGGGCAACCGTGCACCTCTCTCCTTTTCTAGACGGAGCCACGTCGTTTCTAGTTGACTTAACCTATGAATACCCCAGATGCTCGACCAATTTACTGCTGTTTCCTCAGCTATAGGTGGTTTACAATAATTCTGAATCTTATTTGAGGGGCTGATAGCAAATGAGAAAAAAAAGAAGTCGGAGAAAAAGTGGGTTTATTTTTTTTCAGCGGAAAAACGTATTATTTCACGCGCTACGAACAAAAACAAGTTAATGATTTAACTTGTTTTTGCTCGTAGCGCATGGCTTAATTCATTTTACTGCCAAGAGAAAATTAATTGATTTTCGCTCCGACTTCTTTTTAATCAGAAAGCTCTCTGTTGGAATAAACACGAGTTAAATGGGCAACCGACTTTTGCCCGCACTCATATTTCTATTCAGTTCAACTGTAACTAGGCTTGTGGTTCGTTTTTGAATACGCTGATATTTTTGTTTCCATCGCGCCTGGATGATCGAGAATGAATAAAATTAAAGGATTTATCTCCATAATGCTTTACGCGAAATTTTAGCGATATAGGAGAATCAAAAAACGTTTACATAAATTGAATTTTTAAGTTAGAAAAAACAAATATGTGCTCCTGAGATACATCAATGCAAATTACAAAAATTTCAACCCACCATACGGCGATGAAAAGGCAGAAAATCGCGAAAAGTGAAAATTTGCTTCAAATTTGATTAAAATGACATTAAAATCAAGTT
>NC_046663.1:132905996-132918518 GCF_010883055.1 Belonocnema kinseyi
CTTTTCGCGATTTTCTGCCTTTTCATCGCCGTATGGTGGGTTGAAATTTTTGTAAAAAAAAAATCAAAACATGGTTTTCGATGTATTTTTTCCCGTAGATTTTGATTCTGAAGTCAAAAAAATAAAATTTTTCTTTATTTTTTTTTATTTAAAAAAAAAAACCATGAAAAAACCGTCAAAAATGAGGTTTTTCGATCAAAACTCCATAAAAAAGTAGCTGGACCCGACTTTTTTATTGCAAATTCGGATTCAGCGTCGAAAAATACATAAGAATATATAGGTCTGGTAAATTGCACAGACACTTTTGTTTTTTTTGTGGGCCTGTGTAGTCAAAGAGCACTAAAAAGAGATTCGGAGCAAAAGTGAGTTCCCTTTTTGTCCACGCCCACGTCTGAAAAGTTCGATTGAAAAATTTTGTTAGGTTCCGAGAGAACGGAATGAAAAATAATGAAAATAATAATTTCCAAAGCAGAAATTTTCCTAAAAAATTCAAATCCACGAAAGAAAATAAAACTAACGCAAATATTAAATATTATACATTATATCAAATATCTTTTAGCGTAAATTTGAAAGTTTGTCAATTTACCATTTTACTGGAATTTTGAATTTCGGCTACTTAATACTTTCGAGGATTTAATCTTTCGACGATTTTCATTTTTCGGGAATTTTGAAATTAGACAATTGATTATTTTCAGGAATTTGCGAATTCGTGCTTTAAAATCCCGGACATAAACATTTTCGGTATTTTTTTTTTCTTTTGAGAATATTTATTTTTTCGGTTTCTGGTTCAGTACTTATTTTGTTTTGCATTTTTCCACATTTGGTAATTTGAAAATTCGGCAAAATTTTGTCATCCCGAGAAAATTTCATTCAGTAATTGTTGAAACGATGATTAATAATTATTCATTCATTTATCAACAGTCCTAGGGCCTATTATTTGCTAAAAATGTTTTTCATTTTTTTTAATTTATCTGTAATTGAAGCGGTACAAAATGATTTTAAAAAATTGTTTAATATATAAAATCATTTAGTAATAAATGTTCAATACGATGGTGTCCACAATTGCAGCAAAAAAGACAATTCTTATATTCATTGGCATTCATGTTGAATATCGGTTGAACATTATTGTTCAAAAATTAGTCCTGAATCAGAATGAGAAACATATTTTTTGTCCTGTTACAAAATCGTAAATTTTTAGGAAACAATTATATAAAATATTAAATACATGTTTTTATTTTCTTTATCAGTGAGGACATAAAATTCAATAAGAACGACAAAAAAATAATGCAATTATATAGACTTTTCCTAATACAAATTGTTTGATTCGTGATCGTTTTACCGTTCAGATACGGAAGCGATAACTGAACGTTACGGAATTGCTCTTCGGTCACAACTTTTTTTCAGGTGCACCTGCTCAAGGTGTTCGTCGTCGTAATTCACATAAAATTCGAAAGGCTGTTCTTTTTCGTCCTTACGGCGCTTCAAACGGCTGTCAAATTCGCTCGGGGCAAACTAAATCTAAACAGTTAAGTTGTTCAGTGTATTTTCTCGCTTGGAAGTCGCGCGAGCTGTACTGGAACACGGTGGTATAGTAAGGGCGAGAGGCAGGAGCGGAAAGCGGGGGACTCGCCTGTATCTTCCAGTGTCCCTCAATCGGCTGTCAATTTGGTCATATCGAAAATACGTCTAAACGCATGAATTGTTAGTCCAAATATTTTAACCAGATAATCTGAAGGCAATTACTGCGAACTGTTCAGATCGAATTTTCCTGACCGAAAAAGTTCTTGTTGCTGTTGTTTTTTGTAATTGAACGTGGTATTTTCTCTCGTTTGAAACTGGCGTGCTGTGTACAGTACACGGTGTTATACCATTGTTATACCTAAAACAGGTTTCTACGATCCACTAAATAACTGACAATAACACGTAAATATGTAGTATTCTGATTTTTAGGTCATATTTGGAGCATTTCAGGGAGGGGGGGGGGTACGTTAAAAATAAAAGTTATTAGTTTGGATTTCTTTCATATCCACTCCTATTCTATCCCTACAAACCTGGCACGTTTCGAAGAAACCCCATAACATTTGTTGCATTTTTATAAAATAAGAAATTTCCCCATGTTAATGAAGTGGGATTTGGAAGTGCCCGGTGACACGTTAATATTTGAAATTCGAGAAAAAATTACGTATTGATTTCCTCTAGAAATGAAAACAACCCTCACATTCATAATTTTACATAACTACACTGATGCGCCAGTTTCAAGCGAGAAAAAATACTCTCCACTTTCAATTGCAAAAGACAAAAGAAACAAGAACATTTTCGTGAAGAAGCGCGCTGAACGATTCGGTACAATTGGCTTTAGATTATGTGGTTCAAATTTTCCGGCCAACAATTCCTGCTTTTAGACGCTGTTGTAGTTTCCCTCTAGCGCATTTGACAGCCGTTTGAAGCGCCTTAATCGATCTTGACTTGAGCCAATTTTTTTTTTCGTTTACATCTTTTTTTCGATTGGCAATGAGTTGTTGTAACTCTTGTGAAGTGAAAAAATCCTTGACTTCCATTTGTGTTACATATAAATTTCGGCTCTGTTTTCCTTGTTCTTCGAATAATTTCGAACCAGTGACTAGGGTCTGCTCTTTTTCTATGTATCCAAAATTTTGGTCGCAACTGTTGTAACAGTGATCCGATAAAAAGGACTTCTGTTCAATCAAGCCCATTTCGCTTGAGGCAAGGAAATACTATAACATTAGCGCCACTTTAATATTTCTGTTTTGGCTGCCAGGAGAGCTAGAGTATAATATCACGTGCTTTGTTGTTTCCGGGATGTTCTGTTGCAAATGGTTCAGCAGGCAAGAAGCTAATTCTTGGCCTCCTCTTGAAGCTACGATTTCCGACCAGAGATACATGTATGCTGAAAAAAATAAGTGCAACTTACAAATATTTATCTTTTATGTTCCCTGCTAGAAATGCCCGTCTTTAGTCCAAAGAGATTCCAAAGAAAAATTTGGGCAAGAACTTTTTCGTGTTACTTTGAAGAAATACTATCGTTATATCAACATTTATGAATAGGCAACAAGTGTAATTCAAGACCAGACAAATAATGTTGCGTAGCACATCTTATCTGATTTTAAACCTTAGTAGAACAATAGAAATCGTTTTGGAATCAAGAACGGTTCTCAAAAGATTCTATCAAAATTTGTTATAGAAAATAGCTTATTTCTAAATGATTGATAATCGAGGGAAAGTATTGAATTTTAACTATTAACCAAGTCATTATACAGTTTATTCAAACAATATTTTATAGAATCGTTCAGGGGTCGTTAGGGAATTCTTTGAAAATTGTTTAGAAACCCTTTTCGATGCCCAAACATTCCTATCGTTTTAGTAGGGAACCCATGTGATTGGCATTTCTTTGGGTTTTAAATGATCTCAAGATGGGAATTTCTTGCAGAGACTTAAATAAAGTTTATATTATAACATCGGCTCTGAGGTGCTAACTTTTCTTTTTAATTTCATCGTAAATGCACAAATTATAAGTAGAGAGTTGTCGTTTAGAAAATGAGATGCCAGTTGTAAAAGAAGGTGTTTCGAGGACTTTGTAAATCTAATATTAGAACGACAGTGTCCTGTGGTGCGTTTTAAACAAGGCTTTTAAATTGATCGGTAATTTACTTTTTCAGAGTATCATGCTCTTTCTTCAAATTTTCTATTAACTCTTTTTCATCTGCAGATAGATCCAGATTATTTCGCTGAGCATTGTAAGAAACACAGGCTTTGCAGGTGTCTGAATAAGGTTTCAGGGTGGCCACATATCAGGGAAGTCAGGGAAATGTCGGAGAAAATAAAGTTTGTCAGGGAATCCAGGAAAATGTCAGGGAAATGAAGCAGCTGTCAGGGAAAATAGAAATTTATGTTTTTATAATTATTTGGAAGCACTTCCTAATATCAATATAAATATTTTTTCAGTGTACATTTTTCAAAAATATAATTCGATTCTTAGTTTTTTATTTGTAGTTATTTCTTTATTTACAGTTTGGATACTTATGTTTTAGTTAATTGATCAGGTTAGAAAACTCAGCGGCTCTACAATGGGCTGTGAATTGCTTTTTTAAAATCATACCTTATTTTTCAAAATTAACCCCTGTAATGAAAAAAGTATTTAAAAAATGACTAGGTTAGATTTTTTGTCTATTTTTTTTTTTTGCTTTCTAATGTAATATGAATACTTTTGTAAAATCAACCCTTATTTCAAAAAGCAACCCCCTGTGCTGCAAAAACGTATTTAAAAAAAGGAAACTATCTAAATGAAAAATACTTATAAAATATTAGCACGGTATGTTTAAAGCATAACTAAGGAGCAAAATTATGACTGATGCAGACTGATGCCAAAAATTGTATACATTAACTGTTGGGATTGTTGTGCTCTTAATTGTTGTGCTCTTTCTTTATTTTCCAATGTCATCTAAATAGCTTTTGTAAAATTAACCCTTCTATATAAAAGAAACACCCTGTAAAGAAAACAAGTATTGAATAAAGTCGATGTATACATAGATGGAACTTACTTTTAAAATAGTAACATGGTACTTTTAAGCATAATTATTTCTCATAAAAATTATTTTCCAGACTATGTGTGTATATTTAAGAAATATAATTTACCTTTTTCCATGCATCTTTTAATGATTTTAAACAACTTCCAGCACAACAATTATTAACGAGTAAAATCCATTTTTATATAAAGAACAATATAAATTTCCAGAACGGTTGAAAATTGTTTGAGAGCAGACTTTTTCTAAAATAATTTTTTTCAAATAGTTATTAAAACTATTTTTAAAGATAAGTTGAAATCGTTTTCAAATCATAAAAAGCACATTTGTGAATAGGGATGCTGGGGATCTACATGTATGTTGTAAAATACATTTTGACTTTTAACTGTGTTTCATCTTTGATCTTTTATCTATGAGAACCATTTGTTTAAATCACATTCCAGAAAAAATGCATTCCGTTCTGTACAAAATTGTCATATAATACCAATAAAATTAAAATTAACTCCACAATAAGGGCAGTTTTTTGGCGTTAATAAAATTTGATCATTTACAGCATTGAGTCAATAAAAAAACCAAGTGAACGATCTAACTGAAAACGTTGAACTTGTATGGGTTTCCCTAATGCAGTTGTCCAAAAATGCACATAGTCTACCACTAATCAAATTCATACGAATTTTGCGATAAGGGTAGTTTTGTGGGGATACTAAAACTTGATTTCTTACAGCATTGATTCAATAAAAAAATTATGTGACCGATCTACGTGGATAAAGTCGAATGTTATGGGTTTCACTAAGGTAGGTATCCAAAAATGTACATATTCTACCACCAATCAAATTCAGACAAATTTCGCGACACGGGTATTTTTTTAGGATGCTAGAATTTCATACCTTAGAGCATTGGGTCTGCTAAAAACCAGGTAACTGATATGCCTGTATAAGTTCGAAATTTGAGGAGTTCCGATAGTAGCAGAATCGAAAAGATTCTCAAAGGTCTTCTCATCAAACTAAGTCATATTTAACGTTAGGAGTAGTTTCCTGGGACAGTTGGAACATAATTTCTTACCATGTTAACCCGCTGGAAAAATCAAGAAACCGAACTAACTTAATAAAGACGAATTTTCACAAGTTCGAATCTTGAATATTTATCATAGGTACTACATTATAGATTACTACACATATAAAAGCCAAAATGTATTTTACAACATAAATGTAGACCCCCAGCATCGCTAGTCACACGGCTGCTTTTTAGGGCTTTAAAATTGTTTCAACTTATCTTTCAAAATAGTTTTAATCACTATTTGAAAAAATTACTTTAGAAAAGGTCTGCTCTTAAAAAATTTTCAATCATTCTGAACATTTAGATTGTTCATTATATAAACATGGAATTTTTTCGTTAAGAATTTATTGTGCTGGAAGTTGTTTAAAGGCATTAAAAGATGCATCGAAAAAGCTAATTGATATTTTGTGAATATACACACATAAACTGGATAATAATTTTGTAAAAGATGTTGCAATTTTAGCTTGTGCATTATGAGGGTTATTTTTGTAAAGATTAGGAATGAGAAATAATTATGCTTAAAAGTAACATTTTACTATTTTATAAGAAAGTTCCATCTATGTAAATAACTACTTCTTTCAATACATGTTTTCATTACAGGGTGTTTCTTTTTTATATAAGGGTTAATTTTACAAAAGCGATTGATATGTCATTGGAAAAAAAGAAAGAGCACAAAAATCCTAACAATTAACGTATACAATTTTTGGCAGCAGTCTGCAGGTTTGTATTCGGATACAAATACGGGGGTTGTTTTTGTAAAGATTAGGGGTGAAGAATAATTTTGCTCCTCAGTTATGCTTTAAAAATATTATGTTAATATTTTATAAGTATTTTGCATCTAGATGGTCTCTTTTTTTTAAATAAGTTTTTGCAGAATAGAGGGTTGCTTTTTAAAGTAAAGGTTTATTTTTAAAAAGTGCTTCATATCACATTGGAAAGCAGATAAATAGCGAAAAAATATATTCTAGTCATTTTTTAATACTTTTTTCATTACAAGGGGTAATTTAAAAACTAAGGGTTTATTTTACAAAAGCGATTTATAGCGCATTGTAAAGCAAAAAAAATCTAACCTAGTAATTTTTTTAAATTTCCTGATTTTTGTAGAGGGTACCCCGCTGAGTTGACGGTAAGCTAGCGCCGCCCTGTTTTCTCAAAAACTAATAGAGAAAAACAAATTTTTTTGCGTGAATGTTAGCAACAACAAACAATAGCAAAAAATATCCATTATTTGACATTTTGTTTTTCGTTAGTGGCGCCGCTGAGTTGCCTGGCCTTAATTAATCTATATTGCCATGTAAATCCCATTTTTCTGGCTTGTTTCACTATTTTGCTTGGCACATTATTGAAACCTTATTCGCTTTTTTCATAATTTATTGTCAGGGAAATTCGTCTAAGTGTCAGGGAAAAGTCAGGGAATTGTCAGAGAAATTGGAAAATTCAATCTTGTGGACACCCTGGGTTTTTTTAAACTTAGATTGAAGTCATGATTGAAAATTTCAAGGAAAAAGGTTGCAGATACCGGCTTTATATTGTCTGTTCCGCATTGATCTTTATACCTTAGATCCATATGCAACTACTTTTTCTGTGAAGATGAACGACCATAATGTCACTCGTGTGCTGGAAAACGATTGATAAAGGTCCTCACAACATCTCTTGCCTCGTCACTTGTATGATTTGAGGAAGAAGCTTTTCCATGTTCCTCATAAGCACTTGGGTTTGATGCAGCAGAATTAACTGCTCGCATCATGAATGATTTCGTGATTCGGTAGCAGCCCAGGAAAAAAGATCTCCACACTTTATGATGGACTCCCATATTGTCCATTGGATAGTACTAAAAGCTAAAGTCACGTTTCCTTCGCGAAATTATCAGTTAATCTGGATCCTTTTTGTTTTTGGGATTCACCTTATCTATTGACCTACGACCAGATCAATCTTTTCCCGACGATTCAATTTACATCTACACAAAATTTGGCCAGTGAATATCTTCGCAGGTACGTATTACTTTGCCCTTGGCCGTGATTCGCTCTCGTCCTTTTTCAACATTCTCTTTCGCGATTTTTTTATGCAAGTGTGACTTTGCCGAGATGTCGAAACTTCTGAAACAAACGTAAAACTATACCTATATTTTCTTTGTTTCCATCATCCGAGGTTTCGTCGATGATATCGCCCGAGTCCGTTTAAAAGTTTTATATATCTATAAAGATATATGCAATTAAATTAATTAAATTAGTGGGAATTGTAATCCCTATCTGCATCATTGAATATACCGAGTAGTTCAAGGATTTTCCAATGGGTAAAAATGTATTCGGTAAAATGAACTGAGAAATAGATTTGTACACCTGATTCCGGATTCATCTGAAAGTGGTTCAGTAAAACTGGCAGGGTTAATCAATTGCCCCTGAAATTGCATTAAATAATAGCCGATGTTCCTTCCATGGAAAAAATCACAATAATTTTTGGCCTTAGATTGACAAATTTTCTGTAATTAGCCTTCAAATTCAAAGCGGAAACCGTAACATGACTGGCTTGTCAGGTTCTATTGGTCACAGGTAATATGAATCTATCCATGAAAAGTATATGTGTGTGCTGGTAACACATTGATTCGATCCTAATTTTCAACATAAGCTAGTTAACCGATTAGAATGCTCTATAAATATTTTATGTGATTCCATGTTATAATGTTAGAAACAATTTATGGAATTTTGTTTCGAAACAAACGATACGAACAAGTTTTGAAATAGTTTTCTGTAGTTTGTACTTAAGGTACTACCACAATATTTTACTGAAAAAATCGGCGATTTCATAGTTTAAAAAATTAATGATTTTGAGCTACTACTTACTCGTACAATTAAATAGGTACTGCATATTGGGGCAAACAAAGTGTCTGTGGACAAATAAATTTTTAGCCTAACCTCGAGTTTCTTCCCAGAATCAACCAAAAATGTCGTTCTGACAACTCCTTAGATATGATTCTTCGGAAACTGTGTAACATCAATTGTTAAGTATTTCCAAATAAATTTATAAACAAATGAATGGTTTGAACTTTTTTTCAATGACGTTATTTTTTAAATAGAAAATATTCAATCTATAAATTTGTTTATAATATCTGTTTAAACAACTGCCAAATTGAATGTTTTTTCAGTAAATCGTAATCGAACATTAAACATTCTAACATTTGACACAAAAAATCTGAATTTCAATAGGCTGAACGTTGCGAATCCCCAAAAATTAAATTTTGTTCAATAAGTTGTTCGTAAAATTATAACGTTTTTAACATTCTTTTCTCCCAAAAAAGTTATTACCAGAATGTTCTTGGACTGATTCAAGACCTTCTTTCATATGTCTGTAAATTGTAGACTAAAAATTGATTTACAGATATTTTATTGGCCCCAATGCACAGTGCCCGGAAAATTATATGCGGTGCGCTTATAATTATTAATTAAAAAAAAAAGAATTGCGCTTCCGATCGTTTAGTAATCAATTAAATACGTTTCCATTAAATAAAACTACATGAGTTTGCCCCAGCAATGGCTGAAGACTCGAAGAAAAATAGGAAGCAGCAAAAGTAAGTCAGAATTTTTATGTTTTTAATTTGATGAAATGATTTGGAGCTTTTAGAAATCGTTACAAAAATCTTAGAAGATCGAATTCTATTTTTTTTATAGAATCTATTGGTGTTAAGTATTTACTGGTATTGAATTTAACTTTAAAATATTTAATTTGGTAAATAAATATGATTGTGCAGACCGTGTAGAAATTAGCAGTTATAGAATTTCATAGTAGGTGTTTAATTTTGTAAAATCGCTACCGCACATAAAATAAACATATGTTATTGATAACATTGCATATAATTTTGAGAATTAAAAGAAAAAAATTTAATAATTGGAATATGGAATAATGTAAAAGACGGTTGCTTTTTGTAATTTCGTTAATAGAATTTTTCCTGGCATGTGCATAAAAAACCCTAATAATTGTTCTTGATCAGACTCGGTTCTCTTAATATTATTAAAAACATATATGACCACCAAATTAAATTTTAGATGTGAGTTCTGATGCTATTTTTATTAATGATATGCATTTTTCGGAAGAAAAAAGATATTTCGAGGAAAAAATTCTTAACGGGTTCGCTTCAAATGATAGAACTCTCATTGTCATAGGAATTAAATATAACCTACATTTTCAATTTGACTAAACTAAAAGCCTAAAAAAATGTTTTTAATCATTAATTTGATTTCTCTCAAATATAATAAGTTGATATAATTCTCAATACGATTTAATCAATCTAAAAGCAAAATATTTCACAAGCCCAAAAAGCAGTCGAAAATAGGACGTTCAAAACCCTGTCGAAACTAGAGTATAAAAAATATATGGAAAAAATATCAGCTATCAATATAATTTTCAAGGGCACTTAAATGACTTAACTATTCTGCCGAAACACCTCAAGCTCCGCTAATGTATCTGTCCAATGCGACTTACTTTTTGTATTTGAGCTCATTTTGAAACAAAAGAAGATGCACTTGCACATGTTAGCACGAGAAATTACGAGAATCAATAGTTTGTCAAGAGGGGCCAATCAGGTCGATAATGTTGATCAGCATTGTCGCAATAGCAGAAGTCAGTTTATTTTTTGTCTACGGAAAAACGAATTAAGCCATGCGCTATGAGCAAAAACGAGTTAAATCTTTAACTCGTTTTTCCTCGTAGCGCGTGACCTAATCCATTTTTGTGCTGAGGAAAAGTAAACCCACTTTGGCTGCGACTTATTTTTTATACAGCTTTTGCTATCATTCCCTCATTTTTACCATCTGCATGTCCGTGATGGAAACGATTTTCGTCTTCCAAAAAAGTCTCATTGTCATTCCATCTCGCGATCGCTCTCTCAAATCTCCGCAGTCACGTTGGCAGGAGTCTCTTCACGTGGCGATTGAGTCTCTGAGACCGATTGCCCTTTGGAAATTGGCAAGACCGTGCCTGCTAGTTTCTTTATATTATATTATTATATTTTTTATGCTTATCATACTGGCACACGCGACCGCAACGCAGTATGCAAGAGTTTGCGCCTGCAGCAATCTCATATTCGACTGTAAGAACAGAGGCAGTATCTCTGTGTTCAAGTCGCAAACTAACCCTGCAACATCTCACAGATCCGGCCCCGCTCACCCTTAGTGTCTCGTGTTTGCACCTGTTTTTCGATGTTACTTATTTAGACCTGGTATATAAGATGACGCCGTCTAATGGATCATAATGGATCAGCAGGATCATGTTCCGTCATTCTATGGGCCACCTCGGGATGAAGATCATCCAAAAGACCATGTTGTTCGCCCCTGACAGGTTCTCCCAGTTCCTCTGCCCGAAAGTGACATCCAATCATGTCTCCATTCATTTCTGGCGTACCCTTAACCTCTTTTTGGTCTCCGCACGCTGGAGTTTCTGGCGGAATGAATTCTCAACCTCAGATCTTATTCGGTTGTTTAATTGATTCGTTTTTGAAGGTCGTCTTGTGTTAATGTCCTTTTGTTTTGGGAAATTCATGAAAATCTTTTCTCAAAAGACCATCCCATCAGGTGAAGTTGTGGTTGTTCCCATCCCGTATTCAAATTGGATGCGCATCAAGGATTCATCATGATTGGTTTGAAAACTCATGCGATGCCGTGGCATTCCTGTTGAAGTGGTCGGCTGTGAGCGTTCAGCCAAAACATCTAACGCAGGCGCAGCTGGTGTTCAGCTGCTGACCATTTTTTGCCGATTTTCTGGCTAGGCAGTAGAATTTTCGGTTATTTGGGTAAGTTCTACCTGTCCATCACGTAGCTCACCGGCACCGGCTTGCATTCTGCCACTCCCAGCGATCGCACCAAGGGCGCCCCTATGATCCTCGGGATGCGGCCAATGTCTATACAGATTACGCAACTTCTTCATATATTTATGGATTGTTGGTGCTCTTCTGAGTCCCTTTCCTCTTCGTTCTCTGCTAGTATAATATTAATACTAGTATTACTATTATAAAAAATAATATTAATATATTATTAATATAATAATATAATATATTTATAGTATATATGTTACTTATATATTGATATTATTATATTATATGGTTGTTTCAGGCTTAAGAAGGTTCCAGTCGAATATATCGCACAGTGGGAGGAAATGCACCTTTTTCGTTCAGAAATTTCCACAGCCTTCAATTTTGGTCCGATTTTGAATTTTAAAATAATGAAAGTTCATTAAATTCTAAACAGCTTGATGCTCCGAACTTTTGTTTCGTCTCTTTTTTATTAATAATTTTTCTGCTTAAAGCATGGAAAAACTGAAGTTTTGTACTTAAACATTTTTTACGCTTCAATGACTGACCCGGAAAAGTTTATATTGTCTTAAATGAATGTTTAGAGACTTATAAAATACAAATCATTTGTTCAGTATTCCATTTATTTATTATAAACAAACTTTATGAACAAATTAAAAAATAGTCTTATTATCGGTAATTGTTTTTGTTGCTAAAAGTGCCTCGTATCAATGTAAGAATGGCATTTAATTACAAAACTAATTTAAAAGTTTATAATAACCATTATTATAATCAACTGTTGTGGAAAATATTAAAATTTATGATTTTTTCAAATTATAATTTCCTTCAATCGCCAGAACGACTTCAGTTATTCCTTAAAATAATAAATATTTAATAATATTCTGATAAAATATAACAATTCAAATGTTTATAAATCACAAAAATATTAGAAGAAATTAACAATAACCACTTTTATTAACAATTCTTGTGACAGTGGACTAAGAGTTTTCTTTTCAAAGTTGTATTTTTTCTGCATTACATTATATTTGTTTTATTTATTTGTTTCGTTATCTTATTTGGGAATTTTGTGTTAATAATAGATATAAGTACTAAATAATTTTAGGCGATTGTAAAACAATTCGTTGG
>NC_046663.1:132918618-132947034 GCF_010883055.1 Belonocnema kinseyi
TGCCCGCGGTTGGTCTTAGTGTCGCCTCTCTTTCTTTGTTGCCGGCTTGTTCTAGCTGTGGTAGAGTAGGCGTTCCGCTTACATAACCCCTTTTACGGAGTACTTCAGCATGGTTTCGCAGACGTTGCTGCGAAAAGTGCGTTAGCTCCGGGTGTTTCTCGCACCACAGAGCATGCAGCCGTGTCATGTAACCTCGTTCACGGGCCACACTCGCATCGTAGCAGTCTAGCAAGTCGTAATTCAGTCGCTCCGTCCACCCAATATATATATATATAACTTCTCGAATATCCGGGGTTTTGCGAGATTGTAAGATCAATAAAATGTTGAAAAATTAAACCTTTTGTTGAGGAAATTTATCCTTACTATATACAATTATTTACAACTATTTACATACAGTCTTATATCTAGTTCGTTATCTCTATTTCCTGTGATAGCGCAATTTAGAACTTATTAGCAAACGAGTGAGCGAGCGAGCGAAAGCGAGATAGAGAGAGAATCAGAACGCAAACACATCTTAATCTACTTATACTATTTCATAAACATTACTTACAATTTTTACGCTTCTAATCTAAGCGACTTCTGTTTCCTTTTTTCTTTCACTTTTTTTATACCTCCAATTTGCCATTATTTTAACATACATTCTTTCATTCTCTCTCATTCTCTCCTCTAGCACACTCCAACTCCTTCATCCATTCTTCTAATTCATTCTCCCCTAGAATCTTAACCACATTCTCTTGCCAGCTTCCTTTATCTTCCATTCGTCTTCTAGATCCTTCCCATACATGCTTCCATCGTTTGTTAAGCTAAATGTTGCTATTCTTGTCTACCTTCTCTCTCCCCATCCCTTTTCTAACTATTTTGGCTCTCCTTCCTTTTTTATCGTCTTATACCATTTATTGTATTTTAAATCCTCAATCATCCACAATTTTTCTATTAATTGTTTTTCCCTCTCCTTTTTTCCAATTCTTCATAGTTTACTCCAGTCCTGTCTTCTATGTTTCTAGCATTTAAAAAATCCCTCCTTTCTTCTTCCCATCTCGTTAATTCTATCGTCCTCCCTCTTCTCTCTTCTACCTCCATTAAACACTTTTTCGATAACTCCCCTCCCTTTCCCTCTCTAAGCTTCGTCACAAATTTCCGTGCCCCCTTTCCCGCTCTAATATTTAATTCATTCCTTTGCGCTTCTTCTCTCACCATATATCCTGGCGTCCTCCAGTCCGCCCCTAGTGTCCACCTTATATACCTTTCTTGTGAATTCTCAATATCTTTCCTTTCTTTCCACCCCCATATCTCTGCTCCATAACCTAATGCCGGCCATACCAATGTATCAAATAACCACATTCTCCTTCTCTAATTTTTTCTAACCTTCTTTTTCCTATTCCCCATATCTGTTTCATCACCCCTGCTGCTTTTTTATCCTTTCTCTTATATGACCTCTATGATCTCCATTCGTTTGCAAGATATATCCCAAATATTCAAACTATTTTACTTCTAACTTTATTCCCTTCCATCTGCCCGTCCATTCTTTCTTTCTTCTCCTTCCTTTTGTACACCTCGTTATCTTTGTCATTTCTACATTTAAATGTAGCTTTTTTGCATCTAAATATTTCTCTGATCTGTAATTAAGCCCGCCGTCCCTTCGTCATCTTCTGCTATTAACACTATGTCGTCTGTGCATGCCAGTGTATATATCTTTTGCTTTCCTATCCTATCTTTTCCCCAACCTTTTCTCCTCATTTCTTCTTCCAAGTCTGATATTAATATATTAATTAAAAATGGACTTAGGATATCCTTGCCTTACTCTTCTCATAACTTTTAATTCTCTTATTTAGAAGATAATTCAGAACATGTATGTTGTCCATCACCCCTATTCCGTATCTAAACCCTGTCTGATTCGCTGGCTCTATCTATTTTCCTCAACTTCTTTCTTCAATCTCTCCGACAAAACCGTTGCATATATTATACACAGATAAAAATATTGAAAATTGATTGAGTCATGATTTTTTGCGTGAAAAATTTACTTTTTCACTTTTTTGTAAGAATTTCTTTTTTCTAACGTGCACCAAAAATTTTTTCGTCAATATAACCTTATATCCGCACTGAAAGCATAGTTGGAGAGAATTCAGTAATTTTGTTGTATTTAAATAACGGATACTATCTTTGCAGGATGACAGTTTCCGGCTGGGGTCGCCCACGACCCCACATGGTGCTTCTTGAAATTATTAAATAGGATGACGCTTTAAGGGTTAAGGGAAAGTGATCCGAATCAATATAATCACCTACCTCTAGTTTCTCGACCTTCTCTCTTACCTCATCATCCCCTATCACATACTCAATTGCCGTTCCCCTTTCACCTCCTGAGCGTGTATATTCTCCTTTCTCATCTCCCTCTATATTTCCGTTTAAAATAAACTATCCCAACTCCTCCAAGTTCTTCAACAACTTTTTTCCTTCCCCATTTAGTACCTTGTCTTTGTATTTTGTTCCTTTCTCGTCTCCCCATTCCCTTCCTTCTCTGTCTCATGTTCTCACATTGAAATTCCCACCTATTATCAGCCTAAGCTCTTCTTTATTTTCTTCAATCATTTTTTTTCTCCTCTGCTTTCTCCTGCATATCACCGTTCACATAAACCCCCACTACCTTCCACTTCTCTCCCACCATATTTACATCTTCCACTATCCCATCACCATTCCTCCCGTTTCTCTGTCCTTTTTATTTTTCCTCTTTGCATTTTGAACTTGCCATTTTTAATCTCTTGGTAACCTTCCCCTTACTCTTTCCCATCCCCTTACTCTTTCCCATCTCCTTTCAATTTCCCAAGTCTCCATCATTATTACTTCAACCCATGGTGTCAAATGTCTCATAAAGGCCTTATCTCTTCTCTATAATCCTGCTATATTCTAGTAACATATCTTTCATTCTTCCCTACTTTCATTTCTCGTCTCTTTTTGCTTCTTACTATTTCTTATTTTCCGATCTCCCGTTCCTTCCTCACCTAGTTTCCCGACATTTCATTTCTTACTATCTCTTCCCTTTCTTCATCATAATCCCACCATACTCCGCCTATCTGTATTCTCCCATACTTAACCCATGTTCTATTTCCCTTTTTTCTTTCCTTTTCCGCTATTTTCCTTAATTTATACTGCATCTTCCTTTTTACCCATGTCAAATCATGCTCTATGCTCTTTGGGCTTCCATGTAATAACTTCTTCTTTGTCTACACCTCCTTCTTATGTTCCCATTTCTTTAGTTTCACCATTACCATTATCTCCCCTCTTCGCTCTTGCCTTCCTATATTTCGCATTTCCTCTATCTCTACCTTAGCATCAATCCTTTTTAGTACTTCGTCCATCCCTTCTTTCAGCTCCTTCCCTTCTATTCTTATACCCTTTATCACTATGTTCCTTTTTTTTCTTCCATCTCTTCCCTCTCTTTCTTTTCTATTATTTTTTCTATTTTTCTCAGCCTTTTCGTCTCCCTATTCCCACTCTCCCCACCTCCAAACGCACGATTTGAGCTTTTCATCTTTTTCATTTTAACTTCCAGTTCCTCTACCTTTTTATTAGGCTTTTCCTGCTTTTCTAATCTTTGTGACAGCATTCTTTTTTCTAGTTTTTCCCTGACTTCTTCACATTTCCTGATTTCTCTCTTGGGCTCGGCCATTCCGTGCCTTATTTCTTTTTTTAGTTCCTCTCCCCGTTTCTCCTGTTTTTCCTCATATATCTCCATAACTTCTACCATAATTTTTCGCATGTCACACAACTGTTAATTTTCATCTTGTGTTTTCCATCTACATTCAACTTTTCCTCGTGTTTCCCACCTTCTTTCTACCCCGCTACAATTTGTTCCTTTCCCGGTGGCGTTCTATACATTTTAGGATTTTTAAGGGTGGATCCTGTTTCTATTTTATCCGCACTACTTTCCCTCTTCGCCCTATCCCTTTTCCTATTAACAAATTTTTCTATTGATCCTAAACTCTCGGCCCTTAATCTCTCCCTTTCTACTGTTTTTTTTTTTTGTATTTTCCCTTTTTTTCCTAACGCTTCAGTCTACCGAGCACTTCCTCGTCTGAGTTCCCACTACCCATCAATTTGAGGTAACTTGCGTAATCTCTTTCGCAATTGTCCTGTTTGAATCGTTTGCAAATTTATTTTTTTACTCTTAATTCTGACATCATATAAGATTTCTTGACAGATACCATGTTTTTGAAGGGCTACGAATTGATAATAGTTGTAAGTTATAAGTTGTAAGTTCTAAGTCACCAGACTAACTGTCACCTTCATGCCACGCACGGTATCGAGACGCCCTTCCTTATCGACCGCGGGTCAAGACTACGATTCTCAAAGGGGAATGCCTCTTATGCCACTTATTTCAATGGAGGTGTGGGAGATTTGGCGCAGTATTTAAAAAGAGAATTTAATTTAAACTATACACAATTGGAAAAGGTTAAAAACAAATTAAATCATGATTTTATCCCTCATTTTAAAAGAAAATGGCAGAGTTCAGTATTTATTAAAGCTTGATTCGATAACAAGTTTGCCAATTGGTTGAACACATATTTCATCGTAAATTTTAACCTGAAAGTAATGAAAAATGCGGAAGGTCAAACTCAGGTGAATTTTTAGAATGTTTTACTTCGACAAAATGAAGAAATTAATGGATATACGTGAAAAATATACTGACCTCGAAATAAGAGAGGCTTTTTCACGCTTGCTAAATCTACGCGATAGGAAGAAAGTATAAGAATTCATGACCTCAATTTTACCTTCCGATGAAAATGAAAATATGAATGATTTCCCGATTTCTCACACATCAGAAGAAGCTTTGACGTTAATGGAGGAAGCTGATTTGTCTAAAAGTCAATATCACATGATCCATAAGCAGGCAAAAATGAGAAGTGCTGAAATTTACCCAGTATCGGACAATTTGGAAAAAGCTAAAGAAGAATGTTATTTAAATTCGATTAAAATAACGGAAAAGGGCTTTACAGTCGGATTAAAATCTTTATTAGATCATAAGATATCTCGGATTTTTAAAGATCGTGATATTTACCTTGTATTTACGGAAACAAGGAAGCATCATACCTTGAAGTTAATTGTGAAATACGGTTGTGATGGTTCTTCAAACTAAAGCACGTAAAAGCAAAAGAAAGATGATCCAGATATGGTAGATAATAGTATCTTCACGGTTTCAATGGTAACACTGTGACTTTACTAAGAGGATTCGGTCAATTCTGTAGTGTTGCAAAATCCTAATCCATCGTCAACATCATATTGCAGGCCAATACTAAATGAATTCGCAAAAGAAACTCCAGAAAAAACAAATTTAGTAATATCATCACTTCAAAAAGAAATCGTTAAATGAAGCCTGCAATAATAAAGCACGATTCCAGTATTTTTGTGGTAAAAACTGATATGAAGTGTACAATCATGGACCAAAAAGTTTTCCACGTTCTTTCTGGAATTTTCTTATATATGACTTTCTACATTTGTCAAGCTACAACTAAAGAGATGAATGAATTCGATGCAGGCATAGGCAAAGTTATAGATATCAAGTCATATAATTATGGCTTGTTAACATTACATGCTAGGATTGAATTTATGGAAAATCGTTTTCATATGAGCTATCGACTCGATTTTAAGAAATGGCGAGTAGATACGTATTTATATCACGATTTGCAAAAAAAGGCGAAGACTCGAATTTGCAAAGATTTTCGTCAGAAGATTAGATTGGTAATAGATGCAGTAAAACAAGGCTCAGGCAAATCCAATTATGAGAATACCGCAAGAAGGTTTTTTGCATACCCTGAAGTAATAGCAGAAATTACTGGGATAGATTGGAGTTAGTGGAAAGATTGGGGAACATTATGCACAAATTAACAAGTACAGAGCCAACTACCTTGGAAACATTTGAAACATATACTATGGAGATCGCACAACTGTACGTACGTTTACCCCCGTGGCACTACATGCCTGTAACTGTCCATAACATATTATTGCATGCAACTAATGTTATGAAACATTTTCCCTTACCAATTGGACAGTTTTCCGAAGACGCAGGTGAAGCTCAGAATGAAGACTACAGGAATATTCGAGAGTTCAATTCACGCAAGTTTTCTCGTGTTGTCAGTAAAACTGATTTATCACACAAACTGCTAGTGAGTTCTGATCTATGTATCAATTACGAAAGAAGAAATGTTTTTAAAATCTGAAATTCATTAAAAAGTACTTGTTTTTCTGCATTCATTACCAATCCCGTTTTCTGACATAAATCCTCGCAAAATTGTGGGTTTGCGTACCAAGTAGGTGTATTACTGTCAAAAGATTTTATATTGAGTGAATTTTAGCATGCAGTGTTATGATCAATTCTCAATCTATTGTGATTGAAACACGACTTTTTCCAAGTGAAACTGCCAACATTTGGAGTTTGTTTATCTAAATTGCTTATAAACATTTAAGTTGCTATATTTTCCTCAATGTTATCAAAGATACATTTTTTAGAAATATCCATAGCCATTCCAGTGATCAAAGAAAATTATATTTTAATAAAACCTTTGTTTAATGTTTATGTTTATAAATAATTAATTTGATCAGATCAGGAATAGACAGAGAAGAATCGTTAGAAATAATGAATAGTTCAAGTCTTATTTTAAGTATAGAATACTTGGCAGACTAAGACCATTTTTGAGAACCACACAGATCACTCACTCGTTTATACAGATATTTTCGTAAGATGTAATAATTAATGTCCTTATTGAGTTAATCACTTTACTGTTCCGAAAAGATCGGACAACGATCTGTCGCGTTTCATAGCTGCTCACACACTGTTTTTCTCAAGCGACAAAGCTATCATCACACACTCAAACCGGGCAAGCACGTGACTTCAAACATTTATTTAAATAATAAGGAAACCGAAAATAGCTTTGAAATAGGCGATGTCGATAAATTGAATAGGAGTGTCCTGTAAAAGGATTTAGTTTTGCATCGAGGAAGCGTGCTAGCTTGTAAGTTGGTTAGTTTATTGCGCTGGCGATCGGTCTGAGTGGAATGTTCCCTTTGTGGGTTTTTGGGAGCCCGTAAATCCACAAAGAGAACATTCCACTCAGACCGATCGTCAGTGCAATAAACTCACCAACTTACAAGCTAGCATGCTTCCTCAATGCAAAACTAAATCCTTTTACAGGGAACTCCATCACTCATGTCGAAAACTCATTTGACTTTATTAAAAAGATACAACAGATTGACATTCAACCCCAAGACATCATAGTGAGTTTCGACATAGTATCTCTTTTTACGAAAGTACCAATCTCTGGTGAAATTGATATTATTGAATATTTCACAAACTTCCCTTCGGGGCTCGTACCTTTTATAGAACACTGTTTCAATAATCCTTACTTCTCGTTCAATAACCAATTCTACGAACAAACCTCAGGGGCAGCAATGGGATTCCGAATCTCACCTGTAATAATCAATGTCTTTATGGAACATCTAGAAACTAAAAACTTCAACCAAGCCAAGCTTAAACCAGAATTCTGGTTCCGTTACGTTGATGACACATTTGTTATCTGCCGACATGGACGAGATAAACTAAATAAGTTTTTTGATTTTATCAATCAATTACATCCTAATATCCAGTTCACCATGGAAACAGAACAAAACGGAAAATTGCTTTTCTTTAACTTATTAGTTTACAAAAAATCTGATAACACATTAGGACATAAAGTTTACAGAAAACACACACACATACAATCAGATACGAACATGCCTCCTCCCACAATCACCCATCTCAAAAACAGTCGGTCATCAACTCCCTTGTATACAGACTTGCATCCATAACAGATAAAGATAACTTACAAAAGGAATTACAAAACGTTAAACAAATCCTAATACAGAACGATTACACAAACAAACAAATTGATAAAGCAATAAGAAAACACATTTAAAAAAGCAAGTCAACAAAACCTACGAAAGAAAGAGAGGAAAATGACCACCATCCTACCCTACATCCAAGATATCACAGAACAAATAGGAAGAATTCTCAACAAACACAACATCCAAACCATATTTAAACCACCTACGAAAATAGGACGACTACTAAATAGCCCTAAAGATAAAAAGGCACTCCTCAGTGATCCACGAGTATAGAAAATCCCTTGTTCTTATGGCAAAGTCTATATTGGAGAAACCCGAAGAGCGGTGAGCCAACATATTAAGGAACATGAGAGTAAATTCAGGCTAAAACATTTCACGCAATCAGCACTAGCTGAACATTATATCTAAAAGGACAAAACATTTTATTTGATGAAACAACAGTCATTGCAAAAACACAACAAATTTAAAAGAAAACATATAGAAGCAATCGAAATCTTAAAACACCCTAATAACATCAATAGGGACAATGGATATAATACCAATCCGATTTGGCTTTCGTAGAGAGTATACTTAAGATTAGCATGACCTGTTACCTCAGTTTCAGGTCAGCCCTGAAGATGTGAACTGTAATGTTCACTAAAGGTCGACAAACAATTTGTAGTTTTTTACACGAGTGAAACCCGAAATATCTCTTTTTATCAAAATAAATCATCGTGAAAGCATAAAATCTATTATTTGAATTTACTAACACAATTATGAGGTCGATGTCCAGGCATGAGACAATTATAACAACAATGATTATTTGTAGCAACTTCCCTACGCCTGTCCACAGACAGAGTTTTGAATTGGTTGAATTTAAATAAAGAGTGATTATCCTTACAAAGGAGACACTTTGAGCTAGAAGTTGCATTATGGCTCCTAACTGGAAACTAAAAAACTGATCTACTTTAGTTTTAAAGTGATCTGACAAGGCGAGCAAATTTGAGTGCGCGAGAGCATAATTATTAATAAAATGTCAATAAATCATCACTGAAATACTACGGTCTGAATTATTATTTTGTGTGCCTGAACGAACCTCTCTCATCATGGGTAAAGTAAAGTGGTAAACTTATCACTGGAGAAGGTTAGAAATCGATGAAGTCTAAAATTAAATATGTTGACAATCATGAAAATATCAGCTGGAAAACTTGCTATTTCTTTCATCAGGTGAAGAATAATGAAAGACCGCTCCAGTGAAGAATGACAGCATGAAAGAGTACAGTACAGACTGTTTGTAAAAGGACGACTGCCTTCAGTACGTGCGAAGATGTTGTCACTAGCTTATATCCTTGCTATGTGACCTCAAGCCGTCATATTTTCCACCTACTTCCTGTGCATTCACTTTATAGAATTTCTCACTTGGTCGGTTCTGTATTAATTTTACACTTTTAAATGTTTTTCCACAATCTTCAATCCGGCTCGAAGGATCATTTGCTTAATGTTTATGTTTATAAATAATTAATTTTGCCAGATCAGGAATAGACAGAGAAGAATCGTTAGAAATAATGGATATCTCAAGTTTTATTTTAAGTAATGAATACTTGGCAGACTAAGACCATTTTTGAGAACCACACAGATTACTCACTCGTTTATATAGATATTTTTGTAAGATATAATAATTAATGCCTTTATTGAGTTAATCACTTTACTGATCCGAAAAGATCGGACAACGATCTGTCGCGATTCATAGCTGCTCACACACTATTTTTCTCAAGCGACAAGGCTATCATCACACACTCAAACTGAAAAATCACGTGACTTCAAACATTCATTTAAATAATAAGGAAACCGAAAATAGCTTTGAAATAGGCGATGTCGATAAGTTGAATAGTTTTCAATCTCAGAAAATCTCATAAAGACGAACTATTAGAACTTCAAACATACAGCCCGCCTCGTGAGTGGTAACTGCACGGTGAAAAGAAAAAACAGTAAGTGCTTAATCGAGTATTTGTCAACAACGCAAATGCCGCCCGCCGAAAAGAAGCGGTATAAATGTAACAAAAATTCAATAGTCTTAGGGCCGGTTCCACCTACCTCGGTTAAAAATCTAATCCTCGGTTAAAGCTAGTTAAGCGTTCCACTACTTTTTAACAGCCGGTTAAGTCGCATTAACCACCGTTAAATCTAACCGGTCAAGATTGGTCGGTTAAGGTGATTTAATCGTCCTTTAACCTAAAAAGTGCGGTGTCGTTGTCAAATATGGAGTTTTTGGATGAAGTTCTGAGGTCGTCTGATCGTTGCCTATGATCGTTGCAAATGCATGACAAAGTAATAACGTTGAATCTAATAACGCATTAAAAGTAATTTACTGACAGTATTAAATAATCTTTTAATATTTTGAGTGATCTATTCGACATTTTCCATTTTCTAAGCGAAAGAAAACTGGAAAAACTGCTTTTAGATCAAATATCCGCAGGGTTAAAATTTTAAACAAAAATCGCGAAGTGTGTTTGTTTTGATAGTAAATCGGGATAAGAAAATGATCAGGAGCAGGACAAAGTTAACAAAATTCAATTTTTTAAACCACCAAATGATCTAAATATTATTAAATAATGGCAAATGCTATTTTAAGGAACGATATCAAACTAGTGTTGTGGCAACGGTGTTACGTATAAAGTGTATAGGATTATCTTCATGTTTTTAGAGTTTTTCTCTTTAAAAAAATATTATTTTATTGTTAATATTAACTGTGAATATTGGACATTATTTAATAAATAATAAAAAATGATATATTAATATATATATTCAAGTTTAAAAAAATGAACTAAAATTATAAGTTGTAAATAAATTAAATTAATTTTAATGAATTCATTTATAAAATTGCTTTTCGGCATAACTTTTTTCATAAAATTCAGCTTAAGATTTAGGACAACAAGGGAATTTTAATTATAATTGTTTTTAAATTAAACATGAAATAAAGGATCTTATTCTAAATAAGGAATCGCAACATAAGAAACAAGTTTTCAAAATAATTTCCAAATTGCTATTTTATTCATTTTACATTGATTTATTCTCGTCTATCAGTGCATGTAGGTTTTCAATTATTGATCATAATTTGTTTCATCGAATCTACAGAAAAGAATGATCAATAAATGTTTATTTTCATTTCAAATGTTAAAAATATGTCTGTTAAAGGATAATTTAATGAAGGTATACATTATTTTACAGTTTTTGATGACTGTAATGTAATAAATAGAATCAAGCTTATCGTGGATGAAATTTTATAAATTTCTATTTTTAAATTTTATATATATTTTTAATTTTTCTATTAAACGGACAATAAGACTTTAGGACAATTCAAAATTATTCAAATATTATTTTGAAAGGTTAATTTTAAGTTTTGAAGATTTTGAAATATGTCGAAAAAAAATCTGAAAGATTTAAAACAATTTTTTCGGATTATTATTATTATTTTTTTTTTTTGATTCGTAGAAGTTTCAGTTAGTTTTGAAAACAATAAAAAATAATTAAAATCTTTAGCAGATTCCGAAAAATTTCAAACGAAATGTACATTTTTTATGATTTAGAGCAAAAAACGAGAAGCCTTTTAAGAATTTTTAAAGGTTTTCGGAGAACAATAAAATTGTCCCAAGATTCCTGTTAATATTTTTAATGATTTCTTTATTTTGAAGAAGGGATTTTAAACGAAAATTGAATCAAAATTACAAAAAAATTTTATTATGCTTAATAAATATTTTCAACTATTCCAACAATTCCAAGTTATTTTTAAACTGGTAAAAAAATCGATTTTTTCAATGTAGACTGTTGAAGATTTTGAAACAGAAAGCTGGATTAAAATTACGGAAGGTTTCAAGAGAATTAAAATTTTTCCTTTAGATTCCCAGAAAAATGTCAAATGATTTTTCTAAAAGATTTCAAAGTATTTTCAACAAAATTTCGAAAAATAATCTGGGAGTCTTGAAGGCAAATTTGTTTGTCTTTACAATATTTTAAGAAAATTTGGGAAAATTTTTAAAGACATTTAGAACGTTCAGATATATTAAAAATATTTTTTAAAAATGTTTAATTTGATAATCATACAAATTTGAAGAAAAATGTAGATTTTTTACAATTTTGTAAAAGAGTAGGTTTTTATGAATTTGCAAAGGTTTTTAGAAAGCCAAACAATATTCTCTAGATTATTAGGAAAATTTAAAGTTATATTCTGGAAGATTTTAGGACAACTTACTTTTATTTTTCAGAATTTAAAAAAAATGGTAGTTTCCAAAAATTTCAAGTTTAAAAAAATTAACTAAAATTACACAGAGTCAACAAAATTTAATTAATGTTAATGAGTTTATTACAAAAATTGTGTTTTCGCCACAACTATTTTCATAAAATTCAGCCTAAGATTTAAGAGGGAAAGGGAATTTTAATTATACTTGTTTTTAAATTGAACATGTACTAAAGTTATTTCAAGCTAAAAAATAAACGTTGTTAAAAATGATTTATAAAATCGAGGAAAATATTTGATTGTTAATTATAACTGCCTTTTTTAAAGACTTGAGGTGAACTTTTAAAATAAATATTTTACAATTTTCATTGTTTATTTAACAGTAGTTTATACAGTTTAATGTTTCTCTCTCTCACTTGAGGTAAAAGTTGCAATATTATTATTCAATCCTAATGATGTAGGGCTTATTTTATTCCTGAAAAGATGCTCCGCAAATCTCATCGATACGTTTTTAGATAAAAAATTTCATTTAGGGATTATAAAATCTTTATTTTTGCAAGCAATAGGT
This sequence comes from Belonocnema kinseyi, assembly GCF_010883055.1. NCBI lineage: Eukaryota > Metazoa > Arthropoda > Insecta > Hymenoptera > Cynipidae > Belonocnema > Belonocnema kinseyi. Next base: position 132,931,272 of record NC_046663.1, read on the forward strand.
TCTCATAAATAATAAAAACTAAAAACTGCCAATGAGATTTACAGAAAATCTTTTAAGGAATAAAATAAAAGTTGCGATATTATTATTCAATCCTGATGATGTAGGGCTTTTTTTATTCCTGAAAAGATTCTCCGCAAATCTCATCGATACGTTTTTAGATAAAAAATTTCATTTAGCGATTATAAAATCTTTATTTTTGTAAACAATAGGTTCTCATAAATAATTTAAAAAAAAACTTCCAATGAGATTTGCAGAACATCTTTTAAGGAATAAAATAAAAGTTGCAATATTATTATTCAATCCTGATGATGTAGGGCTTCTTTTATTACTGAAAAGATTCTCCGCAAATCTCATCGATACGTTTTTAGATAAAAAATTTCATTTAGCGATTATAAAATCTTTATTTTTGTAAACAATAGGTTCTCATAAATAATTTTAAAAAAAAACTTCCAATGAGATTTGCAGAACATCTTTTAAGGAATAAAATAAAAGTTGCAATATTATTATTCAATCCTAATGATGTAGGGCTTATTTTATTCCTGAAAAGATGCTCCGCAAATCTCATCGATACGTTTTTAGATAAAAAATTTAATTTAGGGATTATAAAATCTTTATTTTTTCAAGCAATAGGTTCTCATAAATAATAAAAACTAAAAACTGCCAATGAGATTTGCAGAAAATCTTTTAAGGAATAAAATAAAAGTTGCGATATTATTATTCAATCCTGATGATGTAGGGCTTTTTTTATTCCTGAAAAGATTCTCCGCAAATCTCATCGATACGTTTTTAGATAAAAAATTTCATTTAGCGATTATAAAATCTTTATTTTTGTAAACAATAGGTTCTCATAAATAATTTTTTAAAAAAAACTTCCAATGAGATTTGCAGAACATCTTTTAAGGAATAAAATAAAAGTTGCAATATTATTATTCAATCCTAATGATGTAGGGCTTATTTTATTCCTGAAAAGATTCTCCGCAAATCTCATCGATGCGTTTTTATATGAAAAATTTCATTTAGGGATTATAAAATATTTATTTCTGTAAACAATAGGTTCTCATAAATAATTAAAACAAAATAAAAACTGCCAATGAGATTTGCAGAAAATCTTTCAAGGAATAAAATAAAAGTTGCAATATTATTATTCAATCCTCATGATGTAGGGCTTATTTTATTCCTGAATAGATTCTCCGCAAATCTCATCGATATGTTTTTCGATAAAAAATTTCATTTAGGGATTATAAAATATTTATTTTTGTAAACAATAGGTTCTCATAAATAATTAAAACAAAATAAAAACTGCCAATTAGATTTGCAGAAAATCTTTTAAGGTATAAAATAAGCCATACAGCATTAGAAATAAATAAGAATTGCAACTTTTACCTACAGGGAAAAAAGAAAACATTAAACTCTAAATTGTTATTTTCAAATAAAGAAAACCCGAAATATTTTAATCGAAAGTTCACCTCGAGTTCTTTTCCAAAATTAGTTATAATTAACATTAGTATATTTTCCTCCATTTTATAAATCATTTTAAAAAGGTTCATTTTTTGAAGTTGAAATAACATATGATATTATTAAACAAGGAAGCACATCATTGTGTTAATTAAAACACATAATTTGCTTATTGAAATATTTGAAAATCCAAAATGAATGTAAATTAATAAATAAAATAAATATTATGTTACATATATTATATAATATAATAAAAAATGTTATAAAATTTAGACTATTTTCTTTTCGAAAATTTAAAAATTACACAAATAATTATATGTTTCATTTGATTGTGCAAGAATAATTATTTTTTGTAGTTAGTAGAAATGCGTTGGGATTGACGTCTAAAAGCAGTGAATTTTAAGATTTTCGCTAGTTATTTTTTATTCAGAAGGTATTAAAAAATCTTAAAGATTATTATCTTTTGTCCAGAACTATTAAGCCACCGTCAACTCTCAGGACAAATATTTTCCACAGCCCTCCAGAAAAGTGGCATGGGGCTGCAAAAGAGATTTCGTTTAAGAAAAGCTTGTGTAAATTATCTTCTGAATCAAATCGAAGGAGCATTAGGAATAAAATTAGGCGATCTCACTTTGTTTTCTTCCATCTTATTACAGATAACACGAATGAAACAGAAGTATAACACGAACAAAAAAAATACAAATTCACTTTTTTTAGGTTATTGTGGTCACGAACGTGGAGTGAACCTTGTTTGAATTTGGCGCGCTCGGCCATATTGCTTTGCTTTTCACACGATCGACAAGTAGGTAGTTATTGTTAACTTGTCAAATATTTTTGTTTCTAGCAGTCATTCGTCCAACAGTTAAAAACATTTCCAGCACAACAATTATTTTTATGCGGAAGGGCCATAAATATGAAGCACTTTTAGCAAACACAATTTTTTTTACTGATAATAAGTCTAATTGCTAATTTGTTCATAAAATTGGTTTAAAACAAATAAATGGAATAATGAACAAATTATTTTGTATTCTATGAGTCCCTAAACATACATTTATGACAGTATAAAGTTTGCTTAATCAGTTATTATAGCGTAAAAATTCTTATGTATAAAATTTCAGTTTTCGATCCTTTAAGTCGAAAAATTATTAATAAAAAAATATAGGAGACAAAATTTTGGAGCGTCAAGCTTTTCAGATCTTCATGAACTTTAATTTGAAAAAATTAAAAACCTGACCAAAATCGAAGGCTCTGGAAATTTTTTAACAAAAGAAGTGTATTTCGTCCCACTGTGTGTCGTACGCATTATAAATTGGTGTTAGATTTTTTAAAAATAGTCTACAAAGGTCTATCCTGGTATGTATCATCAGTCACGGGCGCATTTTTGTAATACAATAAAGTGATCTAATAAGAGTAGTTTACCTAATTTGACATATATGGTTGTCACAGGCTTATACTACCAAACATGTCGAAGGCATTTTTGGTTAGAGATGGATTTTTTATTTGATCATTTTTGCACGGGGCTGTCCTGGTATATATCATCAGTCACGGACGCATTTTTAAAATGCAATCAAGTGATCTGATGAGAGCAGTCTGCCCAGACATATTGGAAAAAGGCTTGTTTTTACCCCATCATTGACGGACTGGGTTGCAGTCAAGTACATGATGGGGGGACCTACAGCTTAAGGTGGGTTCCGAACTACCAGAACCTCGGTAAAGGTACATTGAAAAATTTCTAGAGGTACCGGCTCAGGGATCGAACTCCGGACCTCTGAGGTCAAGTCCGAGTGTCTAACCAACTATTATTATTATTATGTGTTTTTATTAAACTTTTACTCGGGTAAACCCGGTGATATATCATGGCCACGGACTAAGTCAAGTGACTGATGAGATTAGAATGTTATAACTTAATTCAAATAATTTAATATGATGGTTGAAACCTCCTGCGATGATGTTGTAGGTATACAATTACGAGCGGCCACGAGCTTTGGAGGTGACAACAGTCACCTCTGGATGCTTCCTTAGAGCTACCATCTGCCACTCCACGGGTTTTTAGTCACTCGCTTCCTGATGATCAAGAAAGTTTCTTACAATGCGACAGGTGTTTAATAAAACCGCCTTCTGAGCTGCTGACTCCTACTAATTCCTAAATGTTCAAGATGTTCAGTGCATCTTGCGTGCACATTGCCTGTAGCCGAAATCACAATGGGATGAATGGATGCTTGATTCACATTCCTCAACATGGTCTTTAGTTCATGCCTCAACTCGCTATACTTGTGGATCTTGGTTGTATAGGTAGACTGCAAATTTCGGTTAAGCGGACAAGCAATGTCGATAATGTAGACTCTTCCACCTTTTTTTTCTCGCATCACGATGCCAGGTCGATTGGCCCGGATGTAATGATCCGTTTGGATAGTAACATCCCAATATAAGATGTAATCTTCGCTTTCTAAAACGGGCATTGGAATGTATCTATAGAAGGGCACCCATTCTTTTAAGAGTACTAGGATTAGGGCAAGTTGTTGATGTACAATGCCCGCTACATTATTATGTCTGTGCGTATATTGTCTCTGAGCCATTACGCGACAGCCATCAATAATGTGCTCGATGGATTCATTGGTATCTCCACATAATCGGCACCGGTCAACCACGTCTTGATGTAAGACGTGTTTGCGATAATTCCTGGTGCTGACAACCTTATCCTGTATTGCAATGACGAATCCTTCCGTCTCTGGATACAGAACACCCTTTCTTAGCCAAATATTAGATGCCTCACTGTCCACTTCACTTTGATCTAACGTGTTGGGGTGCTCGCCATGGATGGCTTTCTGCCTCCATTGTATTTCTAATTCCTCTATGGTTTCTGCCCTGATATTCAATGCCCCATCTGAGGACAAATTTAAGGGCCTGTATTCAAGATCCGCTTGACAGATGGTTCTGTAAAGTGCAACATTTCGTTTGCTGTTAAAATAATCTCGTAACTGTATAATTTGTGACTCATACAGTTTTTTGACATCTACAACGCCCCTACCCCCTAAATGTGATGGTAAAACTACCCTTTCAATCGCTGAATTTCTGTGGTGCATTCGGTGCTTCGTCCTTTCTACGCGAATAATTCTGTTTAACTTTTCAAGGTCGGTGTTAGACCATTTTATGAGCCCGAAGGAGTACGTGAGGACAGGGATGGCATATGTGTTGATCGCCCTGATTTTGTTTGCCGAGTTGAGAAAACTCTTCATAATTAATCTGAGTCTCGTAGTAAAGGCAGTCATTAGGCTTGTCTTAACTATCGTATGTTGAATACCCTTAGATTCAAGAATACCCAGATATTTATATGATTCGCCTGCAGCCATTACCTCGATGTCATTTTCGAACTCGTTCTATAACTCTGCGGACCCTAATTCCCCTCTGATTAGATGCACTCTTCTGCATTTATCTAGTCCGAACTCCATGTGGATATCATTGGAAAACTGCTTTGTGACATCAATCGCTTGCTGCAGTTTCTGGCCTGAACTAGCGTACAGCTTCAGGTCATCCATGTAAAGAAAATGGGTCACTTGATGACCATCCTCATTATCATGAATTCGGAACCCATGAGCCATGCTGTTTAGTGTTTTGCTCAATACAGTGCGCTGGAGGAGTCTCCTTGAAATATACCCGTCGGAAAGCGTATTGATCCAGTTATCCTTGGTTGTCCATGATCAAAATACTTGATTCTTGTACCCCAGAGCCTCATCATCGTATGGCTTAGAAAGTCAATAATGCGTGGACAGATTTTGTACAGTTTTAAGACTTCAAGCAAATAGTCATGCGGACCGGAAAGAAACGCTTGCTACAGTCAATGTATGCCATGTGTAAGTTCCTTTGATGCTTACGAGCTTGAGTCATGGCAACAGCGTCTATAATGATTAGATCTTTACAGCCTCGTGAGTTTTTACAACATCCTTTTTGTTCTTCTGTAAGAATGTCATTCTTGTCACAATGAGAATATACCTTATCTGCAATGACAGCTGTAAGATATTTATAAATTGTTGGAAGACAGGCTATCGGTCGAAAGTCATATGGTTTTTGAGCGTCTGGTTTTTTTGGTATCATATACGTAGTACCTTGGAGCATAAAACCTGGCATCAAATCTGGGTGCTCAATGATCTTCTGAAAACACCTTGCCAACGCAAGATGCACACTCGTGAGGTACTTGTACCAGAAGTTGTGCACCATGTCCGGACCTGGAGCTTTCCAATTACTTGCCCTCTTCAAGGCAACTGAAACATCCAAAGCTGTGATGTTTGTCAGATGCATTTCTGGGCTATTGCTTGCCCTTGCTTCCTCCAGTTTGAACCACGCAGTGTCCAAATTGCATCTGTTCATTTTTCCCAAAACGCCCAACCAGTAGTTAGTCATATCTTCCAAATGAGGGACTTCGGAGCCTTGGTGGTTGTTTGGCTTTACTCTCAGTTCACGATAGAACCTTCTTTCATCTGTCTGAAAGTTTTGGTTTTGTTGCCTTCGTGCATCACTTTTCATTTACCGACGCAGTCTGGCAGTAAGAACATCAAGTCTCTGTCGTTGAGAGTCTAAAATTTCATCCAATATTGCTGGTGTTACTGTCTCGATGTGCCGAGGGTGGATGATTTTAGTAACATGGTTCATCAGCTTTCTTGTTCTCTTTCCTTTTTTATATTGAGTTAATCGTCCCAATTTCCACCTTACTTTGCTGACATCCATATCCAACCTGATCTTCCATGGTGGATCTCGATCCCTTGCTGGAACAAAAACTACATTTGCAGGCCTAGTTTTTCGGCCCAACGTTCTAACGGTTGCTACAGCTGCACAGTATACAAGAGTTTGCACCTCTAACGCATTTTGTGATACTTTCAAATACGTAGGTAAAACCTTACTGTCGAGATGTGCTATTAGTGTACGCAGATGATTTGTGATGTTCATTTTGGGCAGAGAATGCCTTAGTGTTGGTTCCATATATCTGAACTCTAGTAAAGCATGACCAAAATTCCTTTCCAGGTGCTCTAGTTCTTCTGAGATTTCTCTATCTACATCATCGTTAGTAATATACGGATGTGGTTCTAATGGATCCGGTGCATGATGTTCATTATCCCTAGCAGCTATGCCTTCAGCATCAATCAAGTCTTCGTTATCCACATCTTCCAAGGCGAGCTCATCAATAGGAGGCTGCCGTTCCACTTCCATTTTGATAGCAGCTATTTCAACAGCTGAAAGCAGTCTGTTTACAGATATTGAGCGTTTTTGATCTGCTAGATTCTGCTCATTTATTTTTGTGGCTAGCTCTGGGTATTTGAGTAAGAAGAGTCTATGATGTTCTCTCCTCACACTTTCCCCACATTTCTCTGCCAAAAAATAAAGGCGCATAACATCTCTGTTCATATGGTATGTCCATTTTCGTCGCTTTTTTGGTTGCTGAACCTCTGCTTCTGCCTCTGGTTGTATAAGGTCATCCACCTCTGGAAGATGTGGTGGTGTTGGATCATCAATAGGTTGAGGAAGAGCATCAATTGCTCCTGCTTGACCGTTTGTCGCGGCTTTCTCTAACTGATGTTCATTGCCGTTGTTTTTCCACGCCAAATGAACCTTTTGTATATTAGGATACTTTGCAGCAAATTTTGTTCTTAAATTGTATCCTTTTTCCTTGTTTGTTTATAACTTCGCACTTTCATAATAGAGACGCACCAATTCCTTTTTCATTTTGGTATCCCAATTGATGCTCTCCCACGGTATTTCTGTCCAGGTGGTTGGCTGCAAACAGCTGGTGCTAGCCAAAGCATCCTCAGCAGGCACAGTTGATGTTCCACTGCTTACCTTTTGTCACAGATGTTCTTGCTAGTCAGCTGTTTGATTAGTGAGATCTGCCTGACCATCTCGTAGCTCACCATCGCCACCGTCCCGCATGCTATGGCCCCCAGCGGTGGCTCCAGGGGCGTCCCGACGGTCCTCGGGAAGCGACAAGCGTTTCAAAATCTTTAATATATTCTCCATTTTTCATTGATGGGTTTTGGTGTTCTACTTAGTCCCTCTCCTCTTCGTTATCAGCGTATTTGGTATGGTAAACCCTGTCAGTAGCAATGCTACCTCCAACATTGCCGTCAAAGTCATGAGAGGAGAGCTCAGGCCGTAACGCGACATCAACGCGGAACACCTTTGGTAGTTATTATTATTATTATTTTAACTTGCTCTCTAAAGAACCTGGTTTTTCATCATAATGTAGTAATTCAAGTGAATGATGAGATAAGGAGGTTAAAAGTTAATTTTATACGATGTATAAAATCTTTTCCGATGATATTGCATGTAAAAAATTAGGATCATGGTGTAGTTTAAAGTTCGTCTTTTGCTTGCCGCTGTTATCCTCACATACCGGTCGCGAGCGCTCGAGGTGACCACAGTAGCCTCTGGGTGCTTTCCTATTGATTATTATATTATACATATAACATTATTTTATTATTTTTTCATTACGTGAGAAGTTTTAGGCTCCAGAAGCTACGCTCATGGTTTCTTGAAACAACCAACCCCGAAGGAATCGAAACGTGTACGCTGTACACTCTTGCTCCTTCTATCTTAGAAGGTAAGCAAGAGTGGGAAATTTTCGCATGAAAATTCGTACAACCCAGGTCCTTGGATTTAGGTCTCCGGTCGCGGATAAACTCACGCGACAGATGGCGCAGTTGGCTCGCGATGGACTGAATCTGATGCTGGAAAGTCGGGATTTTGTTGAGTTGCCTCAGACATGAATCTTTCGTGTCTAGAAGGTAGCCAATGATGAGAGCTACCAAGATATACTTTGTAGCCTTGATATAACCTACTCAGCTTGAAAACAAGTGTTTGATATTTCGCCCGTTTTTCTTCCTCCTTTGTCGTGATATTACCGTCGGCTAGTTCCAAGAATTCAGCCATGTAAATTATCTTCGTATTCAGATTTTGGAGGTACACATTGAGTGCCGGTAAATGAGAAATTCAAGTAGGTGTTACACTAAATATTCACCACAACGGACTCGAGACACCCCTGGACGTATGGCAAGACGGGCATTAGACCAGCACCATAGAAGTGCCGAAGATAGTAATCTAAGACTTTTAAAAATGAAATTTTTCTTTATATTTATCCGTAGCTTGTATGCTTTGAGCATCCACTGTGAACATTTCGAAATATTTCTGACCCTTGCTTGCAGGCTCGGCAGTTAGTATCGCCTACAGGTACACTCATTATGTGCTTTTGGTAAACTAAGCTATCTAAAACGTATGAGCAAAAAGAAATCTCTCAGTCTCCGATTTTAATTCAGCAGATTTAAGAAACATGTTGAAGAGACTTATCGATATCTAGATCCGTTCTTCAATGAAGACGCTCCAAGCTCAGCAAGCCTCTACCTTCTTTATCTCAAAGGAGTTATATACGAGGTTTAGAAGTTCTAGCATGATGACTTCCATGTATTGCTGTCATCTTGTGTGTGCTTCAGTTAAGTTGCTTCAACTCATCAACGTTCCATTTTACTGTAATAAAAGTGTAAAGCAGTATAGGTACGGCCAAAATATTAGTCGCCTGAATTTTATTCTTCCCAGATATTCGGAGGCCCAAATTTTCCTGAGACTTTGGCGATACATTTTTTTCAAGTGCCGTTTTCAACACATGCTCATCCTGATCTTCACGCAATGATGCATTTTCTAGTTTTAAATATTGTTTTTATATCTGCGTCCTTAAAATGATAACCGTACATAAAAAAATTGTCATACGTATAAAAATATTTTTTTAATCCATGAAAATTAAGTTTTACACAAGATGACCTTCTCATTGGCGATGAGAATGTAATAATAATAAAATTTCCCAAAAATCGGTTGTGACAAATATATGAACAATTTAATAACTTCCTCGTAAAAATAAGAATTGAAAAAAGACAAACCAGATAAAAATGCAAGTCGTATGGTAGACGTATGTTATTTCATGTTCAACGTGCCAATTCATATATCAAAATTTTGTATTGTAATCAAACCTATGCAAGTATTTTGTTTGGATCACTTTGTTTCGACAATTTACACGGAGATATTTTGTCCTTAAGGAATTAAGTTACTGGTCTGAAAAAAATTAGTAATAATTACGGACCTAATTTTTTTATAAACACTGCAGAACTTTTTTTAGCAGGCTGAAGGGAGTATGATAGTGGGTACAAAATTTGTCAACGCTTATACGACAGCGGTACGACGTCTTTACAACAACTTTACGACATGATATGTCTATGTCGTTACGGTGTCTTTACGAAATCGTAAAGACGTCGCCAAATTATGTGCCCACTGAGCTTCTGATGTGATGGGTTAAAAAAATCTAATTTTCTTTTGTACATTTTTCTATAGCTTATGGTTAGAGCATTAATATCCAGCAGTCAGCTTAGGTAATCGCTTCCGTTTTGACTAATAATATCACTTCATAGTAGAGTACAAAATTGCCCGTTCTAGAGTTTCAGAAAAGGTATAAGAAGTCGGCATTTGGGAGAGCTGTTTTGTGTTTATTCCTGCTTCTATATGGTATACAAGTACATTGCTCTCCCGATTAACCTCCGGTTTTGTGGATGGCCTGAATGGCCTTCGACTTAAAGCGGAAGTCTTTAAACCTAAGCAAGTCAGGGCCACGTGAAAAACTTTAAACGCCTGTTTCACAAACCAACATTTTTGCACCTAGCGCAGGCTTTTTCAAAAATAGCTAAACCGAACGACTTGAAATTTAACACAATACTCAGCATACTTATGGCTGTCGCCCGTACCACGATCATCTTAATATTTTGATTATAAACGAGAATTTAGCCTTATTTATAGTGCGAAAAAACGTGTTTTTTGGTTACTGTTCCAAAAAAAAACCGTCATTCTGTTAATTTACGTTGAAATATAAAAATTGAGGTACGAGTTCAATGTTAAACATCATTTCTTCTATTGTTCTATGGCATACCTTTCGAGAGAAGAAGTTTGTCCTGTTATATGCAATAGTTTTCTAAAAATTGGTTAAAAATGTGCTTATTTTTATGTGTTTACATCAGAATACTCCCTCAAAAATAGTTCATATGGAATGATAATCTGCATAAACTGCAGTATGGACCGCTTGACCGATTTGAAATGGATTTTCTCTCGAATATTCGGTCTACCCTCTCCCGTACTTCAGACAAAACGGCTGATAAAAACCGCGGAAGTTTTTGTCATTAAATATAGAAAAACTTTTATTTTCCCCAAACAATCCCAAAAATTCACATTCATATTACTCTTTTAAAAAGACGTCGTTTGTCGATTTAATATAAAATCTGTCTAGTTTAACAGAATATCTCATTCACTGTGATTTTAAATTTTTTGCTGTAGAAATCTCGTGCACAATTTGAGCCTTACGGATCTCACTGAACAACAGAGATTGATATGGTATTCATCGGAGGAAGATGTGAGGATGTGCGTAATGAAGGGTAGCGATGAAGAGAAATGTCAGAATTACGTTAGGATTTTAGCCAAATCTGGAAACAATAATCTGTTGGTTTGTGCAACTAACGCCTTCAAGCCATTGTGTAGGGATTATGTCATTCAAGCCGGCAATTATACAGTAGAAAATGAGAAACCGGGCCAAGCCCGTTGCCCGTATGATCCACAACACAACAGTACTTTTGTCTATCTTAACGGAGAACTTTACACTGGTACTGTAGCTGATTTTTCGGGCATGGATCCTATTATCTACAGAGAACCTCTGCAAACTGAGCAGTATGATTCTATGAGTCTTAATGGTGAGTACGACCTATTTACTCTATTATTCAGCATCAGAATTAGAATATACATACATAATATTAGCAACACTATGTCAACATCTTGGTATCGTCGTTAATGCTAATTAATTTTCCAAGAAAGTAATATTACCATGAGGTTACATAGTGATGCATTTTTTTAATTTATAAATTTCATGAATGATAGGTTTAATTATCACTAATGTCCATCTAGAAAGGGCCCTTCTGTTTAATACGAGTTTAGTGAATGTTCTTCAGTTTAGGGGAGAAGGATTTGCCAAAGGATTTTTAAATGTCAGTCTCCTTGGGACCTTTTCTTCTTTGGACCCGTTTATTTTTTACGTTCATTGAGAAAGTGGTATAATTTACCTTTCCCTAAAACATAATCGAAGGCGCGTTCTCCCGCTTGACAGAAGATAACCAACTCCATCATCGCGGCTAGCATCTAAAGAGAACTCCTGTCTCTAGTCGAATCGGAATAGAACAGAAAGAAACTCTGTTCGTGACAATATTCTTCGAAAATATTCAATGATAATTTATGAAAGGAAAAACTAAATAATTTGTTCTCGCTTGATACAGTGTTCTATCGTAGTTACCTTTTCAGAAAAAATTAATTACGGAAGCTTCATTCGACTGAATTGAGTAAAATGCGAGGATTTTGGCATTTTGACAAGCATTCATCTATAGTCGAATAAAGCAAATTTACTGCGCTTATTATTAATAGCGTATACGTTTCTGTTGACGCCAATCAGCGCCCTTAGCGGATATTTACTGGAACTTCGTCACCGAAATTGGTCCTTTGAAAATGTACTAGGGCCTCCCGCGGGAATCAAGGGCTGTTTTGAAAGTCGAAAATCGAACGTAACTCTTTTTTTAATTTCTGGAGAAAGAAAGAAAGGTCCTTTTGATTTTTGGCTTTGACGGGGCCCATAGTTTTACTGCTGGGTACAACATGTGGTATAAGAAACCCAAAAAGTAATAGCAGAGATAAGGTGGCAATGCTAAAATACCAAACTGTGTGTTACGAAAACATTACATTTATCTATTTTTTAAATTTAGGAAAAACTTGTAGAGTGTTTGAAAATGATCCTCCAATCTTTTGTACTTTAATTCTCATAATTAAATTATATCTTTTAGAGTTCTATTACATGTGTACTTTAAAGTAAAAGTTCTGTAATGAACAATATACAATATCGAAGTGGGCAAAGCGAAAAATAGGTTCTTTAGAAAAAGTCTCTTTTAAAATTTGATTCCAAAAGAAGTCCAGCGGGAGTCTTCTGTTAAACAAGTTTATCATTTTGGGTTCCTTTCAGCCACATTGGTTCTTTTTTGTTGCAGCTCAGAAGGAACCATAAATTGATTCCAATAGAAACCCCATTTTATCTGTGCAGTCTTCAAATCTGTCGGCGTTGAACAAGGTATCTGCGACTAATATGCTTGCCGTTTGATTCTACTCTACTAGTTTGAGGTGGTTTCATAGACGAAGAACGAGCTTACGGTCCATCATATAACCACCCTTAAGATCGTGCATATGCAGAAGAACTTACATATCAATTCCTCTGTTCCGCAATTATACATCACAGGCCGTTAACAAGAAAATTTCTCTTGTAGAAGGAAAAAAACGTTTGCTTTCCTCATATCATCAGGACTTCATTCAGGTACTAAGGGTTTCATTTTTGCATTCCAGGATTGTTTCATTTCCACCTTAGTATACAGTCAACGCATTTAACTTAAAGAAGTTTCCAGCGATAAGTATAGAGGGTGTCATGCACACGCTGAGTACCTAAAATATATATTATTCAGGTGTCCCTGTCAAGCGGGAACGATGTATCTCTACAGAAATAATGCGGCCCTACAGTACCATTATCTTTGTCCTTTTCTGAAGATTGTGATTGGTTCTATTCATCTTCCATTTGCTTCCAGTCTTATCCAGCAGTTCAGTGCTATCTATCGATATGTATATGCCTTTTAATTTGCTAATTAGATCATTAAAATAAGAAACATTTAATAAGCTTGAGTATCGCGATATTTTTGGTTTTAAAGAATAATCTTTAAAAGTTTGTCTTTGATTTTCCTTTTAAATTTAAAAAGCCTTCATCGTTTGAATGTTTAAGATATGTGTTATATGAAGAAAGAAATATTAAATATTATACACTTTCTAAATCTGAATGTGTAAGAGTTAACTAATCGAATAGTGCAAGTTAGTATAATTGATTTTGTGAGTATTTCCAATAATTATTAGAAAACAAAAAATTATTTGTGTTCAGTGTGATGGGTATTAATTTACATTCGTAGATGTGCTTTATGAATACGCACATTTTAATTCAGACGTTAGGATTATATTTTTGAAACTTTTATCTTCCCAAACAATAGAATACAAGATTACAAATATAATAGAAATATTAATCATTCATCGCTGAAATTTTTATTTGATTAAGTTTTTCACTTATGAGAATAATACATATAAGAGAAATTAAAAATTATACATAATATATGAAATATATTATATAAATTTAATATTCTCAATAATAAAGAGAAATTATGCTTGATAATTCTTCAATATTTCTTTACTTTTTCATTTTCCATTAATTTATTTATGGAACTAACTACTTATTTCGATTTATTGATAGACTATGGTCACCGAATTTACAGAAAGTATGTTAAAAAGTAAATCAGCGATTCAATCTGAGGCACATCCAATATAGGATTTTCCGACGTATCAGCCAATAGAATCCAAAAAACCGAACCGCATGTAACAAGGATCGAATTCGGTTCTTCGACATTCTATCGACAGGCCGATCTAATCGAAAAATTCGAATCCAAGACAGCGCGCGTCGAAGTTTGGTTTTCGACATTCGAGCGACGGACCGATCGAATTGAAAAATTCGATCTGACGATAGTGTCCGTCGAAGTTCGGTTTCCAAAACTCGAGTGATAGGCCGATAGAATTGCAAAATTCGATCCGATGATAGCGCTTGTCGAAGTTCGGTTTTGGATATTTGAGCGATGGACCGTTCGAATCGACAAAATTTGAACTGAACGTGGAACGGTTCGATGTTGGTTTTTCGACATTCGATGGGTAAGTCGATCGAATAGAAAAAACCGATCCGAAAATGAACGCACATCGAATCGAAAATACTACATTCGATCTGACAAAATGCACACGTGTAGTTGTCATGTTTGTTCAATTGCGCACCTGCCAACCAAAAATGCTACTTTGGCCGTTTTTACTACCACATCAACATGTCGTTTCCAGGTTTGTTCAGGGTAAAATATTATGCCTAAATACTAAGCTGAAGTTGTACAAATTCCCGACAATGTAAAAAGTAATTTGCATGAGTTGGACTGCAGTTTCCTTAGGTTTTTCTCCTAACGGGATGGCAGGGTCATCTACATACCCTTTTCTGTAAAAACCTGATTCATTTGACATACAAGCGACGAATGCGCTCGCTCGGTACGATGTCTTGTATTCAGGTCCTGGCTTTTTTCTTAATTATGTAAAAGTAATTAAATTTTGAAGTTTGCGGTCGCACGAAACTCTTTTAAGCCCTTTTTCTTCACAGTGAGATATAAATATGTAGTGTTCGTAAAATTTTTTAAGTGGAATTAGGATTGATTACGTGAAAAGTGCTACATAACCTATAAATTATTGAAAGAGGCAGATTCTTATGCTCGTTATTCGCTGTGCAGCTTATTTATAGTGCTGGTTTTGGTGCCCTGGATCAGTTATCGTTATTTAAATCGCATGCAGAACGTGGTGTATAACCTGAAATCAGGTTTTACATCAATCGTTTTGTAACGAAGTAATGAACTTCTGTGAACCAGATGTTCAATTTAATCGGAATTTAACGCGCAGGCGTGCGATTGTAGTATCTGCGGAAGAAGGATCCGTGCTACCTCCCAGAGTCAGCTGATGGAAGATATTCACTCAGTTGACCTAAAGGCAGAAAAAATGCATAAACAGTCGAAAAGTTCATATCCAGGATAGGGGTGGTCGAGACATCAATAATTGAAATACAGGAAAGAAAAGTAGAAGAAAGGCCAACCTTTAACGAAAAAGAAGGTAATAATATAATATTTAATGCTATACAAGAATCAAGGGAAAGAAAATCGAGAAAAAGAACGCAATGATTTTTGGATTTCGCGAGCATGCTGAAGTACTGGAGAAAATTAAAGAAAAGTGGAAATTTAATTTCAACGCTGACGTCACTAACATTCTCGGCAATTTCCTTGACTAAAATTCTGAAATTATAAACGTTTATAGAGTGGGTAAAATTCAGCAGGCGACGGGCAGACCGAGACCCATCAAAGTGATGTTTTCCTCGGAAGAAGCAGCAATGACGCTTATTCTGGAAAAAAGCAAGGAGTGAACACTCAAGGGACAGGTAGATCTACACATCGCGTGCACTTATGGACAACCTCATATAACATATTACGTGTTATAAAAATGATCGCATTAATTCTATTTGTGATGGAGTTTTAATTTCAGTTAATAATAATAACCTTATGTCTCATGAAATATATATATATATATATATACAATATAT
>NC_046663.1:132947134-132948334 GCF_010883055.1 Belonocnema kinseyi
ACAATACTCCTGCCGAAAATAGGCAACTTAGCTGACCCAAAGAACTACAGGCCAATAACTTGTCTAAACACGCTTTATAAGATATTCACAGCTATCCTAAATAATAGGATTGTTCGGGCAATTGAACCTGTGTAGCAAGAAATGTATGAACAACGAGGCTCAAATAAAGGCGTAGCCGGATGTCGGGAGAACCTGTTCATCGATAGATGTGTCTGCAAAGATGCAGCATTCTACCAGCGTGACCTATCTATGGCCTGGATTGATTATCGGAAAGCTTTCGATTCTACATTCAATAGACTTATCTTCTGTCTTTTGGAAATCTTAAAGGTTCATCCGCAAATAGTTGGGTGCATAAAGAGATTGATGCCACTTTGGAAAACCAGATCTATTATCTCATCTGGCAAAAATCGTGTGACAACTAACAAGGTCATGTTTCAGAGAGGTGTCTTTTAGGGCGACATCATGAGCCCACTCCTCTTTTGCCTTACATTATTGCCACTATCTCTAGTACTGCGCCATTCCGACGGGTACTTGTGCGGCAAACCTGCAGATCGAAAGTACAAGGTCACTCATGTATTTTACATGGACGATCTTAAGATCTATGCTAAAAACAGAGAGCAACTGCATCTAGCTCTGGGGATTGTCGAACGATATACTAAGGAAATTGGAATGGAATTTGGGTTAGACAATTGCGCCAAGGTTTATTTGAAGCGAGGAAAACTTAATGGCATCCCTGAAGATCCTGAGCCTTGATATCGGGACAAGAAAAGTTATGCATATGAACAAAAGCATGCATCTTAAGTCTTCCGTTCCGCGACTGTACATCTCACGCCGTCAAGGGGGTCGCGGAATATTGAGTCTTGAATGTCTTCACAACAGGATTATTCTGGGTACAGCAAATAGAGTTGGAAATGGAAGAGACCCTCTTCTTAACATTGTCAGGAATCACGAAGAAGTGGGCAAAGGAGCATTTCTATACAAAGCAGCGGAGGAGACTGCTGAAACAGTCGGACTTGACTTCAGTATTAGGGGTGAACAAAATACATCAAATCTAATCTATCTCGAGTACTCACTCCTGAAAGTCCGGATTAAGAAAGTACAAGAGAAAAACTTTCGTGAACAGCTCCTCGAGAAGAGGATGCACGGTATCTTCCACAGAAATGTGAAGGATCAGTCAATGTCTTGTGAGCTAACGTTTGC
>NC_046663.1:132948434-132962808 GCF_010883055.1 Belonocnema kinseyi
GCTATTGATAACGTGATATTGTGACGTCATATCTCTAAACCTGTTCTATATTTTTGTGTGAAAAAGTTTAGTTGTCGGATTTAAGTATTGATTTTCAATATTGGTATTGAGATTCGGATACTTCGACACTCTGATTCGTGATTAACCACAAGGAGAAGCACTAATCTTATAGCCTCCTGCACTCTAGCCAGATATTCACTATTATTTACGGAAATTTGTATTCAGAACTCTCGTTACTTTTCTACTTTGGCTCTTTATTGTAATTTGCGTTTTTCGCCATTAATTGAAAAACTAATTTTTTGTATCGCATTTTCTAACTTTAAAACAAAAGCCCTTAAAGACTCTTATATATCATATCTATTATTAGGGGTGGTCAAGAAAACACGTTTTAATTTATTGATAGCGACTCAAGCAGTTTTAGGTGCTCCTTGACCTAAAAATATTCCACAAAATATATGTCTAATAGCATAGCGCTCTGGCGGCCGTGATCACTTTGGGAACCACATGGCAAATGTACAATTTCCGACCTGTTGCCATCCGAGCTCCCCTTTAGCGCATATTTGGTCTTCGAAACTGTGGATGAGGAATAAAGTATCTGCAACCAACGTGCTTGTCCTCATGATAATATATTCCAATCATTTAAAGTGGTTTCGTGGACGAAGGATGACCTTGGTTCCTTGGAAGCGAAATTGATCCTCTGCGCAGAAGGTTATGCATATAAAACTTGCATAACTTGCTAGGCTTGCGTCTTACTTCGTTTGTTCTGCGGCTTTATGTATCACGGCGTCAAGATGGCCGTCGAACGACTAATCTTTAGAACATGAGTATTCTAGGTATTGAAAAAATAGTGATAAATGGACGAAAACTTTCTCTTGAAATAGTGAGGAAATACGAAAAGTAGGCAGCGGAGTGTTTCTTTACAAATAAGTGGAGAACGCAGTACTGTTATAGATTTCTGCAAGAATTTTCAGAGACGCGTCACTAAAGCTTTATGCATACCCTACCGAAAGAAATCTCTGAGTTTTCTTTAGCGAAATAGCATGGCCCATTTTAATCTATAAGCAGAGTCGATTTGAAACAAAATAGTCTCGGAAATAGTTTGAGAGATTTGGGTCCTTTTCAAGATCCTTTTCGTGGTGCTTTTCAGAGTGGTGCGACGGTAATATAATGTTCCTTTTGTATTTGTCACGTACCGGGCGGGCAGAGTTATTTACAATAGTTGGTCGTGGCTAATCCGCTTTCCCTTTTTAAATTTCTCTTCAAATTATTAACACTTTTTTTAATTGATGAATTTTCTCATTATACTTATTTATAATTATAACTTATATACTATTATAAAATTTTCTAGTTGAATTCAAAAATGTTGTCTTTTTTGCCGTATCTCATTCCACTTAGATTCCGAATTATTATGTTTTAGGCTGTTAACTATGAAATTAAAAAAAAATCTACTTCTAAGTTTTAATCCGAAAGCTTAACAAAGGCCCCTTGGGTGTCGGCTACTCTACTGATATAGCCTCTCTGCTTGTTATTTATGATCGAATACTTATTTCAATTTCAGACTCTCTGCTTGTTATTTATTATCGTATTGCTGTTTCAATTCCGGAAAGGATATTTTAAAGCCTTTAAAACATTTAGAAGAACTACCTGGACCTTAAAACATATCTACCTGAGTGTCTACGGAGAATTTCTCTGAGCTTCTTTGACCTAAAGAATTTTTAGTATATACTCAAAGATTCTTTTCGGTAGGGTATACCGTTTCTAGATTTTCATTAACTGTAACAGAAATTTTAGTGACGGTAACTGCAAAACGCTTAAGTTACATGTCTTAGAGAATTCTCTTAAATTTAAGAAATTTTCAATTACTATAACTTAACATTTTTAGGAGGTTAATCATTTTTTCGGTTCATTAATTTTAATATAAGATATGTAGTCTATTTTTGTACCCCTAAACGTATCACGTATTTTGCCAATGTCCCCTCATAATAATTTAAATTTTAAAAAGAAGTAAAAACTGCCAATTTATATCAGAATTAATAAAGAAAAAATATTCGTTCCTTGATCTACATTGTAAATTAATAAATGAAACCAATTTGAGAGATAAGGATTAAAAATTACGGACTTAACCTATCTAGCTAGGAGGGCTTCATTTGACGTAAATAGCGGACGCACCATATAATTGAAACCTGTATCAAATCTTTTTCAATATTAAATTATTCCACATACACTGCCACCGATTACCACTGAACCACCATGCTTTGTCTTCTACGATCCTTTTCACGGACCTCGATTTTACATTACTCATTGAATTAATATTTCACAAACATTTCGTATCTAGGTTCTTGTCCAATCAGATTTGCCTTAAACCAAGAGGGTAAATATACTAAATATACTAAATAAATAAAGTAAAATAAGTAAATATACTATCTAAAATAATAATTCCGTTATTAATTCAAAATCCATTGCCCGTAAAAAGGTACACTTATAGCAGTTTTACTATTTTGGACTTTTAGTTTCACAACTGCGGCAATTGGTAAGAACGTAAGTGTTAAGAAAAAGTAAAGTCTAGGGTACCACTAAATATAAAAAAATTTTCGGAAAATTTGTTGTTGTATATTTTTATATCAAAGAGCACCCAAAACCTATTGACCCGCTGTCAATTTCGAAAAAAGTGTTTTTTTCGTTGGTTTTGTAAGGCTGCAGTATGACGTACAACTAGACTATGGAAACATGAAGCCTTTTTAGATGGACGTACGCATATTATAAGAGTTTCAAAAACTTACTTATTCAAAGAATTTCTTTTTTTTTAATTTTTCAGCACCAAATTTTGTCAACTCTATGACCCAGGGAGACTTCGTATACTTTTTTTTCAGGGAAACAGCAGTAGAATACATTAACTGCGGCAAGGTAAGTAAACAAAAAATTGCGCTATCTGCATGTCAGACTTTCATATTACTGATGCTTTTAAGATTTTAGTTGTTAATTAGGTAATATAATTTGAAATCATATGCATTAATTTTTTATACAGGGCCGTGTAGACAGGTTTTTAGGGCTGTCAAACCATTATGCCCGTTACAAGAAATTTTTCGTTGTATAATTCTCAAAAAGCCTCTATACGTTCACGTAACATTTTCCCAATCCTCAAAAAACTATTTCAGAAACTGAAAAAAGTGATTTTTCCCCATGAAATTCACATGGGAATCTTCAAGACAATGTTCACATCTCACCAAATCGAGTACGAGTGTGATTTGTGCATTTTTATATTCATTTTTCAAAAATTCGAAACAATTGTGCACTTATGGGAATTTACTGTTCTTTGGCAACTTTTTTTAAATTCCATATCTTTGGTTCTAATTGGCCGATTTCACTTTTTGACATCTCAGTGTACTTTTTACAAGCTACACTTCAGATAAATTTTTAAAAATATTTTTTTTTTCAATTGGGTTAAAAATATCGCGATATCCAAAAAAGACATTTCCTAATTTTATTTTTTGTTTTCAGAGGAAGGTATGAGTGTGCTCTACAAGCCCTGAATTTATTAGAGTGGAACTGCGACTGGTCTTTAAAAAATAAATTCAACGCGCGTACATAGGTTTTACAACTAAATTGTTAAATTTTGTAGATAAAAAGATTTAAGTTATATTTATGGAAAATAGTAAGTAATTTGTTATTCAATTAACAATTAGACGAATAATTAACCGTTTCAGTAATTTGTGATGAAATAAAAACCGTTGCTTTTGCGGGATCGGCCATAGTTGGCTCTATAACTACACATAGCTTATATATTTGATCATCCGATAACAATTGATAATTTTTTAAACAATCTTATTTAATAAATGCATTTTTTTGCTATTTTCAACATAATCAACTGTAAATAACTAATTTTTAATAATTTACTTCCCTAACCTTTTTTATCGTTAAAATCACAACAAATTATTAAAGCACATTTTCAGCTAAATGATAACACAGGCCCACAAAGAAAAGTTGTCGGCATGAAACAAGTGATTAAGCCATTGTAATATTAATGTCTTTTTATACAAAGAAGAATTAATACACCTTCAGCACCGTAACCTCAAAATAACCTTTTAACAGACAATGTTGGGCGCCAGACCTTTCATGGGTCAAAGAAATTAACAAAACACAAATGATTAAGCGAAATCTCAAAATCCAACGAAACTAGAATTCTTACTTTCAAATTATAAATTTACTTGACTAAAGCAAATTACATTTTGAGGCTATGGTGGACTAGACTAGGTAAAAGCCTAGAGATATTCTCGTCATACAGGCCATACAAAAAATTGGTCTGCACGAGACAAGTGACTAGGCTACTCTTATGGATTTTGAGTCGCTGAATCCAAATCTGGCGTCCGAATTTCGCCTGCACATATCAGTTTTCCCGCAGATGCAAAAAGTAGGAAAAAGTTTAGGGATTTCTGGTCACATTGGCCATACAAAAAGTTTGTCTGCACGAGACAAGTGACTAGGCTACCCTTATGGATTTTGAGTCGCTGAATCCAATCTAGCCTCAGAATTTCTCCTATACATCTTAGTTTTTCCCTAGATCTAAAAAGTAGGGAAAAGTTCAGGGATTTCTGGTCACATAGGCCATACAAAAAATGTGTATGCACGAGACAAGTGACTAGGCTACCCTTGTGGATTTTGAGCCGCTGAATCCAATCTAGCCTCAGAATTTCTCCTACACAACTCAATTTTCCCTTAGATGCAAAAAGTAGGGAAAAGTCTAGGGATTTCTGATTACACAGGCTATAAAAAATATTTGTCTGCACGAGACAGGTGACTAGGATACGTCTCAGAATTGATCCTACGCTTCTCAGTTTCCCCCTAGATGCAGCAAATAAGGAAGATCCTAGGGATGACTTGCACGTTATTTTGATAACATCAGTATACGCGAAAATAGACACATCAATATTATATTCTTAAGTGTAAGGACTTTTAGAGACTTCATTTGTACACAGAAATTCTTTGGAGTGCCTTCTATTTCTCCCAACTTGAGTAATTCTAGGGAAATGAAAGAATTTTCTCAGAATTTATAGATTTAAATGAGAAATAATAAGAAAAACCTAATATCCTTTACAGGTTTGCTTGAGAAATCAGTCACTTGTCCCGTGCAGACAACTTTTTTGTGGGCCTGTGTGACCAGAAATGACCTAGGCTTTTCCCTACATTTTGCATCTAGAGAGAAAATGGAACAAACCTGAAAAATTTGGGGTTCATATTTAGATTTAGCACGCAAAGCTGCAAAGAATATGAAATTTTTTTATTTTTTCCCGTATAAATCTATATAATATGAGAAAGACCTTCAATTTCCCCAGAATTACTCAAGCCAGGGGAAATGGAAGGCGCCCTAGAAAATTTCTGTGTACAAATTAAAACTCTATAAGTCGCGGCACTTCAAAATATAACATCCAGGTGTCTATTTTCGCGTATGCTGGTATTATTAAAGTAACGTCCAGAATATACCTAGGTTTTTTCCTATTTTCTGTGTATATAGAATACGTAACTCTTCAAGGCGAAGACATGACGTTTAATTTTTTCTTGAAAACCAGTCGCAGTCCCACTCTAATATTTCCAAGGCTTGTAGACCACACTGATACCTTCCTCTGACAAAAAAGGCCGTTTTTGGGTCATGCGTTTTTAATTTTAGTGTCATTAACAAAATTTTGAATATATTTTTTATTATATTTGATATGTAAGAAATTATTGTTTTTTTAAATTCAGATAGTACACCAGTCTACAAAAAGCTTGTCTAAATCTTGTAATGCAAGATTCGGAAACTTTCCCTACTGTCAGTTCCACAGAAAAAAATGTTTCGTATTTAAATGTTAAGTGTTTGTATTTAAAAAATGTTTTGTATTTAGTATACAAAATGTAAGTAAGAAGTAAAGTCCACGATGAATTGCAGAAATTTTGTGAATATTTCTGATTTAGTTCAAAAGAATATTTCTAAATTATTGACGTAAAATATAGTTCGCTGTTATTGCACGAAGTCCCGCGGAGTCTGAGAAAATCTAGCTTCGCAGTAGACAGTGCGCAACAATGATAACTACGACATTGGATAGAAAATTCAAATTTTTTCCATGAATTCATCATATCTATTTTGAAGGATGATTGGACATTTTTATATTATCCTAGCAATGCCAGTTTTCTTGGCGTTAATAATATAATTTCTGAAGAATATTATTTTCTCCTCCCATTGCGCCGAAATAAATTGTTCTTAATATTTTAAATAAGAAGGAAATTAAAATTCTTTACATTTACGCAATTTTTTCCTTTATATCGGAAAATAAGACATTTGTCATGCATAATTAACCCATTAAAGTCCATGCAAAAACTGAATAGGATCGCAATAAACTAACTACGCTATCCTTTGTATAATCAAAAAATAAAATATACGTATTTTTTCTTTTGTCATTTGTAATTGCTTACAGCAAATCATTTAAACAAATTACTTGAAAAATTATTATTTTGAAAAACTGACTGCAGAAATCGATTTTACGAGAAAAATTATAAAGAAAACCTATATAAGACTTTTTTGTAAGAGTGTAATTTGTTAGTGAAAAGTAGGAATAAACAATCTTATGAAAAGGAGCGAATGTGACGATGCCAAGACCCAAGCCGAATCTGGATAGGGTAGCAACAAACTAACCACGCCATCCTGTGCATAATCAAAAAATAGAATATACGTATTTTTCTTTTGTCATTTTCAATTGTTTACAATAAATTATTCAAACAAATTGCTTTTAAAATTATTATTTTGAAAAACTGACTGCAGCAATCGATTCTAAGATAAAAATTATGACGGAAACCTGTATAAGATTTTTTTGTCAGAGCACAATTTGTTAGTGTAAAGTAGGAATAAATAATCATATGGAAAGGAGGGAATGTCACTAGGCCAAGACCAAGCCGAATATGGATAGGATAGCAACAAGCTAACTACGCCATCCTTTGCATAATCAAAAATTAAAATATACGTATTTTTTCTTTTGTTATTTGCAATTGTTTATAATAAATTATTTAAACAAATTACTTGAAAAAGTATTATTTTGAAAAACTGACTGCAGCAATCGATTCTACGAGAAAAATTATGAAGGAAAAAAATACGTATATTTTATTTTTTGATTGTCCAAAGCTGCATAGTTAGTTTTTTGCTATCCCATCCAGATTCGGCTTGGGTCTTGGCCTAGTCTCTCCTTTGCATATGATTGTTTATTCCTACTTTACACTAACAAATTGAGCTCCGGAAAAAAAATCTTATATAGGTTTCCTTCATGATTTTTCTCGTAGAATCAATTGCTGCAGTCAGTTTTTCAAAATAATAATTTTTCAAGTAATTTGTTTGAATAATTTATTGTAAACAATTGCAAATGACAAAAGAAAAAATATGTACATTTTATTTTTAGATTATGCAAAGGTTGGCGTAGTTAGTGTGTTGCTAACCCATCCAGTTTTTGCATGGGCTTTAATGGGTTAATAATGTATCTTCTCACCAATCATCTTACCATTTACTTTTCCTTCAAATTTAAGAAAAATTATGATCTACTATAATTATTGTCTATAGTTCTGACACAGTACTGAACTGTAGGTATAGATTATTATTTTTCAACGAATTTTCTCATCTACTGTTTATTATTGTCAATAAATTAATGTAATATTGAATGCCATTACAAATGTTACAGTAAGATTCAAAGAATAAAAAAATGTTATACGCCATAAGAAAGATGCATTAGGCCCGACTTGCCTTGAAGAAAGGTAGGTAGACCAGGTCTCTTTGGCCTCTATACAATATGAGGCTTTTATATAGGAATATTTAAATAGTATCTTCTTCTACACAATTCCGCTTTTGGGTCAGAGAAAACAACAGGGGAAAAAAAGTTCGGAAAGCGATGCTCTGTAGTGGAGACTATTCTTAGTCACGATCATCGCTGTTATGAGTTTTTCCTGCAGTTACGACTTTTTCCCCTGTTTTTTTCTCTGATCGAAAAATAGCAATGCCCGACTCGCTTTACAGGCTCGAAAATCGTTGTAGAAAATGGTTGTAGAAAATCGATGTAGACAATATCGTATGCATCGTGATTTATTACATATAATTATGTTATATTATTATGATCCATTATAAAAAACTATTATGTACCCGAGAAATCCCCTTAAAAGATGTCCACATATGCCTGAGACGAATTTTGAAGCCACATAGTAAATAAATAATTAATTACTTTTAAGTTATGTTTAAAAATCCTAAATTTACACTCAAAAAGTATAATCTTTATCATTAATATTTTTATTTTAATGCAATATACACTATTACATACGCACGCAAATATAAGCGTCTTCGGAAACATTTTTGAGGTTACGTCGATACATAAGTACCGTCGTTTGACAACTAGGAATACCTTTTTGGGTCCTGCTTGGACGTCGGTTAAAGCAAAAAGTATCTGATTACGCATCCTCTAAGCTTTAGGTGTAAGCATTGGGAGCTTTCTTCATAATAAAAAAAAAGGCCAACAAAGCATTGAGTATTTTTTTAATATCCATCGACGTAACTGGCGGTAACTTTTATATTTCACAACATGAATTATAGATAAAAGATCAAGATTTGGAGCCGACCGGTAGAAAAGGATTTGCCAAAGGATTTTTCAATTCATTTTACTAAAAGACTTTAGGAACACTTTTTTTGTTGTGTCCCATCGAAATAACATCCATTGAAGTAACATCAACTAACTTAACATCTACTGACGCAACATCCATTGACGTGGCCAAAGTTTCATGTTGTGATATCAGCTGACCATATGTCTGCACGTTAAGAGCCAAACAATAATACCAATTGCATGAGAAGAAACATAATATTTTTTATAACGTGGGCAAAATTGATTTTTCACCATGAATTTATTTATAATTTTTTTACAAAGCTATTTAATTTAATCATGAAAGCGGAAGGTAAAAAATAATTGCTGTCTAAATGTTTTAATCAATAAATAAAAAACAATAATTTCTTTTTATTTCTAATACGTATTTTCTATCATACTCTTCCTCATTTGTGAAAATTTAGGCTCCACAAGCCTTTCAAATAAATTTGTAGCGTGAATACTTCTATAAGTTCTTAGTTTGATGAGAATGAACCTAACTTCACTAAAAAATCATTTGGAAAATATATTGTTTTTAAATTTACCTGGGTAAAATCAGAATATGGATATTTTTTGTTTGATTTTAGAGTTATTTTTCAGTTCGCTAAAATGTTTAACATTTTTTTAATAAAGTAATGTTAAAGTGGTAAAACTGTGAGTCCACTCTAAGGATTCATCAGCCTGGCCTCTGGCAACTAATCCGCCCTTCGCGCCCGTTATTATTAAGCTTTTATACCAGGAAGCTCAAACGATAAAACTATATTACTTCAAAGTTGAGATCATATTGTTCTGCTACTATGGTCAGGTCAGTTTATATTTTGAGTCGCCAACAAAATTTGAATCGGCGCGGTTTATTGCACTCGCCATAAAGGCTGCACAAACTTCACCAAAGCGTACATAAAGTCTGCAAATATTTCAATTTGGATAGATTTCTCCGTGTTTTACAGTAGTTACATCATATTTCTGAAATATGAAAAGTTGACAAAAGCCACCTTGAAATCTCGGAGAACAAATAACTTCAAGATTGAATAAATAGGCTATACGAGTATACGAATATCCTATCCATATATGCTATACAGCTATACCTAGGCTATACAAGTTTCCAGTCGTCCGCGGTATGAGAAATCTCGTCCGCCACCAGATCATAAGCTCTTTCATACACCTCACTATTCTTTTATGTAGACTTTTCCACTTTCTTCTTGCATTATGATGTCAGGTCGATTGGCCAATATAAGATGTAAGCTTCTTTTAAAAAAAAAACGGGCATTCATTCTGATAAACAGTCCTAGGTTTAGGGAAAGTTATTGATGTTTAATTCCCGCCATATCATTATGTCTTTGCGTATATTCTCTCTAAACCATTGCGCGACAGCGATCAATATTGTGTTCGATGGGTTGAATGTTATCTCTACGTGATCAGCACGCGGGCGCAGGGCAATATACAAGACTCTTCACTTCCAACTAGCCGGAGTTTCTCATTATTGACTCTAAAATCCGACAGTCCGTTTCTCATTGATGGCTCTTGATCTGTCTTCCTTATCGAACTCTTCAATGAGTTCAGCAGGAGCAGGGGTGAGCTTCGGGAACTGAAAGCCTAACGACTGTCGACCATGAGACAGTCGCCCTGCTACACATCCCAGATCCGGCCCACATTCGTCTATAGCGTCTTGTGTCACGGGTACATGAATCTCCTCTTCCACCGCATCTGTGGAGTGCACTACAGTTGCTGCTACTTGTTTTTGCACCTGTTTTAGGATTTTACTTATTTCGACCTCGGATATAAGATGGCGCTGCCTAATGGATCTTAATTGTTCGGCAAGACGTTGTTCAGTCACTCTATGGGTCAGCGTGAGATGAAGACCCCACGAAGAGATGATGCTGTTCGCCCCTGACGGGACCTCCCCGTGCCTTTTCTTGAAAGTGACATCTGATCACGTCTTTATTCATTTCCGATGTTTAATGGATCCTCTTTTTGACCAGCGTACCCTGGTGTTTCTGGCAGAATGCAGTCTCAGTCCCAGATCTTATTTGGCTGACAGTTCGTCTAGAGAGGAGGTTAGTTTAAAGACTATCCCGTCGTATTCAAGTTGGCAGTGCGCCAAGTACTCAACATGATCGGTTTGAAAACTTATGCGCAGCCGTGAAATTCCTGTAGAAGGAAATGCCTGGGAGCTCCCAACCGAAATATCCTCCGCAGGCGTAGCTGATGTTCTGCTGCTTACCTCTAGTTGCCGATGTTCTGGCTGCACAGTAACCATTTCGGGTATCCCGGTGAGATCTACCTGTCCATCATGTAGCTCGACACCACCGGCCCGCGTGCTTTGGCCCTCAGCGATGGGTTATAAGTGGGGTTTTGGTGCTCCTCTTAGTCCCTTTCCTCTTTGTTTTCTGCCTGTCTTGCATGGGAAACCCTGCCAGTAGTAATGTTACAGCCTACATAGCCGTCAAATACGTGGAAGATAAGCTCAAGGTTAAAGTAAAAGCTCAGCATTATAGTTAAAGCACAAGGTTGGTTAAGATAATGGTCCTTGTGATCGGTGCTGTCGGAGGTGCGAAACTATCACTGGTTCGTAACCTCAAAGCCATACTCGCGTGCCAAAAATACAAAATGCCAAGGCACTTGCGAGATGGATGCAGAAAGCTGTCATCCTTGGGTCACTTCGTGTCCTTAAGACACAGGAAGGTTTCGCCGTTCTATCGTTGTGATTTCATCGTACCCTGTGGCCACCCATCCCCCGTTCGTGAGGTGTGGCCATAGGTGTGGCGTACCGCGGTTCTGCTTGTAGCCGATGTCATTTTCAGATGGCAGTTGCTCCCAATGGGACCCTGCGCTGATTTTTTTAAGTCTTTTTTAAATTATGTAGATAGAGCAAACATTGGCCAAGAGTCTTCGCTTACAATTTATTTGCTCCCAATCTTATTGAAACTCTGCCAGATTTTAGTGCTAGAGGACCTCTACAAATTCTGAAAAGGGGACACATCTAGTACAACAAGCTGTCAAAATACACGGGCTGGAATTTTCGAGGATTCACCTCAGCTTGCTAAATTTCAATTGTAAATAAGTCCTGATACAGTTACAAAATTAGCCTTTTAAGAGTGTACCATTTCCGGAATCGACTCTAATTGTGGAGTAGTATTCGTCATCTCCACAGCATGTCATTTTTCCGAAAAAAAATTGCGAAGAGAAAAGAAAAGTATTACTATTTCTAAGATAAAATCACAAGAGGATTATTTTCATCAAATTAACTACTTTTTACCGACCTTGGAGCTTTTTGACGGAATCTTCTGATTTCAAACTTTCCAGTAGATTCTGCACTCCTAGTGAATTTAAATAATTTATCTATGTGATCAGCTTCTCTAAAGTCTCGAAAATACTAAACAAGCCGATTATCCTAAACACGACGTGATATTTCGTAGAAAATTTTGATAGCACTTCTCAGACTTCATTTCTGTCATGTCGCCAAGGAACAACCCGGATAGCAAAGTGTCTTCATGATGCGGGCTCGACGTGCAGATTAACCCGCACCGCGTCAGGGCAAGGCTTAAGACATATGTGTCAACCAGAGAGTCGCATATGCGCCGCAATGATCGTCAGTACGCTTGCATCAAATATGCGTTGCATAGCACGTCATCACCCGTGCATGAGTCGAGCACAAATCAGCTCAAGTTTTTGTTTTTCGAAACTTAAATATTTTTGTGACGGGTATATTTTTTGAGTATGTAATTTGTTTTTTAATATGAAAACTGTTGGGCTTTAAGAATTTGGTAAGCGCGGAAAAAGATTATGTTTGTCGAGCAGATTTCAGCACAAGTTTTGGTTTTTCGAAATTTAATTATTAATGGGTCTTGTCAGCTTTTGAGTTTCCATTTAAGTTTTATGTGAGAAATGGTGGTCTTATAGAATTTTGTTAAAGGGAAGATGTTGTTTGTGAGTTTTTGCGAACCTTAGTACTGATACTAGTCTTCTGTTTTGTTGCTTTAGGGTCCGTAAATGATGAACAAGATTTAAATTTCTATCAGACATGCCGACTCCATATATGAGTCCTCTTTAGGGATTAATTCTAGAAGAAGGTTTTTGGTATATTCCACTTTTTTCTTTGAGACAGATTTTTGTACGTCGACTTTTTTTGTATGTTAAATTAAGTATTTTTTAGGTAATTAACAACTGTAAATTTGAAATTAGTAATCTGTTTTTAAATTTTTTCTAAACTTTTTAGTTTTTTGTATATCCCCCCTCCCCTACTTTCTTGGGCATCAGCCATAATAAGAAAATGATAAATCTAAAGACCTGAGATACGGAAATATGATAAAAAAATAGCACCTTTTATTCGAATTTTGGCTAAACCACTTATTGTTTTTATATTCTTTACTCCCCTTTCCCTTTTTGAGAATAATACATAATAAAAAGCAAAAAATTCTCAATTTAGAACTTGAGAGACAGAAAGGCTGATACATTTAAACATAGCAATTAAAAATTAACCTGCGATACGGAAGGCAGATAATTAAAACTATCAACCTGTTTTTATTTTGTTTCCCTCAAACTATATAATGTCTTTACAATCCCCCCTCTCTTGAGTATCGGCCACAAAAAGAAGCAAAAATTACTGATTATAAATCTGGAAATATGGAAGAGCGAAGAACATTCAAGACATTTAAATTTTTATGGCCGTATGATACGGAAGGCAGATATTTAAAAGAAAATTAAAATTATCAGATTATTAAGAATGACATTTAAGAAATTCTACATTTAAAAACCTGAGATACTGAAAACAAACAATTAGAAAATATCTTTCAGTTTAAAAAATTTTTTTGATTCCTTAGCTTTATTTGGATTCTTCAACTAACTGAGGACTAATTTCTGTGCGATTCAGAATAAAACTAAGTGAACATCGGCTCCCTTAAAAAAAATGTTCCCTAAGTAGACAGTAACGTTTTTTTCCCCGTGGGTTTTATCTGGTTCAGTGAAATTTTCCATAATCACATATTCGAGAATTTAGTTTGCTGTTACGCTCACTGTTCTACATTCTTTGAAATCTTTTTTTAAATTATTATTAACTATTTTTATTATCATACTTTTTAATTATTATTTATTGATTTTTCCTTTTGTTTTTAATATATTTACCAGAATTTAAAAAAATGTGTACATAGCTTATTACAACTATTCAATGCCGACCACTCTAGAGCTGGGGGAGCCAATGAAAATGGATTCAATGCGATAGATCGGCGGGATCTCGCGACCTTTAGGTGGACGGAGCGACTGAATCACGGCTTGCTGAAACCATGCTGAACTACTCCGTAAAAGAGGCTATGTAAGCGGGACGCCTCCTCTACCACAGCTAGAACAAGCCGGCAATAGAGAAAGAGAGGCAAAACTAAGACCAACCGCGGGCAGGCATTTAATAGAGGAAGAGAGATGCTTTATGACCCGGAGAAACATCCACACAAAGCTTTTTCTCAAGCTTAAAGATTTAGTGTGTGATGGACTACATTACATCTGACAGGAATTTTACCGCCCAGGTTCGAAAGTTCGCGCGCGAATCCCGGTCCCGTTATCACACGCTTAACAAGTCAAAGCTGCTGACCATCAGACAGCATATTGTTGAGAGGATACGGATACTATCTGCCGCTAAGAGAAAACTAGAGCGGAGGGAGAGATGGGTCAGAGAAAATCAACAGTTTCTCTCTGACCCATCTCGACTCTTCCAAGATCCTCCAGTTACTGTCGAACACCCGCCCAAA
>NC_046663.1:132962908-132968313 GCF_010883055.1 Belonocnema kinseyi
TCATATTTGAAGTCGGAAGAGCCGATTCCAGAGTGTTTGGTGGAAGGGCGCACAATACTCCTGCCGAAAATAGGCAACTTAGCTGACCCAAAGAACTACAGGACAATAACTTGTCTGAACACGCTTTATAAGATATTCACAGCTATCCTAAATGATAGGATTGTTCGGGCAATTTAACCTGTGTGGCAAGAAATGTATGAAGAACGAGGCTCAAAGAAAGGCGTAGCGGGATGCCGGGAGAACCTGCTTATCGATAGATGTGTCTGCAAAGATGCAGTATTCTACCAGCATGACCTATCGATGGCCTGGATTAATTATCGGAAAGCTTTCGATTCGACTTCCCATAGACTTATCATCTGTCTTTTGGGAATCTCAAAGGTTCATCCGAAAATAGTTAGGGGCATAGAGAGATTGATGCTTCTTTGGAAAACCAGATTTACTATCTCATCTGGAAAAAATCGTGTGACAACTAACAAGGCCACCTTTCAGAGAGGTGTCTTTTAGGGCGACACTATGAGCCTACTCCTCTTTTGCCTTACATTATTGCCACTATCTCTAGCACTTCGCCATTCCGACGGATACTTGTGCGGCAAACCTGCAGATAGAAAGTACAAGGTCACTCATGTATTTTACATGGACGATCTTAAAATCTATGATAAAAAAAGAGCAACTACATCTAGCTCTAGGGATTGTCGAACGATATAATAAGGAAATTGGAATGAAATTGGGGTGAGACAAACACGCCAAGGTTTATTTGAAGCGAGGAAAACTTAATGGCATCCCTGAAGATCCTGAGCTCGTTGATAGAAGCGCTATACGACATCTTTGCGCTGAAGAGACTTATACATACCTGGGCATGCCACAGAGCCGCATTCAGGATGTGACATCTATAAAGGATACTCTCCGAAGCAGATGCAAACGTCTCAACCGGCAGATTTGGTCTTCCGAACTTTCGGCTAGGAACAAAGTATCTGCAATGAACATGCTTACCGTCCCGGTAGTATTCTCTTCATGTGGAGTAGATCCATGGAGGAAGAACGAGCACAGATCCCTTGATATGGGGACAAGAAAGGTTATGCACATAAACAAAAGCATGCATCTGTAGTCCTCCGTTCCGCGACTGTACATCTCACGCCGCCATGGTGGTCGCCGAATATTGAGTCTTGAATGTCTTCAAAACAGGATTATTCTGGGTACTGCACATAGAGTTGCAAATGGAAGAGATCCACTTCTTAAAATGGTCAGGGATCACAAAGAAGTGGGCAAAGGAGCCTTTTTGTACAAAGCAGCGGATGAGACTGCTGAAACACTCGGACTTAACTTCAGTATTAGAGGTGAGAAAAATGCCTCAAATCTTATCTAGCTCGAGTACTCACTCCTGAAAGCTCGAAGTAAAAAAGCACAGGAGAAAAACTTTCGTAAACAGCTCCTCGATAAGAGGATGCACGGTATCCTCCGCAGAAATGTGAAGGATCAGTCAATGTCTTGTGAGCTAACGTTTGCTTTCCTTAAATCGCCCGGATTGAAGTCTGGTACGGAGGGTTTCATTTTGGCATACCAAGACGGTGTCATTTCCACCTTAACATACCGTCGCCACATTTTGAGACAAGACATTCCTACATTCAAAAGCACAATGCGGCGCTAAGAGTGCTTTATTACCATCTCTGTCGCTCTTACGGCATTAACCTTAATACCGCTCCTCTAAATGCTCCTAGGGAAATCGAGTCAATTGTCGAGAATGGGAACTGTCGCATATACTGGAACTTTATATTCTCGACAATTGTTTCTGTTGCTCACTCGAGGCCTGACATGGTTCTTCTTGACTTCGAGAAGCAAACTATGTTCGTTATCGAATTTTCCACGCCAGCTGACAAAAATATCATAGCCAAGGAGAATGAAAAGAAAGAGAGGTTTCGAAACCTTATAAGGGAATTGCAAAGATTTAACCCGGAATATGCTGTTAAACAAATCGTCCTTATCATCGGCGCTCTTGGAGATGCCAAGCTTTCACTCGCTAATGGCCTAAAAAGCATCCCTGCGTGTCAACAATATGCTAAAACAATTGCAAGAAAAATGCAGAAGGCGGTAGTCCTTGGGTCGCTCCGTGTTCTTACGGCGCACGAGGTTTTTACTGGATCGTCGTATTGATTCCGTTACAAGCTGTAACCACCTATCTCACGGTCGTGACACGTAGTTGGGGCAAAAATTTTACCGCTATTTCGCTGGGAGCGGGTGCAATCGTTTTAAAAAGGCTGACATTTTAACATTAGGTGTTGTAACGGTTGTATATCCACAGCCTAACATTAGTTAGTAAGTTAACTCGCAATCTCTGTGGGTATGGTCGCTTAATTTATATAACACGCTCGATGGTGCGGGCTGATTATATTTAATAGTAAGGTAAATGGTTTCAGTACAAAATATTTCCTATCATTTCTTTCGCATGATAGATAAACGTTTATTTTTCGGCCTGCTGGCCATAAAAAAAATGACTTGCTTACACTTCTATTTTTTACAGAATT
This sequence comes from Belonocnema kinseyi, assembly GCF_010883055.1. NCBI lineage: Eukaryota > Metazoa > Arthropoda > Insecta > Hymenoptera > Cynipidae > Belonocnema > Belonocnema kinseyi. The sequence goes on from NC_046663.1 coordinate 132,965,428, forward strand.
TTCGTACAACTATGTCAGAAGTAATATAGTTTGTAAAAATAAAAGTATAATAAAACGAGTAGTTTATACGATTGAAGATAAGAAAAAAACAATCCTCATTTTTTAAAAATAAACATCGTCCTATGCTTTATCAGACTCATCGTAATTTTCTTTGATGTCAGTTAGCTTGGACTCCGAATTTGCCAGATAGGCTAATAAAAAAGAGGATAGGGACAAAGAAGATCACCAAAGCCCATAAATCAAAAATGGAGAGTATATTAAAGATTTTAAAACGCTTGTCGCTTCTCGAGTATCGCCAGGGCGCCTCTGGAGCCACAGCTAGGGGCCACAGAATGCGGGACGGTGGCGATGGTGAGCTGCGAGATGGTCAGGCAGATCTCACTAATCAAACAGCTAGCCAGCAAGAACATCTGCGACAAACGGTAAGCAGTGGAACATCATTTGTGCGTGTTGATGATACTTTAGCTGGCGTTAGCTATTTACAGCCAATCACCTCGACAGAAATACCGTGAGAGAGCATTAAGTGGGATACAGACAGTCGCACTAAGAGATCGTATAGCCAAGGTGAAGGACATCTGGACTAATCTGCACATCACAGAAGACCGAGCAATGGAGATTAAAGAACAGGTTAATTCGTCGTGGAACAGCAACGGCAATAAACATCAGTTAGAGCTTTAACAAATACTTTGTTTATTAACAAATTTTTATGTTTAATATTCACTATTCAGTTATCTTTTAGCTTAGTTGGACTAATTGAGGAAATAGCAGAAGTTCTTACTCAATTAACACTGAAAAAAAACTTTTTTTTGGCCTTTTTGTAATGAAATTTGTTCATACTAATCGTCATTCCTGTTCAAAGACGAACATTTTTCATATTTATGATGTTATGCGATCAATTAGTTACAAGATGAGGAGAAATAATATGATATGGTAGTAATGAAAATTTTCGTAAATCAAATTTGAACAAATAATTTGTTTATCAACCAATTTTGTTGTTGGATCTTCGTTATTGGATAATCTTCTAGTAATATTGCACTATCAAACTTAGCTAATTGCGAAACTTTTAAGTCAAATTGCAAGAAGCTAGAGGATCAAACTAAAAAAATTGTCATTTTTTGCCCCATACATTTGTTTGTTTATTAAAAACTGCAGACCTTTTCAAAAATCTGCCTCACCAACTCTCTCCAAAGTTTATCAGCTTTAAAAGAAACGTTCAAATCGGTTCAAAGGTTCAGCCGGAATCGTATTTTAAGCCAAAAAATATACTTTTCCTCCACTGTGCCGCGCCGGCTGTTAGAAAAACTGACTGATTGATGTTAGGCTATTGATATACAACCAATTCATGGCCTAATGTTAAAATATCAACCTTTCCACAACTTTTTTATTTTTTGTCTCCCAGCTCTCGGGCGTATAGAATTCCGACAGATTTCCTACTTTACCTGTCCATTAATGCTTTCTGTTGTGACTGTAAGTGCCATTTCCAAAGCTAGACGTTTTTTGTATTTTTCGGTTCTATCTAGAATCATTGTATTTTCAAAATTAAAAACTAGGTGTTAAATGATGTGTCAAATGACTAATGTGGCAGTTTCCCTACAAATGCATACATCCGAAAACGCGATTTTGACGATCCTACTCTCAGTCATCCAAAATTAAATCTGTTAGTATTGGAGATAGTGAGGATCCCATTGGAAGATCAAGTTTCTGGTTGTATATCTTTTTGTTATTTTGAACAAATAAGTTTCAGACACACAAGGATAAGGCTTTGAGAAATTGCGAGGGAGGAGGGGACTACCCGAGTAAGATAACTGAACTGAACTGATTGAAAAGCTGTGTGTGTCAAGTGGCTAAGCGTTAATTGCAGTTGTCTTCACTTTACTCGATACAATTTTTGATTCACATTTTTTGCTATTTGAATTTTTGGTTCTTGACCAATCTCTTAACCGTTTCGATACTGCTTTACCATTGTTTCTGCGAATTTCATTGAAAAATCCTTGGCCCCCTGATGGCTCGTTTGTGTCTATTGTTAAATAAATTGTTCGTGGCTTTTTTCGACTCTCAGTACTAATACTACTTTCTGTTTTATGGCTTTGGGGTCCGTAAATAATTAAGAATATTTAAATTTCCATCATTACAGGACGTTACAGGACACTCACACCCCACCACTGAAAAAGGAACCACAGCAGGCTAAGAGACCACAAAAACTAGCCAAAATTCAACTTCAAATTTGTTAAAGGAAGACTTATTTTTTATAATGCAGATGAGTTGAAAGAACTTTTAACTAAATTTTATGATATTTAAGCTAGTCCTCTTAATTCTAGAGCATTATGAATGAAAGGAATGTTCTTTGTTTGTTATTACTGTTTTTTGAAGAAAAGCGTTGAAAAAATCGTTCATAATGTTAGGAAACCAAATCTTACAGCTATTGTCGTTTATTAAAGTGACCATGAATTCATGCGATATAGAAAAGAAATTCCAACATCAACTCATTTTTGAATCCTTACACTTTCTACCCATGCATTACAGGAATTAAAAGCGATAGACATTTTTCGAATCAAAAGTAAACCGAAGTAATACCTAATATCTGAAGTTCTATAGTGCTTTTAGGTTCATGATGATGTTTACTATCAGGTTATTTGCCGCTCCTTGTCACCATTGATATTTGACGAAGATTTACGTCAAGTGGGAAGCTTCAAAACGAAGGCAAGGAAGGTTTTGGGTAAAGAATGTTTCTTGTTAAACTCGGATTTTGCAATACCCTACTTAACGAATTCAGAATCTCATCTTAATACTAGGCAGTCTGATAAGTCCCTGAAAAATGAAACACGGAGACGTTTTTTTGGCCAAAGTCGGTTTTATTTTTCAACATACTCTCCTTTTAGGTTGATA
>NC_046663.1:132968413-132987003 GCF_010883055.1 Belonocnema kinseyi
ATGGCTGAAGTTTTGACAGGCGTCATTTGAAGGATCAATCTCGACGAAAATGGTTCACATTAGTGAATACTAATGCCATCTCTTAGAATTTTCAGGTACTTACCAGACTGCCTAGTAAAACCGTCTCTTTTTCGGGACTTGGCAGGCCATCTTCTTCGTTCGAGCTGAAGTTTTAAAGGTCGAAGAGGCGAGATGCAGCAGCGATTAGCCATAAATATCATAATAATCCTCAGCAGATTATGATAGCATGTCATTATACTGCAAGACATTTTGGAGAAAATGACTTAGCGGCAGTCCTGAAAAAGATTGAAGTTGAACCCGAAAGAGCACATAAAATTTGAAAATTACTCATTGAATAAAAGTCGATGAAGCTAACGCCAGAATAAACATTGTCTTTTTTATTTGGCCGTTCTTGATCTAAACAGGATTAGATTTGTATGCGTTTATAGTTAAGGTACACGGTTCGGATGTTCGTCAGCCGTACTATCGCGTTCGAATGGCTAAAGCTTTATTCAGAACCACCAAATTCAAAGATATCAATCACGGAAGATAAAGCAAAGGTTTCAGGGCAGGCATTAATAGATTGCACTATAAGTAGAATGTTTGAAATATATAATAAGTATTTGCTGCAATACGTTCAGCCGCCGGGAAGATCTTTTGAATTAGAGACGGTGTTGATATGCTCATGGAGATTCAACAAAAGCTCTGGCCATTCGCCATACAAATAAAATTTTAAAAATACTTCTCTTAATATTAGTGAGAATAATTTATTTGCTACTACGCTCATCCCATTGCGTTTTTCTACGAATAAGAATACACTACTGTGGAAAAAACCTTTATCGCAATTACCTACATTTTATCTATCTCTTAATCTGCAGTATATAAAAGAGTCAGCAGATTTCATCAAAAGACGAATAGACACGAAATCCAGTCAATGTGGTCCCATCTTCCATTCGAACCGAAAGCAGTTTATTGATTTCGCTAACATGAGCAAGGGCACATTTACTGTATATTAAAATTCACTTAACTATGTAGTAAGTCCACTGCATGCATGGATCCGAATGTTTATTCGTGGTTTAATAAGAAAGGTTTACGAACAAAAAATGGTCGCGAAAAATTGGGGCTGCATGTTGACAAACCCAAACCAGGAGGTAGTGGTACTGTCAGTGATAGTAATAAAGCCGGGAGAGCCTTTTAGGATCTATATCTACTGGCCATCCACGTACCGCAAGGTTCTTAACCATAGTATGGACATAATGAGAAACAACTTGTGGCCTGTCGGAATGCTTGGTGAAGAAGCCTCCGAAGCACGTCATAAAAACTATAAACAGTACATACGCGTTTTTACGAGATAGCACAGTCACAGTCGCTTTAACATAGAATTCGTCAGAGGTATCGAATCTGGAAGTTATAGAAGAAATAGAAGGGACGAGGCTGAGCCTCGAAAAATTATTTGGCGAGGGTGGAGGTCAGTAATAAGAGGCAAGAGAACTCACATTAATTAAGCATCCCAAAAATAAATCTAAGATGCACAGCAACCTCCATGTGATAGACCTTGGCTACTATAACTTATGTGAGCTATTTCTAGGCGTTCAATTAAAAAATTACCTGTGTAATACTAAACTTTCTCAAATAACCCTTACCAAAATTCAGGTCCATCCCATGCCCATGTCGTTACGGTGTCTTCATAATATCGTAATGACATCGTCAGATAGATAGATAAACGTATATTTTCGGCCTGCTGGCCGTAAAAAATTGACGTGCCTACTCTTCCATTTTTAACAGAATTTTCTTACAACTATGTCTTACAAAATATCATCCATCCACACCTTATAACTAATCCGCTCGCTTCTATAGCCTAACCTTCCTCGCTGCACCTCGCCTGGCACGCCTTTTGCTCTTTTCTCGCTATGCCTCGCATTGCCAACTTCTGTCTCCACGCCTAACACATAATACTTAACTATTATTTACAATATTTATAGTTTTCTTACATCTACTTCCTCTCCTATTTACAATATTTCCTTCTCTTTTTCTCCATCTTACCCAACACCCCCTTCACCCATTCTACTGCCCTTTTGTAACCCCGTTTCATGCAACAATGCCTCCATGCTTATTCCACTCCTTTTCACCTCTTCACATTCCTCTAACCAGTGCTTAACTTTTGCATCTCCTTTCCCGCACAACCCACACATTCTCTTCTCTCTAGAAAGCCAGAACCTATTATAATCCTCCATACAACCGCATCTCATTCCGCTCTCTCCCTTGGCATAATCCACACATAGTTCCCGTTCAACCTTGACTCTCTTATTCTATCCTCTCCATCTGCCTGCTCTTTCTCCATGCCATTCTTTTGAACGAACTCATATACCTTCCTTCTTCGTGCATCCTTCTCACTTCATCCATCTGCAATCCATTCGTTCTAAAATACCTTTTTCTTTCCAACTCCATCTTTGCACCACCACGTCGGTTCTCCTTCTCTCACCAATACTCCCTCACCAGCTTACTTCACCCCTGTTCCAAAAATTTTTCCTTATTTACACGTTCAACTCCCTGTTATAATCCCTAAACTCTTTCTTCCTGTCTCTCTCCTGACAATATAGTTCGGTGTATTCCTTGCCAGCCCCAGTGTCCACTTTACATACCTCTCCTGTATCCTATTCACCTCCTCACTTACCTTCCTTCCCCACACCTCCACTTCGTAAAATAAGACACTCATCACTAGCGAACCAAACAATTTCATTCTCCTTACAAAATCATCTGTGAACAACCTATTCCCCAGCCCCCACACCTGCCTCATCACCACATTTGCCCTTCGCACCTTCCCTTTTATATGGCCATCCACTACCCTATTCCTTCGAAACAGAAAGCCCAGGTACACACACTCTTTCACCTCCTGTACCGCTTTTCCCTTCCACTTCCACTTCCACTTCCTTGCCTTATCTCTCCTACCTCCTTTCCTGAACACCATAACCTTCGTCTTGTCCGCATTTAACTCTAACCTATTTTTGTCCAAGTATCTTCTCAAACTCTTCATCATCTCCTTTTAAGCCGCTTCGCTCTTTGCCAGCAGCACTATGTCATCTGCATATGCGAGTAACCATATCCTAACTCCTCCGACCCTAACTTCTCCTACCTCTCCGGCCGCTAGCTTACTTTCCATATCCCCGATCAAAATTGAAAAAAGCGTTGGGCTAACCGGGCACACTTACCTCAATCCCCCATCCATCCAAAATCCCTCAAAGATTCCCTCCCCTCCTCTCACCCTATCTTTCGTCTCCTTATATACCTCCATTACCGTCTCGATCAGGCCCGTCTCCACTTCCCTCTCTTCCGTTGTCTCCGACAACCTCCCCCTATCCACCGAAGGGAACGCGCCCTTTAGATTTACGAAAAACGAGTACACTTTGGCACCCTTTTTGGTTCTCAACATCCTTGCGCAGCCTATCTGCCAACACCATCGCGTATATTTTGTACGCAGTATTCATTAGCGTAATTCCTCTATAATTTTCCTGCCTTTACCTGTCCCCTTTCTTATACAGTGGTAGATCAACCCCTCCCTCCACCCTCTTGGGAATCCCTCCCCCTCCATATTTTTTCACTACCCCCTTCAGTCTCTGCCTTACCTTTTGTATGCCAAACAGCCACGCTTCGTTCCCTACCCCGTCTATCCCTGCTGCCTTCGATTTTTTCAACTTCTTTATCTGCTTCTTTATCTCCTCGTAATTCAGCTCCTCTGCATTTACCTCCCTCGTTCTTATAATCCCCTCATCTCTCTTTCGTGTATCTGTCACCTGAAATTAATCCTTAAAAAATGTTCTCCATTCCTCGCTACCTGTCTGCTCACTTATCACCACCCTATGTTTCCTAAACCTATTAATTATCTTCCACATGTCCGCTTCTGTCTTAACACTTCTTAACTCCTCTTCCAGGTCTTTTTTCCTTTTCCTGTTCTTTCTTCTTACACATCGCTCTAAACTCCTTCCTCATTTCCACGTACTCCTCCCTCTTCACGGTTCCTTCCTTCCACTTCCTGTACTTCTTTTTCACCTTTCTCTTCATTATTTTACATTCCCTATTCCACCACGGCTTCATCATTCCTTTCTTTTTCTTTTTCCTAAATACCTTCTTTTGCACACAACCTTTCACTTTCTCTTTTAGATCCTCCTATATCTCGTCAACCAACTCCCCCTCAAAACTTACGTTGCCCAACTGCTCCTGATACTTCTCCATCGCCTCTCTCGTCTATGACACCCTCATCTGTGACGGCCCTTATACCCACCCTGCCTTTTGCCAGCCTCCCCCTGTATCCACAAACCTAACGGCTGATGGTCTGATTCCACCCTCCGTTTCACTGCGAATTTCTCTATCTTCTCCCACCCTTACATATTCATAATCACATAGTCTATCACCGATACGCCCTTCTTACTCACATACTTGTATTCTCCCTCTTTGTCCCCTTCTACCATACCATTCGCCACTGCTCACCCTCTATCCACTATGTAATCTCTTAGAATCTCCTCCTCTTTATTTATTATCTTATCCTTTGATTTTATTTTGAAGCTCTCCCCTTCCCGTTACAGCCCCCCTTCCCGCTCAATTCTCGCATTAAAGCCCCCCCCCCCTAAATACCACCATACCCTCATCTCTCTTTCCTAGTTAGTTCTGTGCCCTTTCTTTAATCCTTTCCAGTCCATCTTTATTGTACACAGTCACAAACTTATACATCACCCCTCCTATTTTACATCCCTCATTTGCACGCCCTCCTCTTCTCCCTTTCCATGAACTTCTTCCTCTAATTCATCCCTTACCCCTGTTATAATTCCCCAACTAGCCCTTCCTTTCCTCTTTACTTTTACCGCCTCTTATAGCCACCACTTGCACTCTCTTGGCAACTTTCGCTCTACTCTATCCCATTCCTTTCTCTCTACACACGTCTCTATCAGTTCAATCACATTAACTTCCTGAACATACCTCCAGAAATCCTCATCTTTCTTCTTATTCGCATCTCTCATCTCTTACCCTCAGGTCTTCACTCAAACTTTCCAACTGATCCATAGCCCCCCTTACGTCCTCCCTGAGACAACTTATCTTGCCTATCAGCACCCCGAATGCCTCCTTCTCCGCCTGCCCGTCCATTTTTAGTGGGGCTGACGTACGTGTTCGTACGCTTTTTTTAAAGGGACGCTCTAGCGAGCTTTTCTCCGGACTCTCTTTGCTTTCCCTTTTTCCTCTTCAAGAGATCCTTCCCCTCACTTGCACTGGATGCTCTCTCCCTTGCCTGATCGCTTCCTTCGCTCCAATTATTCCCCCTCCCTGACGCGCCACTCGACACCGGGCCACTCACAGCTGACTGTCGTATTCTTCTAGAAATTTCCTCCCCGTCTAATTGCCTACCAGCAATGCCAGTACTCTCACTGTCCGCTCTTCCGTCGGTAACTTAACCTATCCATACACACAAGTACCCATTGCCGCCAACAGATGTCTCTGAAGACTGCTGTCGCTTACCACCCTAAAATTTCGTTTTCTTTGCCCTATTTCACCCCTCACATCCCCTTCAGACATCCTCGTCTCAACCCTTACATCCCCCTGCCCTATGAGAACCACTCTTGTTCACCATGAAGGCCCAACTTCCTAACCATAAAACTACACGGCTCCCTTGCAAACCTAACCTCAATCTTCCTATTTAGACAAATTCCACACCCCAACTACAATATAAATTAATTTTTATCTTCCCAATGTACCCCTCACAACCGTACTGACCTCCTAGACTCCTACCCGCACACCTTCCACACAAGCTTCGTAAAAATTTCTCGCCGCCTGTCACTGCACACTTTCTCACTACCACCACCGACATGCAAGTCCGACATCGTTAGATCATACGATTTATTTACGATATCGTAAAGATACTTTAATGAGATGGACATAGGGTGTCGTAAAGTTCTAAAGATTTCGTAGCAATGTCGTAAAGACTTCGCCCAATTTTGTGCCCACTGGTCTTTTACTTGGTTCTGTTTTTTTTTTGTATCTCAAGTTTACATATGATAACTTTGTATTGTAGGGGTCAGGTGAATTAAAAAAAAAACACAAAAAAGTTTAGAAGAAAAGTTAAGAAGAGTTTCTCATTATTAAATGTCTGCCTTCCGTATCTCAGGTTTTTATATGTATAAGCTCTAGAATGCTATTCTCAATGGTGTGACTCACCATTTCTCAAGTTTATAAATCTTTAATCTAAAAACAGTGCATTAATTTCAATTTTCTTTTAAATATCTGCCTTCCGTATTACATGGTTCTAAAAATTAAAATTTCTTAATTACCCTCGGTCTCCCAGGTTTTCAAATTTATAATACGAGTATGTAATTTTTTGCTTCTTTTTTTATCTGATGCATCGAGAGCGCATTTTATAGTATACTAATAATAAGTTGATATGGCCGAGGATGTCCAAGGCACATGCTGTATCTAGCGTATTCTTTAAATTTTTGTAATTTTCGGACTTTTTACAAGTAATACTTCACTTTTTAAGCGTTTCTGAAAAATTAAAATTTTTGAAGTGAAATGTCAAATTTATTATAAAAATAATCACATTTATTTACTTTTAAGAGCAAAAAAGCGAAAAACAATCTGTTACACCACGACTTCACAAAGAATTTCATTTTCTCGGAGCTGAATAACTTTTTTATATCCAAAATTTTAAATTCTCATTCAGCATGCCCATATATGTCGAAAGAATATTTTTACTTTTGTAAAAAATTAAAACTACTTATAATCGCTACCGTAAACCGAATTTCAAAACCTGTGAAATTCTAGCGTCCACATTCTTGGTCGACTCTATTGAAACTGGTTAACTGTTTTACATCAAAGTTTGTTTACAATTATTTATAAACTCAATATTTCGAGAGCATGTTTTTATTTATTTTTTTCTACTGAAAATTGAATTTATTTATCTCAAACCGTAGCAGAGCTAGCTCTTATTTTAGGTTGATGTCAGTTTCAGATTGTTAACTTCCACATCTATTTTCTCTAAATTGGCTTTTTTTTTTTTTTTATTAGACTTTTTTAACCTCAAACACGAAGTAGTATAAGGAGACCCCATTCCCGGAAAACTTGAATGCGTAAATTCGGATTTAGTTAGTTTGGATCACTTTTAGCCCCTCATATGGCAAAATTCGGAACCCTTGATTTTTCACAAGACGGCAGTTGTGTCGTCATGTAAAATGATAAACGAAAACAAAAACAGTGGCACTTTTGTAGAACTTTTCATGATTTACATTCGAAATTTCTTCAATTTGGCATAGCTTATGGATGCAAAGCCATCAATGGTACAGTAAACCATTTTGAAAAAAACAACTCACCTCTATCACAGACCATTTACTTTCACGACAAAGCCGACGAAACGATGACAAGCATGCACGTTGTTTGTTTGCACTCAGCTTACTACGGGCGCCGTCATTTGTAAACTTGTACTTCAACGCTTTTCCGCAAAAGCGCTGGGAACGATGAAAACTAACTAAATCCGAATCTATGCGTCCAAATTTTCCAAAGTCCGCATGGGAGTGGGCTCTCCTTATACTACTTCGTGACCTCAAATCAGCAGTACTGTAGATCATCTAAAGTTTCCAACATATCCCTTAGCACCTTCTGGACTGCCACTGTACATTTCGTCTCGCAGAATTTTTTTAAAAGGGGAAAAATTGTATTTAAAGAGAAATAATCACCACAAATTTTGTTTATTCAAAGGTTCATTATTTTTGGGTCTGTTATGTTTTATAAGTTTGACATTTTAGGTTTTAATATAACAACAGTTGGTCTTTAAGAATTTTGTTAGAGGGGAGAAAGATTTCTTTTTTAAGCACACGTCAATTCAAGTTTAGATTTTACAAAATAATAGAATTTCTTTTTAACGGTTAGGTTTTTGCAATTTTACTTTACTGCAAAAAATTGTGTATTCTTCGTGCCGCCTATCGCAACCTTTGGTTTTGAACTATAAACAAGTTGCGGATCCAGTAAAATACCGTTTTCCAATAAGTGTGTTCATAATCATTGATTGTTCAAAAAACACCGTGCTTGTAGCGCGCAAAATTTTCTAACCTTGTAAGGTCTACCCAGAATATTTTAATGTGGACACATCAATATAATGACAAAACTAAGATATAATTAAATATTTAAATGTACACTTTTTTAATTTCTCGGTAGTTGTGGAATACGATAAAAAACACAAATTAAGCGTCAAATCCAAACTTCGTACTGTTTTGACGTCGCGTAAATGGCGTAAACAAACCGCAGTCAGCTGCTGCATGAACCAAGAACAACCAAAACGCTCGCTGTTCGCAATAAGAGTCACCCACTTAACTGTGAAACAATGCGTACGCACAACTGACATGCGCGTGCACTATTATAAACAGCAGAGTTTTAGATTATCAAAATAAATTAAATAAGTTTTTTAATCTTTAAAAGAAATAAATATTGTGTAATTTGTAAGTAAAGCTCGGGTGAATTGTAACACATATAACCTCGAAATATACACGCACGTTGTTAGCAATATCAAAAAATTTTTGAAGCCGGTGGAATCTAACACTGAAAAAATCGATACTATTTTCTAAGCGCCATGCAAATTAATCACATTTTGTTAAATTAAAAGTTTTTTGAATTAACCTACAAAAAAAGTTTGTGGAGACGTCCGTTAGCATGTTCGTTATTATTTCCCAAATTTTTAAGACAAAATATTTATTATTCTAGAAAAAGCCGGGGGAACCTAAAACTGGTAAAATCTACAATTTTCTAAGTATCACATGCCCTTAAGATGCTGAATAACGTTAGAGGATTTTAACATTACAGATTCGCAAGTCATTAACGCACTGTGTGTACTCTTGTAGGCATAACACCCTTTACTACATTTATTTTTGAAAAATACATTCATGGTGAATGTAAATATTTTCTATTGTAGTGCTTATAATAACTATCTTTACTGATATGAACTACGTAGGAGTACTAGCATAAGAAAAATATTTCGAAATTATTGCTTGTTCCGTTTACTACATAATATATGTGTGTGTGTGTGCATGTGTGTGTGTGTGTCGCTAACAAGTTGTTCTTTTAAACCCAGTTCGATTTTTTCAAATTCAAGATGGCGACCCCAATATGGCGTGTCAAAGTTGCAAAAGTGCTGTAAAACGCATAAAATTGAAGTTATTAAACGGCTAAAAAGTCGTAATTGCTTTTGTATTTAATATTAAAACAAAGATGGTTATTGTTTCTTTCAAATCCAGTTCAATTAAAAAAAATCAAAATGGCGGCCCTAATATGGCGTGTTAAAGTCGCAAAAATGATGAAAAAAGCATAAAAAGAAGTTATTAAACGGGTAAAAAATCGTTATTGCTTTTGTTTTTTATATAAAAACAAAGTTTGTTATTTGTTCTTTCAAACCCAGTACATATCCTATATAGCGTGTTCAAACAAGTTATTGGCCTGTAATTCTTCTGAGTTGGCCACTACGGAATGGGCTTCTCCGACCAGATGTGGTGTGTAGAAGTAAACTTCTTCCACCAGAACTTTTTTGTACCGTCTGATCCTGCAACATAAAAGTTCTTCGTGCCCTTAAGTGCTTTTTTCACCTCTTCAGTAGTGATTGATGTACATTGCCCCTGAGATGCTATGAGGTTGTCGCAAAACTTCATGATATGCTGGAGAGGCGTAATGGGTTAGCGAGAAACATTTGATTTTGCCATTCCTCCCTGTTCTATATTTTTCTTCTTGAATAAGATAACACCCCTATTTTGTCAACAATATGCTGCTCGTTTCGAACAATTAAGATAGATATTATTTTGTCGATTGCGCATTGAACCAAATAAATGCAGAAAAGTGTATTTATAATAATACCTCTGTAATATCGAAGCTAAGGTCATTCAGTATACGATATTTAAAGAAAGCCTAAAACCTGCCTTCACTACAAGACTCAGGTTGGTTCCTAAGAGTTTTCTCAAGTCGGTAAACAAGATGAGGGCAATCAACACCTATCTCTCGTGATACGAAATTTTTCTGCATACCTCTGCGGAGACACTAATCATCACGAGCTTAAGGTTACTCATGTATTTTATGTGGATAACCTGAAGATCAATGCTTCTGGTACAAGCAAAATACAACTTTCATTGAATATCAAGGAGTACACATGAGAGATTGGTATAAACTTTTGATTCAAGGAGTTGGCCAAGATTAATCTGAAGAAAGGAGAGACTTCCGGCGTTTCCGAGGACCCAAAGCTTATGGATATAAGTTATATTTAACATCTTCACGCAGGAGAGGCCTCTACATACCTGGGCGTTCCTCAAAGCCGCATTTAGGAAGCAGGCACAAGCATCTTTTTCAATAGATTTTATCTTTAAATCTGTCGGCGTTGAACAAAGTATGTGCGACTGACATGCTCGCCGCCCCGTTTCTACTCTACTCGTTTAAGATGGTTGAATGTGCGACGAACGAGCTTACGGCTCTTCATAACGCCACTCGTAAGGTCATCATATGCATGAGAGCTGGCATTCGTCCGTTTTGCTATTATACGTATCATGCAGTCAAAGCAGACGCTGACTTTTGAATCTCCAATGTCTTCATAACAGAATTGTTCTGATTACAGCTTATGCTGTTGCAATTGTCAGAGATCCTCTCTCAAAAATGGTCAGGAATCACGAGATGATTGGCAAAGTAGCGTTCCTTTACAAAGTTTTTAAGATGTACAAACGTGTATGGTCTGAGACACAGCCATAGGTGTGATTAATGGCGGTTTTACTGGTAGATGGTCTTAGTGAAATCGCTTTCAAGTTTTAGCTGTAACCACGTATTGGGTATTTAATTTGCGATGGACTCAATACGACGCACAGTGGTCTGGAATAGGAATTTACTGTTTATAATTGCCCACAGGTCGTATTTCTTAACCGATTTAAAAGTTTTTTTTTTAGAAATTCTCAGCAATTGATTTTAAAGAGAATTGTGGTTTGCTTTTTTAAATTTTTTCACAGAGCAACAATATATATACAAATGTAGTGACAAAATTGACCATTTTAGCTTTGTGAATTTTTATCTCAAGAAAAAATACAGATAGAAACTCACTATTAGCCGGAATTATTGCACATGCATTCATAGAACATAATCAATTTTAATAATATTTAACTTAATTATTATAAACAATTTTTATAAACAAATTCTTATTAGTGTTTTTTTATCATAGCAAAAATCGTTTATTTCACAATTGCCTTTAAAGCCATTCATATACTTTAAGCTTTATCAAACATGAACAATATAGATTGTTTATAACAATTTAGTTAAAAAAGTCTCCTAATCGGCCGTTTCCAAGTAGAAAAAAATGTTGTTTTTTTCTTCAATAATTATTAGAGTGACATTTATTGCAGTGACTAACCAACGAAATTAAATAAAGAATCATTTATATGATTGTTGTAAACAATTTTTTTAACAAAACTATGATTTATTTTTTTACATGCAAAAAGGACGGTTTTCCACTGAAATTATCCGACACTAAACTAACAGTGATTCCAAAATTGGATATGGGACATTAAATAATAATTTTCGTAATTGTTAATAACAATTTTAAAACAATGCATGACAGTCTGCGGTTGGTGGTAGAAAAAAGTTTTTTTTTTCAATTATTTTTGTGATAATCTTATTTGTGTTATTGAATCAATGAAAAAATTGATACTTATAATAATAATGAGATTATTATAAAAAACCTAACATAAATAAATTACGATTCAGAACTCGAATCATTTTTAGATTCGAATTGTTCTATTAGTTGACCGAGTTCCTGATCAAGTTCACCTTCAACTTTTACACATTCAGGCTTCAAGGATGCAATGAAAAGATCTGAGGACTCAAGGAGTTTGTAAATTAGGTCGTGCATAGTATGCAATCGAGAGATTTTTCGTCTGTTGAACTGTCGAATGTACTTGATATCCTTGTTCCTAGCTTCAAAAGCTTCTTCGGAATACATGTCAATTGGCAGCATAAAATTCTCCATATCATTTCCCCCATGTAGCAGTATTTTATGAACTGAAGAAGGCATGTAGTACCATGGATATAAGCTCACATACAGTTTTGCTGTCCTAAAAGCATACTCGTTGAAAAAGAGAGGAGGAATTTTTCTGTTACTAACTAACATTTGTAGTATGTTTCTAAACATTTTAATGAGTTCTTTATTTATTCCAGTTATTTCTGACTTCTTTTCTTAGCTTCTTTTCGTCGTTTCTTTATCCTCTTTCTTACATGTGCTCCATTTGCAGATTTGTAACCGATAAGCAATATGTAGTATACACTCCATGAACCTAATCCAGGAATGCAAAGTAGAAAAACCAAATTCTAAGCTGGATACAATTTCTTTCTTCTGCTTTACACGCTCTAGATCATTCATTTGTGATGGTGTCGCTTTGCAAATGTAGCAAGTAGAAGATGATGGAGTATCAGTGAGAGCTGTACAAACTTTTCCATCCAACATAGTTAGCTTCATTTCTGTTGTCACTATATACACACCATTAGTCGTAGTAATTGTTGTGGGTCTCAGCTTCTGAACTTGTGTCTTAATATTTTTGATTTCCGATTTCGTTAATTCCTTTCTTTCCTTTGCATATTTGATCATGATAGGTATACAACGTTTTGGCGAGGTACTATGAGGATTCATCCAGTGTGCTTTACCCTCAACCATATTGGCACCATTGATGCTGTGAAAAAAGTCATCGGTCAAATTGTTGTTATTAAACTTCTGATTGTATTTTGCATTATTTGACAATCCATCGATGCCATATTTAATTTCAAAGTCCAAATAAGTGTTCTTTAATATATTCTCTGAAATCGGAAGGCATAAATTCGGATCTTTAAAAAGACATTGAATAGTGTGATCAATAAGAGACTGAATCTCAACCATGGCTCCTTCTTCCGATATTCGAATAATTGAAGGATAACAATCTTTTTATATCTCTAATACATTCACATATGAAGGATAAATGTCAGCCCTTCTTTCTTTGGCCTGTAAGTGAATAGTATTATATTGATACTTTGATAATCTGACCTGTTACATTAAAGCTAAAGCTTCTTCTGAAGAGTATGGCACATATGATTCAAAGTCAGATTTACCTGAAATGTTTAAATTTTCAGTATCGTCAGAATTCAAAAGAACAACTATAGCATTTGCAATTTTTTTCTTCCACTCTTTCGTAAACTTCGCAGAAATGCATCCTGTATCTCAGCAGCCGTAAAACTCTCTTCAATGGACATTAATTTTCGTCTCTTTGTCGCAGCAGAAGCATCTTCGAATTCTGTATCCGAACTTTTTCTTCCTCCTTTTGATTTTATCCTAGAAAAAGTAACAACGAAGTCAGTTTTTAGCCACTTTTCGAACCTGTTTTCAAACTGACTTTTATACTTAAACATTCTTTCCATTTCTTCTGAAATAAAGGTAAAAAATACAAATTCAATGATAAGCTATTATTTCATTTGTTTTTCATGAAGTTACGTACAAAACAAATGAAAGATAAGTGACTTCTGAATACGCAAGTACAGCGTTATTGCACCTTATTTTTACTTGTTCCTCATTTATTTTTTAGGAATTTGCATAAAACAAATGAATGATAGATGACTTCTAAAAATGCAGGTACAACGTTCTTGCTATGGACAGTTTGCTACAGAAATTGTTATTAAAAATTACGCAAATTTTTATTTAATGTCCCATATCCAATTTTGGAATCACTGTTAGTTTATTGTCAGATAATTTCAGTGGAAAACCGTCCTTTTTGCGTGTAAAAAAAATAAATCATAGTTTTGTTAAAAAAATTGTTTATAACAATCATATAAATTATTCTTTATTTAATTTCGTTGGTTAATCACTGCAATAAATGTCACTCTAATAAATATTGAAGAAAAAAACATTTTTTGTACGAGGAAACAGCCGATTAGGAGACTTTTTTAACTAAGTTGTTATAAATAATCTATATTGTTTATGTTTGATACAGCTTAAAGTATATAAATGGCTTTAAAGACAATTGTGAATCACTTTTGATCAGAAAAATCAATTCAGCTATGAGAAAAACTCGTTTATAAAGAATTTGTTTATAGAAATTGTTTATAATAATTAAGTTTAATATTATTAAAATTAATTATGTTCTGTGAATGCATGTGCAATAATTCCGGCTGATAGTGAGTTTCTATCTGTATTTTTTCTTGAAATAAAAATTCACAAATCTAAAATGGTCAATTTTGTCACTATACATGTTTATATATTGTTGCTCTGTGAAACAAATTTAAAAAAGCAAACCACAATTCTCTTAAAAATTAATTGATGAGAATTTATTTAAAAAAAATTTTTAATCGGTTAAGAAATACGACCTGTGGGCGATTATGAACAGTAAATTCCTATTCCTGACCACTGTGCGACGATCCGGTGAAAGTATGTTGCACTCTAAGGGTCGGGGAACACGCATCTCTAGAAAAAAATGGTAAAACGGACGACTTTATATGAAAGCCTTGGTTCATGTACGTCAGCATTCTTTTTCCGATTTCTAGAGATTTGAGCTTGTTCTTTGTTCATGGAACGACTTGAATTAAACATAATAGTACCTGAGAGCTAAGCATGTTCTTTGCAGATATTTTCTTTCTCACCGTCAGTTAAAAAGGCCACATCTGTCAGAGAGGATAAATAAAAATCAGACGCAGCTTTTTCTGATATGTTATTGTCCTGCAAGTCTTAGGGTCAGAGAAGTTGCCTTTCTTCAAAAGGATAACTGTGCATCATCGACCAACCACCTAGGAATAGTCTCTTCCGTTTTTAGATATGATCTGAAAATGCAGACCAGATGCTAGTGGATTAAAGCAAAATTCTCCTTCCACAAGTTCTTAATACTATCTGGTCCCACAGCGGAATAGTGCTTAATGCCGCTAAGTAATTTTGTCTTCTCTTTCGTAATGATAGATGCGCATTCTTTCTCAGATGATATGAGTTCACTGCACGGCTCCTTGGAGGTATTTATGTGATGCTCTGCGGTCCCTAATTCTAATTTGCTTAAATGTATTGTTTTGTATTTATTTAGTCTGAACTCCATGTGGATATCATTAGCGTGGGTAGATTTTGTAAATTTTAAAAACTTCAAACAATTTGGCATGTTGTTCTGAAAACGTTTACTTGTATAAATGTATATTATGTGCAACCTTCTTGGATGATTACGAGCTTGCATCATGTCAACAGCATCTAAGGTGACTATATCTTTACTGCCCCTGAGTTTTTGCAACATGTTTTTCATTCTTCCGAAAGAATGTATAATTTTTTAGACAGCATATGTGATCTTCTGAGAAAAAAGGGACCTTACGTGAAAAAAATCAATCTGTAATTTTTTACACCAGTCTGCGGCTGAACGTTTTAACGACTGCAACAGCTGTACAATTGGTGTATAACATAGGTAAAGTCTTGCAATTCAGGTGTTCTATTAGTGCACTCAGATCCTTTGTTATGCTCACCTTGGTAAATATCCGGATATTGTTCAAGTGGAACCAGTTTTTAATGTTCATTATCCCTGTCACATATATCTTCAACTTCAGCCAGGGGCTCGTTTTCCACACCTTCCAGAGGGAGTTCAACAATAGGAGGCTGCTGTTCTACTAATATTTTTAAGGTAGCTATTTCAACAGACGAAATCTATTTACAGATATTGAGCGTTTTTCGTCTGCTAAATTCTGTTTCTTTATTCTTGTGACTGGATTCAGGTAATTGAGTACATGTTTTCTTTGCCCAGTTTTCTCTGCCAAAAAATAAAAGCGCATAACATGTTAGTTCAGAGGGTATATCCATTTTAATTGCCTTCTTGGTTGCTAAGCCTTTGCTTCCCTCTAGTGGCACCAGGGGCGCTTCGACGATCTTGGGAAGCGACAAGTGTGTATATAGCATTGGAAACCCTCTCAGTAGCATTGCTGTAGCCAACATATCCATTAAGTCATGAGTAGAAAGCTCAAGCATTGCCGCGACGCCAACGCGATTATTATTATGTTGGCCCACATTCCACCCACAGGTACTTATGTCCTAGTATTTCGCTACTATATACGGTCAGGAAACGCTACAAATGCTTAATAGATTCGCTCGTGTAAGCCCTTGTTTCGGCTCGATTGTCGGGTTCCAACATTCATCTTGGAGGGCCCGTTTATATGGATTAGAATTTCATAAAATGCCCATTTATAGGGATTCATATTAATTACAAATACTAATTCCAATGCAAATGTACAAAAAAATAAGAAATACAAAACATTAAAAGGCCAAAAATTACAAATTTGATTATCACAGTCATCTAACGTGTACGCGACAGATGAGAAGATCACGTCCGGGTGGATAATGATCTTCTTCTCTCTGCAGATTGTCAGTATCTAATCAGAAGACAACAGGACGGTTGTATCTAATTTCGTAATCAGTATGAATATTTCTGTTCCAGTAAAGGAGATGGTCTTCGTTTTCTAGTACATTAACGGTGCTATGTATGTAGTACGGCTGTAATCTCTATGGTAAGCGAGTTTTCAGGACAACTTCTTCGTGAATGATTCCAGCAATATCATTATATCTGCGCGTTTATTATAGCGAGGTAAGCATCGTATAGCCATTACTGATATGCTCGATGTTCTCATTGGGATTCATACGAAGGCGGCATCTGTCATTCACTGCCACCATAGTGAATCTGTGTTTTTGTTAATTACTCGTCTCGCTCACTAAATCCTGGAGAGCAATGACAAATCCTTCCTCCTGTAGCCGAAATCACAATGGGATGAATATATACATGATTCACATTCCTCCGTATGGTCTTTACTTGTTGCCTTAACTCGCTATACTTGTGGATCTTGGTTGTACAAGTTGACTGCAAATTTTGGTTAAGCGGACAAGCAATATCGATTATGTGACTTTTCCGCCATTTCTTCTCACATCACTTGTTCTACTTAGTCCCTCTCCTCTTCGTTATCAGCTTATTTGGCATGAGAAAGCCTGTCAGTAACAATGCTACTGCCAACATAGCGGTCAAAGTCATGAGAGGATAGCTCAAGCCCTACCGTGACGTCAACGCGAGAACACCTTCGATATTAATTAGTATTACATTCATATGAGATTAATTACAATGCAAGATTATTAAATTTAAACGACAAGTGCTATATCACACACATGCTCACACGTACATAAAACTTTGTACCCTCTGTTGTGCTCAGAATAAGCTTTGAACCAAAAAAATGTTGGGGACATTTTTGCTTATTTTTTTGTACGAGGTGTGTTCAAAAAGTAAGGTGACTTTTCAATTTTCGTGGGCTACGTACATTCAGGTTTTAAATTTTTTGTTTTGTTGTGTTGGTACACTCGTCACGATCATATGTTCACAGTTTTGACTATATAGCTCGTGTTGTTTTTCTGGCAGAGGCGTAAAAAGTTAGAAGGGTTTGGTGTGCTCGGCAATTTTCTTCTTTCGAAAAAAATGGAGCAAAGAGTGTGTATTAAATTTTGTGTGAAAAATGGAATCCAGTGCTCTAAAACTCTTGAAATGTTGACAGTTGCATACGGTGGGTCTACTCTGAGTAAGAAAAATGTGTATAAGTGGTACAAGCTTTTCCAAGAAGGCCGAGAGGATGTCGAAGAAGAACCTCGCCCTGGACGTCCCAGCACGTCAACAACAGATGAAAACGTTCAAGCAGTGGAAGAAATGGTGTTGAAAAATCGCTGAATTATCATCAGAGAAGTTGCTGAAGATGTTGGCATATCGGTTGGCTCATGCCATGCTATCTTTTCGTACGTTTTGGACATGAGACGTGTGTCAGCGAAATTTGTTCCAAAACTGCCTAATTTTGATCAAAAGATCCATCGCATGACCAACGCTCAGGAGATGATGAATGAAGTTAATAATGATCCTGATTTTCTCAAAAGGGTTATAACTGCGGATGAATCGTGGGTATATGGTTATGACGTCGAAACTAAAGCCCAATCGTCTCAGTGGAAGCATCCTGAGTCTCCAAGACCGAAAAAAGCAAGTCAAGTTCGGTCAAATGTGAAGGTTTTGCTCACTGTATTCTTTGATTACCGTGGCGTAGTGCATCAGGAATTTTTACCACAAGGTCGTACGTTCAATAAGGAGTATTACCTTCAAGTTATGCGCCGTTTGCGAGAGGCGATACGCAAAAAACGTCCGGAACTTTGAAAAAACAATTCGTGGCTTTTGCATCACGATAATGCACCTGCTCATTCATCGTTGCTTATGAAAGATTTTCTGACCAAAAACAGCACCATAGTCATGCCTCAGCCTCCATATTCACCGGATTTGGCCCACAGTGACTTTTTTTTTGCCCAAAACTTCTTAAGAAGCGTTGGCACAAGTGTATTATATCTGAGGGGGATTAATTTGAAAGGGACAACATAAATATTGAGGAATAAATGAATATTTTTTGAAAAAACCATTAAGTCACCTTATTTTTTGAACACACCTCGTATATCCAGACACATCTATCGATGAGCAGGTTCTCCCGACATCTGGCTACCCCTTTCTTTGAGCCTCGTTGTCCATACATTTCTGGCCACACAGGTTCAATTGCTC
>NC_046663.1:132987103-132988906 GCF_010883055.1 Belonocnema kinseyi
CCAGACACATCTATCGATGAGCAGGTTCTCCCGACATCTGGCTACCCCTTTCTTTGAGCCTCGTTGTCCATACATTTCTGGCCACACAGGTTCAATTGCTCGAATAATCCTATCATTTAAGATAGCTGTGTATATCTTATAAAGTGTGTTCAGACAAGTTATTGGCCTGTAATTCTTCGGGTCAGCTAAGTTGCCCATTTTCGGCAGAAGTATTGTGCGCCCTTCCACCAACTACTCCGGAATCGGCTCTTCCGACTTCAAGTATGAGGTGAAAATACAGGCCAAATGCTGATTGGTTGAAAAAAACTTCTTCCACCAGAACGTGTTGATACAATCTGGTCCCGGTGCGGAGTAGTTCTTCATCCCTCTTAATACTTTTTTCATCTCCTCGGTAGTGATGGGTGGGCATTCTTTATAAGCTGTTATGAGGGCAGGGCAACACATAACTTCTTGAAGCTATTTATATTTTCTGAGTCTTCACCCAGTCTATGCTGCACTTCGTAGACTTCTCTCCGAAATACTTCGACCTCCTCTGGTTCGGGTGGGTGTTCGACAGTAACGGAAGAGTCGAGATGGGTCAGAGAGAAACTGTTGATTTCCTCTGACCCACCTCTCCCTCCGCTCTAGACTTCTCTTAGCGTCAGATAGTATCCGTATTCTCTCCACAATATGCTGCCTGATGGTCAGCAGCTTTGACTTATTAAGTGTGTGATAACGGGTCCGGAGTTCGCACGCGAATTTTCGAACCTTGGCGGTAAAATTCCTGCCAGATGTGATGTAGTCAATCACACACTGAATGCAGGACGCGTACTGTCTTGCCCAGCCTATCTTTATGGCAAGTTGATGCCTTCGTCTTTTGGTCTTATGATCAACCGTTGGTTTCGTTTTACGGTTCGAATCGACCAAACCTCTCGCTGCATTATACACACAATAATTGATAGCCCAGAGGTCAGATTCGACGGAAAAATGTCCACGAAGCTCGTCATCCATTTCAGACAGATCTTTAGGCTTAAGACAAACCTTGGTGTTGATGTTTCTCCGGGTCGTAAAGCATCGCTCTTCCTCTATTGGATGCCTGCCCGCGGTTGGTCTTAGTGTCGCCCCTCTTTCTCTGATGCCGGCTTGTTCTAGCTGTGGTAGAGTAGGCGTTCCGCTTACATAACCCCTTTTTCGGAGTAATTCAGCATGGTTTCGCAGACGTTGCAGCGAAAAGTGCGATAGCTCCGGGTCTTTCTCGCACCACAGAGCATGCGGCCGTGCCATGTAACCCCGTTCAGGGGCCACACTCGCATCGTAGCACTCTAGCAAGTGGTGACTCAGTCGCTCCGTCCACATTCGGTCGCGAGATCCCGCCGATCCATCGCATTGAATCCATTTTCATTGACTATCCCAGCTCTAGATTGGTCGGCATTGTTGGCAGACCCATTGTCGGGAGCCTTGCGGGTTCTGTTGTTTTGAACCGCACTTACTACAACTATGTTTGATGTTGTCATTGTTGTTCCCACGAGAAGCTAGGGAAAGGGGTTTGTCCATCCTTGTAGAGCCTCGCATGCCCGGTATCCCAGAGTCACCGTTCTAGACACCTCACCCAGGTGCCATTCAGCTGTCGGCACGGTTTTCACACCTCCGCTTGCGGGTTAATTCCTTCGGGACCATCCCTGGACAATTGTCCGCGACTGCCTATTTATTTTTGTAACCATATTCAGCAGAAACCCTTGGTACAGGGGCCCTCTATCCGCTACCCGAGGACGCGTTCGGTGACTTTGTCATAGACCCTTCGGTTTGATTCTAGAGGAATCAAAA
>NC_046663.1:132989006-132994625 GCF_010883055.1 Belonocnema kinseyi
GAGCAATTGAACCTGTGTGGCCAGAAATGTATGGACAACGAGGCTCAAAGAAAGGGGTAGCCAGATGTCGGGAGAACCTGCTCATCGATAGATGTGTCTGGAAAGATGCAGCATTCTACCAGAGTGACCTATCGATGGCCTGGATTGATTATCGGAAAGCTTTCAATTCGACCTCCCATAGACTTATCATCTGTCTTTTGGAAATCTGAAAGGTTCATCTGCAAATATTTAGGTGCATAGAGAGATTGATGCCGCTTTGGAAAACCAGATTTACTATCTCATCTGGAAAAAATCGGGTGACAACTAACAAGGTCACCTTTCAGAGAGGTGTCTTTCAGGGCGACACCGTGAGCCCACTCCTCTTTTGCCTTACATTATTGCCACTATCTCTAGCACTTCACCATTCCGACGGGTACTTGTGCGGCACACCTGAAGATGGAAAGTACAAGGTCAATCATGTATTTAACATGGACCATCTGAAGATCTATGCCATCTAGCTCTAGGGATTGTCGAACGATATACTAAGAAAATTGGAATGGAATTTGGGTTAGACCAATGCGCTAAGGTTTATTTGAAGCGGGGAAAACTTAATTACATCCCTGAAGATCCTGAGCTTTTTGATAGAAGCGCTATACGACACCTTTGCGCTGGAGAGACTTATACATACCTGGACGTGCCACAGAGCTGCATTCAGGATGTGACATCTATAAAGGATACTCTCCGAAGCAGATACAAACTTCTCATCCGACAGATTTGGTATTCCGAACGGTCGACGAGGAACAAAGTATCTGCAATGAACATGCTTGCCGTCCCGTTAGTACTCTATTCATTTGGAGTAGTTCCATGGACGAAGAACGAGCTCAGATCCCTTGATATCGGGACAAGGAAGATTATGCACATGAACAAAAGCATGCATCTTAAGTCTTCCGTTTCGCGACTGTACATCTCACGCCGTCAAGGTGGTCGTGGAATATTGAGTCTTGAATGTCTTCACAACAAGATTATTTTGGGTACAGCACATAGAGTTGCAAATGGAAGAGACCCTCTTCTTAAAATGGTCAGGAATCACGAAGAAGTGGGCAAAGGAGCGTTTCTGTACAAAGCAGCGGAGGAGGCTGCTGAAACACTCGGACTTGACTTCAGTATTAGGGGTGAGCAAAATGCATCAAATCTTATCTATCTCGAGTACTCATTCCTGAAAGCCCGGATTAAGAAAGCACAAGAGAAAAACTTTCGTGGACAGCTCCTCGATAAGAGGATGCACGATATCTTCCACAGAAATATGAAGGATCAGTCAGTGTCTTGTGAGCTAACGTTTGCTTTCTTTAAATCGCCCGGATTGAAGTCCGGTACGGAGGGTTTCATCTTTGCATGCCAAGACGGTGTCATTTCCACCTTAACATACTGTCGCCACATTTTAAGCCAAGATGTTCCCGATGATAGCTGCAGGGTGTGCCATGCACACCCCGAGCATTTAGCTCACATATTATCTAGTTGTCCAACTTATGCGGGAACGACCTACATTCAATGGCACAATGCGGCACTAAGAGTGCTTTATCACCATCTCTGTCACTCTTACGGCATTAACCTTAATATCGCTTCTCAAAATGCTCCTAGGGAAATCGAGTCAATTGTAGAGAATGTAAAGTGCCGCCCAAACTTTAACTTTATATTCTCGACAATTGTTTCTGTTGCACACTCGAGGCCAAATATGGTTCTTCTTGACTTCGAGAAGCGAACCATGTTCGTTATCGAATTTTCGGCACCAGCTGACAAAAACATAACCAAGGAGAATGAAAAGAAAGAGAGGTATCGAGACCTTATAAGGGAGTTGCTACGATTGTACTGGAATATTCTGTTAATCTAATCGTCCTTATCATCGGTGCTCTTGGAGGTGCCAAGCTTTCATTTGCTAATGGCCTAAAAAGCGTCCGTGCATGTCAAGAATATGCTAAAACACTTGCGGGAAAAATGCAGAAGGCGGCAGTCCTTGGGTCGCTCCGTGTTCTTAGGGTGCACGAGGCTTTTGCTGGATTGTCGTATTGATTCCTTTACAGACGGTAACCACCTATCTCACGGTCGTGAGACGTGGTTGTGACTGAAATTTTACCGCGATTTCGCTGGGAGCGGGTGCAATTTTCCAGATTAGCACCCGCTCCCGGCGAAATCCTGCGGTTGTCCTTATGACAAATTTTTAGTTTTATATATATATGTGTGTGTGTGTGTGTGTGTGTGTACTTTTATATATTATATGGTATTTATACTTTTATACATGTATATACATAAGAAAATTCCCTTTTAAACCATTATGCTGGAAGATTTTCTTTTATTATTCCTTCTAATGATAACTAGTAAAACTACATATTTTATGAACTTTGTTTGGTCCTCTCACTTTGGATGTAAATATCTCAGATGTGAAGAACGACATAAAATTAAATTAAACTTGACGTAATCCTGGGTTTATTTTTGCGTGGATTACATTTTGAACAATTATATCTAATAAATATTGCGATGAATTGTCGATGACTTGATGATGATGATTCTGATTTGATGATATTTTAGGCTGTTTACTCTCGGGTAGCAAGAGTTTGCAAACATGATCGAGGAGGGCCTCACCGCTTCCGTAATAGATGGACATCTTTTTTAAAGTCTCGCCTCAATTGTTCAGTGACTGGTGATTTTCCTTTTTACTTCAATGAAATACGTAAGTGTAATTAATTTTGATTTATAAAACATTTCAACGTGGATATCCACGTTGATATCAGTCTAATTTGGAACATGATTTGAATATTGCTATCTACATTAATCTCAGCGTTGAGTAATTCCCTCGTTAGAGGCAATATGAGAAGCAGCATAAATAGAACACAGACCTGTTTCGATTTTATATTTTGTATGCTACATTTTCTCTGTATTTTTGTGCACTTAACAAAAATCGTTGTTTAAGAAATATATAATTAAACAATGTTTAAATAAATAAGTTTTTGTTCAAATGTACTAATGACGCAGTCAGCACGTATTGCAACTGTCTTTGCGAAATCAAGCGACTGCAAGAAGAAGCCGCAAACGAAGAGGAACAAGAGACATTTATACATCCGTGAAAAGCAGGCTTTTCCTGAGAGATGTATGCGATTTCAGTATCAGGAGGTACATAAACATGCCTCCCTTCGCGTGGATATCTCGGTGGAGTCTGACCTCTGGGGCATCAGATATTTAGTTAATGGCGTGGCGAGAGCTTTAGCTGATTCAAATCGAAGGATATATAATATTTTGTAGGCCGGGTACGGTAAGAGTCCGAAAGTTGGCCTACTAAGTGAGGATCTACCATTACAAAGATTGTCGACAAAATATGGATGTTATCTGAAGCAAGGAGGTGAATGCAGAAGAGGGAGGGGTGGGTTAGGGATAATCAACAGTTTTGCGCTGATCCATCTCTGTTTCTGTAAAAAATCAATCTATGCCTGACGAGAGAGACTTTTTGGAGAGAGAGCCTGACCGGATCCCAATACTGAAATTGAAAGAAGACACTGAGAATATTATTCAGTTCATGGAGCTTTGTGAAAGGATGCGAATATTTGAACCTCAATCACTGCCGAATAGGTGAACAAAGCAATTATGGCCACCGAAAACTTTTCCGCTGTTGGACCAGATGGTATCAAGAACTTCTTGTAGAGAAAGTTTACTCCTACACACCAACATCTAGCCCGAATCTTCACCTCATATTTAAAGACGGAGGCGCCCATTTCACAGTGTCTGGTGTTAGAACCCACTATACTTCTACCGAAGAAAAACAACCTGTCCAACTCGGGGAACTAAAGGCCAATAACTTTTCTAAGTATGCTGTGTAAGATCTTTAAAGCTATTCTAAACGACATGATTGTTCTAAGACTTGACCTCGTAGAGAGAAACGCAGAAACAACGTCGTTCGAAAAAAGGTGTAGGAGGCAGCCGATAGAACCTGGTAATGGAATGGTGCGCCTGCAAAGACGCAGCAGCCCATAAGCGCGGTCTGTCGATGGCCTGGATTGACTAATGGAAAGCTTTTGATTCAACCTCTCATGGACTTCTTATCTGTCTGTTTGAAAGCTTGAAGGTTCATCAACACATAGTGAGCACTTGTACAGCATGAAATTACGTCCCTTTCTGTCTCTAGCGTAAGATTATACATATGCAGTAGATACTGCAGATGAATTTGTGTGGTCCGCGATTATACAGAATGTTTCTAACTCAAGTGTCCGGACTTGTATGGCTGTATCTAAATAAAAAAGTTTTGCTTTACTTAGATTACCAAGACCAGGTTCTACTGGGGCCAGTATTATTTTCACAGATGGCAGTTGCTCTAATTGGGACCTTGAGATGATTGTTTAGGCTATATATAATTTTAAAGAAGCAGATTAACCCGTTAACCCCGAGAATGCCCCTTTGGGTACACCACACTTTCTGCAATTATAACTCATGCAATTTAAGGTATACAAAATTGAGAGACACATATTTTTGAAGATTAAGATCTCTTCTTTCCGATGGTTGGCGTGAAAATATAATAAAATGCTGTTAATTTTAGAAAAATATCGTTTAAACAAAAAAAAACATGATTTTTTCTCATTTCATTTTATAAAATCGAATTTTCCAACTAGTTCTCAGTGTGCAATCTACTTGCAACCTCAATAACCGGTGGAATAAATGCTTAAGCTTTCAGAATACATGGTTCCGAGATCAATTTTTTATCTTAGTGTATTAAAAATGGCTCGTTATTGACACAATTTTTGCGAAGACATTCCTGAATTTTTTTCTCAAAAAGTATGATCTTTCCGAGAAAGTGCAAAAGGAATAAAAGTTCTTAGAATCACTCAACGAATACGTGAGAATTTTTTCGGAATAATTGTTTAAATTTTCAAAAATTGACAAATTGCAAAATCAAAAAAATAATTTAAAACTTCCTGAAAAAATTCTCACGTATTCTTGGAGTGATTCTACAAACTTTTTCTTCTTTTGCACTTTCTCGAAAAGATCATACTTTTTGAGAAAAAAATTCGTGAATGTCTTCGCAAAAATTTTAGCATTAACGAGCCATTTTGAACACACTAAGATAAAAAATTGATCTCGTAACCATTTTTCTTCTGAAAGCTTAGGTATTTATCTCACTAGTTATTGAGGTTCTAAGTAGGTTGCAGACTGGAAACCATTCGGAAAACTCGATTTTATATAAGAAAAAATTAGAAAAAATCGTGTTTTTTTTTGTTTAAACGATATTTTTTTATAATTAACAACATTTTATTACATTTTCATGTCCACTATCGAAAAGAAGAAACCTTAAGCTTTAAAAATATGTGTGTCTCAATTTTTTATACCTCGAATTGCATGAGTTATAATTGCAGAGAGAGTGGTGTACCCAAAGGGGCTTTCTCGGCTTTAACGGTTTAAATATTTAACTTAGGGAGCAACTAACTCTAACTGGGAGCAACTCCCATAAATAAGAATGACAGTGACTCCAGTACAACTGTAATAAATAAAATGTATACTCACGTCACACGAACGTAAGATGGTTGGTCACAGGGAACGACGAAATCACAATGAAAAGTCAGGGATACCCTCGTGTGTTTTGAGGACGCGGAGCGATCCAAC
>NC_046663.1:132994725-133018130 GCF_010883055.1 Belonocnema kinseyi
AAAAATAAGCAAAAAAGTCCCCAAATTTTTTTTGGCCTTTTGCTTATTCTGGGCACAACAGAGGGTATAAGTTTTATGTACGTGTGAGCATGTGAGTGATATTGCACTTGTCGTTAAAATTTAATAATCTTGTATTTTAATTAAAAAATGTTCTATTATAATAAGAAATAATTATTACATCCTCTTAAGTTAAGGCGTGTTCCTTGGGTGCACTTTTTAGTCAAAAAGCGACGTGAAAATGAAGTTTAATTGTTGAAACTAACAGATTTTTCGTAGTTATAATTTTTTGTATTTTCTTGCCTTTGTAATTAATGTTTTTATAATTTTCGTTGATCTGAATTTTTCCAAACATATTTCATTGTTCTTATTTGTTGCAACAATCTTATATTACCAAAAGTTTGTAGCCACACATGCTCACACGCACATACAACTTGTGCCCCCTGTTGTGCCCAGAATAAGCATCCGATCAAAACAATGTTGGGGACTTTTTGCTTATTTTTTTGTGCACACCCCCCGACAAAATTAACTACAGTTTTCGCGGGACACCCTGTATGTACAGGGTAACCAAAAAGTCCCGGGACAGCCAAATAAATCCTTAGGTACCATTTTTTTCGAGAAGGTTGAGGTCATTTTTGAAGTAGCTTTCAACGAGGAATCCAGTGGTGACCTTAGTTTTGACCTTGACCATAAACTTCATGGTTATTTCAAGATCACCTTTGTTTTCTTAAATGGAATGGCTCATTTTTGACATTGGCAATCGAAAGAGCGGAAAATTTCACGTTAAAAAGTGCAGTCAGATCTCAGGTAAAGTGTGACCTTCATGGACATATCAAGGTCATTCAAACTTCAATAGGGCCTGAAAATTTTTCGCAAGCTAGCTTGTGACAATCATACTCTTACCCTACTTACTTACTCAAATAATGTACATCAAATAGTGCCCATCGAGTGACCTTGACCATGACCGATAGTCAATATGCACATTGTTCAAGCAGGCAATTAAGTAAGTCATGGTCGAGGTCACTCGACGATCACTATTTAATTACATTGTTTAAGTAAGTATGTCAAGATTTTAATAGAGTTTTAACCAAGTAAGTAGGGTAACAGGATGATTTTCACAAGTTAGCTTTCGAAAAAATGTTCAGACCATATTGAAGTTTGAATGACCTTGATACGCCCATCAAGGCTACATCTTATCTATGACCTGACTACACTTTTTAACTTAAGATTTTCCGCTCTTTCGCTTCCTAATGTCAAAAATGGGCCACTCTATTTAAAAACCAAAGGTGACCTTGAAATAACCATTAAGGGCATGGTCAAGATCAAAACTAAGGTCACCACTGGATTCCTCTTCGAAACTTACTTCAAGAATGACCTCAAGTTTCTCCAAAAAAAAATCGTACCTGAGGATTTATTTGGCTGTCCCGGGACTTTTTGGACACCCTATATGTATATAGTACAGCACGTTGTAGAGAGAGAGAGGAAAAGTGAGAGAAGGGTAAGAGTAGGAAAATAAATTTTTCCAGCACCTGCATGAAAAGTGTGATTTGGCATGTCTTTAGAGTGAACGCAAAGTAAGTGATTTCAGAGCACTGGCAAAAGACAGATGACGCATGCGCAGTTGGCGATTTGACCATTTTGCTCCCTAGGAAAGAAATAAGGATGACATCAGAGGGACTTCATGACATAACCTCAATGATCATATTAAATATACACAGATTGATTTTTTGCGATTTACTCTTGCAGACATAACAAATTCACACTTTTCTTATAAAGGTGTTCGAAAAAGTATCGTGCCTGACTAGGGGGATAAGCGATTTCGCTCGTGTGATTGATACCCTCGCTTCGCTCGGGTAGCAACCTTCACTCTCGTGGAAATCGCTCTTTTCTCTCTCTTGTCGCACAATATACTATTTTATGAGTTATGGACAGAGCTAGGGCTAAGGCAATAATGTACGCTGAGCCTACTACTATTTATAGTGTTTATAGCTGATATGGGGGAAGTCTTCTAGAAAGAAATAGAAAGGGGACTTGTGATAGGGGGGAATAGATTTTTGTCCCTGGCATAGGAAAAGACATAGTATTACTGGCTAGAGAAGAGCAGGTATTGCAAATTATGATGAGCAGAAAAGATTCAGGAAGATAAAGAATAGGTTTATGTCGGATTTTTATTTAAGAAAAACGGAGTGATTAGAAAACATAAGGAAACGAAGAAAAAGAACAGTGGTAGTAAGAAAACAGGTGAGAGAATAAATTAAATAAAGGTACAACAAAAATTGATAGAAGGGGTTAGAAAAGTATGAAAAAAATAATAGAAAATAAACTAAAAGAAGCAACATATAATGAAAAATATGGTTGTATAAGTATAGAGGAAATAGCAGAATATTTAGAAAGAAATGGGCAAAGAGGATTGTAGAGAGCGATCGCGGGGCGAGTTTAGGAAATACAGAGGAATAGGGCAAATATTGCGGTGAAGACGGTCAAAGAAAATGCATCCGATGCATGAGAGGTAGAGCAATGTTCAAGGCGTGCACTATTGCAAGCCTTCTTTTCAGAGACAATTATTTTTATTTCTTCTAAGTACATTTTAATAAAAGCTTGTTCAAGAAAATGTGTTTAATTATATATTTTATTTCCTATTTTTCAGTTTTTCGCAAATGTTTCACGATTTTGTGTCGTTCAATTTGTTGATTCATACTCCGTCTTAAGAGCGGTGGAATCTTACCTTAAATTTGAGCTTTACCCTCTAAGAAAATTTTTATCATTTTATTTCATTTTTAGTACAACAATTTTCACATTTAAATCATGTTTCCAATTCTTGTGGTGATTTCAACCTGAAAATTTGCCAGATGGTGTACTTCGAATATTTGATGTCAAGTGGGCATTTAGAGTCTTCAGTTTATTTATAATTTACATTATCAAGCATTCGAATGTTTGGCTCATTATTATTTCAGAAAGCAACAAATTAATTAACTCATATTTATGTTAACAGAATCTACAACAGAACTGATATCTGGTCAATACGGTAGTATGTCTGCACAGTTGATATACGGCGCATTCACAACCCCTGTTAATAGCATAAGTGGATCGGCCGTTTGTGCTTTCTCATTACAAGATATAGCTGACACCTTTGAGGGTAATTTTAAAGAGCAAAGTGCTCTCAACTCTAACTGGTTGCCTGTACAAAGTGCCAAAGTACCAGATCCAAGACCTGGTCAATGTGTGAATGATTCTCGCACGTTACCTGATTTAACATTGAATTTTATAAAAAGTCACTCCTTAATGGATGAATCTGTTCCAAGTTTCTTTGGACAGCCCATCGTCATTCGAACCAGTTTCCAGTAAGTAATTATATTCCTTCAAAGCAAGTGAAAATTTCTTATAATCATTCGAATTGTGGCTCTATTTAAGTATTTAAATTCATTTTCATCAAATCGATTTTTAATTTTTATTCCTTACAATAAAAGGATAGCTATTAAAAAACTGTGCTTAGTTGAGCTTGTGCTTAAAATCGCAGATTGTTGGTATCTATCGTGATACTTTGTAGAAAACTATGTGAGTGATTGCCCAAAAACTACTTTCATAATCAGGGAGATTTTCCAATAAGAAAAACTCTTCAAACTGGCTAAAAAAAATTATCTTAAAGACAGATTTGATTCTACCTTCAGCAATTTATAAAAAATATTATGCAAAAGTAGTGCCCATTTTTTATTATTATTTGAATTCATCGTTAATAAATTGATTTTGAACTACAGAAAAATCTTCATAAGTATAACAATTATAATTTTATAGCATATTTTGGTTAAATTATAGAATAGCTGGTACCCCCCTTTATTTCCTGAAATTTTTTTTTCCAAAATCAAACTATTGAAGCATGAAATTGAAGAAAATTCGAAGCGATTCGTTAAAAGAAAGCATTAAAATTATTGTTAATTGCATTATTATTACCTGTCAAATATGGGTCTACAAAAATTTGAATTTGCCGTATTTAACTTACCGTTTAAGTCATTTTATAGCTCCCGGCAATGTAAAAAGTTATAAATAAGTGTAATTTGAACTTTTATTTACATATCTTGACATATTTTGCTATTTATTTTGTTCATATAAACCATTTTACTTACAAAAAAAGTCGTTTCAAATTCTAAAGTACATCGACCCCTTTTCTAACTTTAAAAAAATACAAATGAAATTTTTATAATTAGTTATATTGATGAAAATAATTCACAACGTATGTTCCATTTTATTAAAAAGCATTAAAATTTTTAGTATATGTACTCTTTTCCCAGCAAGAATGTCTAAAACACTTTAATGTTAAGTTGAATAGGGCAAATTTTTGGTAGACCCATATTTGACAGGTTACAATAATGCAATTAACAATAATTTTAATGCTTTCTTTTAACAAATCGCTTCGAATTTACTTAAATTTCATGTTCCAATAGTTGAATTTTGGAGAAAAAAATGTGCCCATGAAATAAAGGGTAGTACCAGCTGTTCTATTCTCTAACCCATATTTTAAATGGTTTGATTAATTATTTTTGAGTTTTCGCCTGAAATACTCGTAGTATCTTGGAGGACAGAACAAAAAACTCGTGGGATTGAATTTGAGGTAATTTTTGAAATCCTTAACTCTAAAATATAGACCTCTCGTATTGAATATTGTCTTTTTTAACTCAACATAAGTCATGTTTAAAAAATTTTGTTAA
Source organism: Belonocnema kinseyi (assembly GCF_010883055.1). NCBI lineage: Eukaryota > Metazoa > Arthropoda > Insecta > Hymenoptera > Cynipidae > Belonocnema > Belonocnema kinseyi. The sequence continues at coordinate 132,999,426 of NC_046663.1, forward strand.
TATTAATCAGCAATTTTTCATCTTAAGCTTGTAGTTCAGAAAAGATGGAGAAAAGGTCATTTTGCATACTTCTAATTCTTAATGTCTAAGTGGAGTCTTCTGGAATTCGGAAACTTTACCAAATTATGCTTTGATATAAGTACATCACTGAAATATTTTTAGAAAAAATGCATTCATTGAAGGAAATGTGAAACTGCTTGGGACTTACAGTGGTCAGCTTTTTGTCAATCATCCAAGTGAATTTCAGAGAATAAATATTAGTAAATATTGAACAACTCCTGAAGAATAGGTGTCTTAATATTTAGAATTTCAAAGTGTATGTTTTCTAGGGTGGTTCTTATTTACACATGCTTGCATTTTTTAAAGGAATTTCTGTTCTCGTACCCCCAGTTTTGTTCGAATACAAAACTAAAATTTCCTCTAAATTTCAGCAAAATCGGTTATTGTTTAGGGCGATGTCAGTCTGTGGGTTGAGACTGATTCAAAAGTATGAAACTTAATATGAGAGGGAAACTAATTTACTGGCAAAGCGAGTGTGCGTGTGCGAGCTAGTGTTTAAGTGTAGAGGCCAAGGAGATTTGGCTTGGGCCGAAGCCCGAGGAGATCTCACTTCTGGGTCTCGCGGGCCGTACTTTTATGGGCTTCGCTTCAGCAGCGATGCAGCACTCACAACGCAGGCGAGTAATGGTTTAATGGCGAGGATCGTTTCGTCGATATCGCTGGACGAGTGTTTCGTAAGGTTGGTTCGCTATTGCCACGAAACGTTTACAAGCGTCGAACGCATAGCGTACCGTGTTTGCGCTGTGTGTCGCGAGAAGGTGTTTAACGTTTTTACAGTACTGCGCAATATGGACTTTTAAGTATTTGGAAAGCTGATGTTAGAATGTCTAGTCAACGAAATGAAGAAGAATTTTTTATGTTAACTGAGTATAATTTATAATTATAAATATACTCAGCGGACATCAGAGGTTCGCGCGTAGACCATAAATTAAGTCAGCTTTTCTCAAAGCAAATATTTAAACACGGTGATACATACAAATAATTCATTATTTCAGTTTATTATTCAGAATTCGTCAAAAAATAAGAATCAATCATGAATTTTATGGGTCAATGACTTTAAGCCACACTTGTGGGTTGAAAATCCGAGACAGAATAAAAATTCCGTAGCTGGTGGGTTAATATCAGAGAGCTTATTATATTTTGGGTATATAAGTTTCGAAAGCTGTCATAAAGCAATTTATTGACATATTAATTAAATATAGATGTGCCGTGCTGATTTTAACAACTGAGTTGAGTGTATTACACATTCTGGAGATCGCAGTTTTATTTAGTGTAACAACTACACAAAATGGTAAATCAGATCTTGTATTATATGCGGATATATCGAATGGCACTTAAGACAATAAGTACGGACAATCAGCGTAGCTCTGAAGATTGTAAGAAGAAATAAGATATTACACAGTTTTCTGTGACAATACAATTTTTCGCGAGTTTTCCAGTGAAGGAATTAAAAAAATTTCTTATGACATTTGTCGATTGCTTCCGAGAGCTATTTAGTTTTTGGGTTCCCAATTACAAAGCCATATTGAAATTTAGACCTAACAAATGCATAGAAAAGTGATTTAAGTGCAAGCGGATTTTTAAAAGAAAGGCTGGCTCTTATAATATTAGGTATAGAAATAAATTTTAACCGTTTTTACAAAAAAATATTTTTTATTATAACATATAAATACCACATCAATCATAGAAATATTGTTTATCGTTCCCAATGACCCTGCTCCACCTAAGGTAACTGACAGATGCCATGGTAAAAGAAACTTCGAGTCTTCGAGCCGATAAAGTCATCGACGAATTTTCGAACATCGTTCAGAGTTTGGAATCGCCTATCTGCGAAGGCGTGTTGCATTGACCGAAGAACGTGATGATCGGATGGAGCCAACTCTGGTGCATATGCTGCGTGTGGGAGAACTTCCCAGCCCAAGCTTAAAATGGTTTGCTGAGTCTCGCGAGTATCCAAAGGTCGAGCATTATCATAGACCAGTATCACTTTTCGACTTACTTGCCTAGTAAATGGCCTTTTCTCATCAAGTACCTCGTTCAATTTGGTTAACTGAGGTGTATATTTAACAAACTGAATGAGGCACTTGATGGTAAAAAGCCATTTACTGGGCAAGAAAGCTGAAAAGCTATATATTCCCGTGACAACGCTCGAGTTCACGATGCTCGCGTGACTCAGAAAACCATTTTAAGCTTGTATTCTGAAGTTCTCCTGCACGTGGCATATTTACCAGACTTGCCATCATCCAATTATCACCTGTTCTGGTTAATACAACACGTTTTGGCAGATAAGTGTTTCAAAACTCTTCTGGACGATGTTCGAAAATTTGTCGATGACTTTATCGGTTCGAAGACACCAAGTGTGTTTTGTGATGACATCGGTAAGGTACCTGATCGGTGGCGCAAGTTAATTGAAAACAATTGACAATATTTCGAGGATTGATGTGGCATTTTATATTTTTTATAATATAAAATACTTTTTTAGAAAAAAGGTAAAATCTAAGTTATAAACCTAAAAAACCCAAAGGATCTATTAGCTTTTCTAGTCACATTATCAATGTGTACGTCAAATGATAGAGCAGCAGTATAATTAAAGTTAAGGGTTTGAGATTTGCTAGCAAACAACTTAACTTTGCATTTAGAAGTATTGAGATCTAGAGAGTTATTAGCACACCAAGGAACAAAAGTGTCTAGATTCTCCTGAAGTTTAACGCAGTTCTCGTTGGTATTTACAGGAAAAACAAGTTTCAGTTCATCAGCGTAGAGCAAGATAAAAACACTTAGAAATATGTTCATTTCATTTTCATTGGTAATAGACGTAAGTATACCCAGATTAGAACCCTGCAGAAACTCATATGTTGGTACAAAAGGTTTCGATGAGCATCCATCGCACTGTACACCAAGGTCACACATGCTTTCTAATAACAAGCTAATGCTTATCCAATCAAAAGCGTTCGACATGTCTGTGTATATAAGGTCTACTTGATGGTTACCGACAGGGAAGCTCTCGATCACTTCAACAAAACATACTAAAAGTTTGAGATTGCTAGACGTGTATGTGCAAAGCCATCTTGCGATGTTGATAACATAGGTAGTGAGTATGTCTTTAGGATATCACGCCAGCACATCTCCAGAACCTTTAAAAAGTTTGACACTATTGCAATCGGCCTAGAGCTAACTGCTAGAGATTCGTCATCTTTTTTAAATACAGGACTAACAGTGCCTTCGTCCATTGTTTTAGAAAGGTGCCCGAAGATTAAGCCACGTTCGCATTTGTATGTAATGGGACGAGCAAACAGTCAGCGAATTTCTGAACATACTTAATACATTTCTTAATACGCTTTATCAGGTAAATTTGCAAATGCGCCTACAATATTTTACTACGTAGGTATCTTAATTTCCGAAATTTTTGAAGTTTTGTTAATAAAATTAATGTGTGACCAGAAAGTAGAAGGTGAACTTTGAACTCTAAGTTCTCTGAAGACATGTAGATAATAATCAATCTGGGTGTCAGTATATTTATTCCTATAACTTTCTTTTCATCTTAAACTATCAATTATTAATTCTCGTACGTAACGATACCGTCATCGACCATATCATAGATTCTTTCATGCATGGATTTAATACAGAATTTATATTAGTATGTGAATCCTAAACGTTCTAAGCTACTGAATGTAATATACAAGCAGTATTAGCAAAATCATCGTTTGTAAACTTGTATCTCTTAGATTCGAAGTTCGCATTGAAATTTTATTATTCTTAGATAGAAGCTCTGACGTTTCGAAGAGTGGGATCAAAGAAGGATGACATGCATCGTCTGGCAATATTGGAGAGTTGCAAAGAATTACTTGACATCGAAATGTAGATAATACAATATCAAGATGTCTGTTAATAAAATTCATTACGTCATTGTATTGCATGAGCTGATGAAATTCCTGAAATGCATATAGTATAGCCGCTATGAGGTCATAAATACGTAAAGAAATATAATAATTAAATTTGGGATCGGCAAAATCCCCTGCAATTAGTAATCTTGTTATTCCATAGTACACTTGAGGCCGATGTAGATTCCAGGAAATTATGTAGCTCGTCATACCAGATATCAGGAGGATTTTATGTAGCTAATAAGATGAACGCGTTACATCAACGATAATTTTTACAAGTACAAGGTCAATTTTGGATATCGAGTTTGCAATAGTACCTTTATCTATTGATCCGCAGATTATTATTGATTGTATTGCAACATGTACTCCCCCCTTCTACATCTTTTATTTTATCAGTCACCCCTATAAACTGTAAACAGATTGAAATAAAAAATGTCTGCCATGTTCCAGAGAAAATCAATATATCATAGCCGGAGATATAAGGTAATATAATAAGATACTCAAATATAGTATTTAAACCTCGTACATTCTGGTAATATATTCTAATTTCATTGATTTGACTTAAATATACAATATACGTATAAATGCGGTTGACAGTGGAATGATATAAGAATCAGCTGTTGTCGTGTCAACGAGTTTTCAGTTTTTCTCTCCCTGAGATATTCTTTTCTTGATGCCCTGCCTGATTTGAGACGGATTGATTGATAGCCGCATCTTTATCAGCTGGTCTTGAATGGTCATTGTAGTTAGTTGTTGGGTTATAGGTCTGTCAGTGATCTCCTTTATACAGCGTGAGAAGACTTCAGTTTCAGCGGGTATTTCCCGACATTTATTTCATAATGATTCCAGATTTGTTTTTGTTAGTAGATCTTCTCTTGAATACTGTATTATTTCTAATAATTGGCAAGGTAGATCCTGATTTATGACTGCAGAACTTACAGAGGCCCGTTCTTTTACTCGTTGCACCTTTAGCAGAGCCCGGGCGATCGTGACTTCCATACATGCATAGACAATAGTCATTTTCAGTTTTGGAGCTACACTGACCATATATGCGTTCACTTACTCCTTATTTACCCTGCTTTGCTTTATAATCCACCATTGTGGTAGTAATGCTCATAAAACAGTTTCACTTTAATTCAATGATTTTTAGAAACCTTAATCAGCACGTAAATCTTTATAAAATGATAGCAAGCAGGTCGCTCAGAAAAGAGGTCATTTGCGTACATAATCCGCCATTTTCTTATGTTTCAAATATAACCATTCTGCGTTGGATCCTTTGTATACCTTTATTACACATCGAAACACACTAATTCACTTTAACCTTCAATAAACTTCAGGGCACATGAGAATAAAATATTCACTGTGCGGACCGCTAGCGGGGAAAAAATGCATGAAAAGTTCCTAGGGCTAGATAACCTAATAAGGAGCAGCTGGTACATATTGCAAATAAATTGTGACGGCGGTCCATTTAACGTTTGAAATTTAAAATAGGTATTTAAGAAGAGGACAAAAATAAACTGTATTACGCATAATTAGATGTGAGCTATTAATAGTAGGATACTGTAAATATAAATACGCAAATATACATCATTAAAAATTAATATATTCAAACAGTTGTCCTTATGACAAACTTTTAAATATATATGGAATTATTCCTGAACTGCTCCAACTTTAAAAGTCATGTCTTCCGATTGCCTTCAAATTTTCAGAGTTTGTTTGTCTATATAATAGTAGTACACCCACTAATTTATAAACTTTTACTATCATCCCTCCTCGAACTACACTTGGTGAAATTTGCATTCCCCGGGAAAAGCGGGTATTTTCAAATAGTCATAAATTCCTTACTACAAATGAGAATTGAATTTTCTATGAGTGATTCCTGAAAGGGTTTTCATGCTATTTCATTATATAATATTTATTGTTTAAAATTTTTTAATTTTTATAACAAAATTGCTATTTAAAATGTTTATTTAACATTTTCTATTTTTCGGGCAGTTTTAATTTTTTAAGGATTATTAAATGAAAGCTTTACTCTTTTCCGATAAAAATGCTGTTTGGGATTTTGCGACTGAAAATAGTTATGTAGTTATACGTATATGTAGTTGTATGCACGATTTTCTAGCGAAGCTGCACTAAATTCATCATAATTTATTTAGTTCGCCTTTTTTCGCGCATTGTTTCCTTCTCTGAACTTGACGCTTTTTGATTGTCTTCGAAAATAGATCATGTTCTGTTGCGAATGAAGCCTTTTTAGTTGCAATTGTCCGAATGAATCTAGTTTTTGGTTTTTTGGTCATTTCTATGTGATTCTCGTTCGAACTGAAAAGAATTACTGTTTTCGTTAAATGATTCTTAGCCCATTCAAATAACTTCATCACAGTTAGAATTACATTCTGTGCTGAGCGCTTCAAGCTAGCTTTTTCCGCAAGTCTTTTCAAATTTCCACCAATCCCGTCACCTGGACCTTTTCCATGTGCAGTTGCCTGGAAATGTAGCTACTTTTTTAAGTTTAGTGCAGCGCTTCTATTAAAGCACCAGCGTCTGCTATTTCTGTCTTCAAAGTGCTTCTACCAGTTTGCTGCCAAACTTGATATGTCACTGTGTCGAAACTATTCACGTCCAATAGATCAGTCAGGTACTTTTTAAAATTGTCAATGTCAGGACAAGATTCGCATTCGTTAAAATGACAAACGTCAGTGGGTTCGCTGTACATGATTTCTTCAAGGCAGTCATGATAATCTGCCAATTGTCTGTCAGTTTTCTCAGTTAAATATTTAATATCAATCGCATGCAACATTAACTTTACGTTTTCATGATAAACGTAGACACAAACATTCTGAGTTCCAAAGAAAGGATGAATTCTATATAAGTTGTTCATATGATTAGTTTAAAATATTGTTAACTGATTTAAGCCTTTCACAAGCCTGTTTTATGTAACGGTAATGATGAAAATATATAGTAAAACCCATAAAAAACATTATGGAGGGACGAGGGGTGGACGTTCTCTTAAAAAATACTTGTGTTTCCTCATTTGTTTATAATTATATCCAAACATTTTCGATGTATTAAGAACCGCTGAAATTAATTTTTTGAAATTTTCTGTACCAATGTCTGTACCAATGTCTGTACCATGCCTGATAGCATGGTCATCGGAAAAAAGTCAAGCTTTCGTTTAAAATACTTTAAAAAAAAATTAAAACTGCCCGAAGAGTGGAAAATGTTAAATAAACATTTTAAATGGCAATTTGTTTGTAAAAATTAAAAAATTAAAAACAATAGATTTCACAGAATAAAAGAGCATGAAAAACACTTTAGGAATCACTCATAGAAAATTAAATTCTCATTTGTAGAAAGGAAGTTGTGACCATTTGAAAATACCCGTTTTACCCGGGGGATGAAAATTTCACCCCCTGTAGTTCGAGGACGGATGGTAGTAAAAGTCTATAAATTGGTGGGTATACTACTATCATATAGGCCTTTGTCATGTTGCGTCCGCTTATACGCCTTAAGCTTGGCCCCAAAGTCCGGTGCATAAAGAGAGGACCGCAGCCACGCTGTTGGCTGATATTTCAGTCTCACGGATGCAGAAACTGCCAGTGAGTGTTACACGTTTCCCCGCAATCGCAGGGTAGTTCCAGAGAATATGAGTGGAATTCTCATTCTCTTTTCCGCACAGACGCCAGAGGAGACTTTCTTCAAGCCCTATCTTATGTCTGTGATACCGGAGGTTTCCATGTCCTATAAACATTTCTGTTAGGACTTTGACTTCATTCCTCCCGAGCTTAAGTATTTCTTTCGCTTGATGAGGGTTTAGCTTTGAGCCCAAGAATGTTTAAGCCTGTCTGCAGCCAGAGACCGCATTCCACTCATTCTGATGTTTTTCGGTCACCCAACTGTTAATATGTTCAGTAACCAACCAACTGGAAATGCCTAAAACTGGCTCAGGTCCAGTAAAATTTCCCTTTGCTGCTAGCTTTGCTAGCCTGTCCGATATCTCGTTGCCCCTGATGCCACTGTGTCCAGGGATCCAGAGCAGAGTGTCTCGGTTTTCTGTCGCTAGCTTATTCAGTGCCTCAAAGTACTCCCATACTAGCAGCGACGTGGTCGTTGTTCCGAGGAAGAGGTTGGGAGGCGGTAATTTTTTTCTTCACGTTTCTTAAATACTTTCTGATGAAGTTTCTTTCTTCACCTTTGACGAATCCCTCATAGAGAATATCTCCTCGCTTTCCAAAGACGTCTTCCGGCTTTTGAAAGAATCCCTTCTCGATACGAGTTCTTCGCTTCTATTTCTTCTGTCCCCGCAATGGCCGAATGAACATGATCCGGAGGATTAGGAAGCCCGTTTTTTCTGAACTCCTGCTGCATTTCTCACTCGTAGATTCATCGCTTCGAGCTTAATTCTCTTGCAGGCTTCCGGTTTATGCTTCGATTTCGAGGTTTTAGAGGAGATTCACCGTTCCGTTTTGAAGAAAAATATCCTCGAAAGAGTCCTCTACTTCCTACAGCTGAAATTCTTTGCTGGCAGTATTTCGTCAATATTCTTGTTAATCTGCTGCAAATTCTTATCAATATTAGACTTTTGTTTAACATCCTTCTTCAAACTTGCTTACAATTTTGATTGGCTGTCTTCCTCAACAATAACATTCGAATTCGGCGTATTCTGTTGTTGTTCCATCTACCTGATAATAATCCACATTATCTCCGGGAAGCCCGTATTATGAAAGCACAGGAGAAAAACCTTTGTGAACAGCTCCTCAATAAGAGGATGCACGGCATCTTCCACAGAAATGTGGAGAATCAGTCAGTGTCGTATGAGCTAACTTTTGCTTTCCTTAAATCACCCGGATTGAAGTCGGATACGGAGGGTCTCATTTTGGCATATCAAAACGGTGTCATTTCCACCTGAAAATACCATCGCCACATATTGAGCCAATACATTCCCGATTACAGCTGCAGGGCGCGCCATGCACACCCCGAACATTTAGACCACATACTATCTACTTTTCCAACTCATGCGGGAATGACTTATATCCAAAGGCACAATGCGGTGATGGTTGTACTCGGAATAGTGTGTTAAACTTATCGTCCTTTTCGGCGCCCTTGGAAGTACCAAGCTTTCACTGATTAATAGCTTGAAAAGCATCCCTGCGTACCAACAATATGCTAAAGCACTTACGGGGAAAATGTAGAAGGCGGTGGTCCTTGGGTCGCTCGGTGTCCTTAGGGTTCACGAAACTTTTGCCGGATCGTCGTATTGATTCCGTCACAGGCTGTAAACACCTATCTCGCAGTCGTGAGCCATGGTTATGGCTGAAGTTTTACCGCGATTTCGCTGGGATCGGGTGCAGTTTTTCAGATTAGCTTCTGCTGCCGCCGAAATATATAGCTTAAGGGCTAAAGTGTTACTAATGTGTGCTTTCTGCAGTAGTATTGTGATGGTTCATTTCTAATTGTTATAGGTATTTTTGCTTCAAAATACGAAAATCGCGAATAATAAAAGACCTTTGCCTTTTACGCATGCAGTGTGGCTGAATTTTTAGTACTATTTTCCTTTCACGGAGTTTCAAATGTGTTGGTTGATCTTTGTCAATAAGATGGAAGAGATCACTAAGATAGTGCAGAGCTGCTCTACTGAATAAGCTATAAAGCCTATTCAGTATGCAAGACTGCGTGCATGAAGCGTGTGCTTAAGCTTTGGAGGACTCTAAATTGTTTTCCTTAAAATATACGCATCTTGTTTATTCCAAGTAAGGGAGCAATTAAGATCATAAGAGGAGGTAGGATTGCAATTGTTCCAAGTGATCGAGAGAAAGAAAGTCCTATGATTATAGCCATAGTTTAGCAGGATTGAGAGGGAGGCCACTTGTCAAGGCCCACTGCCTCACCAGATTGATATCCTCCTGTACGTTTTAAATTATGCTTTTAAGAGTGGCAATAGGCCTGGATAGGTAGAGCTTAAAGTCATCAGCATATTTTTGATAGTTGAAGGGTTGAATACTGCAACTAAGTTCAGAGGCATAAATAGTAAATAGAGTGAGTGCAAGCGTTGATCCCTGAAGGACACCACTCTTAACCTCCCCACAATCAGACCACTCATTATTATTAATTTTTACTCCTTCAGAACAATTTCTAAGATACGTTTCAAACCAATTTTACAACCGTATTGTAGAGAAGAAGCGATTTGAGCCTAGTCAATATTAGATTATGAGTAACTATATAAAACGCCTTAGAAAAGCCAAAACGGACGACAACCGTTATTTCCCTTCTTTCAATTCCCAGTTTAAGGTCGAAAGTTACTTAAAGTAAAGCTGTAAATGTACTATGTCTTACCCTGAACCCAGATTGCATTGGATCCATTAAATTGCGACAATAATTTCAAGGTGTGCCGTAAGTTCTTGGTGGAAAATACGTTTGAAAGCTTTAGAGAAGGCCTAGATGATGAATGTGTGATGGAAGTCTTCACGAGATGTAAGGTTAGATATTTTGGAAATGGGGTGAATAATTGCTTCCTTCCAGATATCAGAAAATATGTCCACCTATAGAGATGCATTATAGATGTATAGGAGAATAGGGCCAATGACTCCTTAAGCAAGGCAAATCATTTTAATTGAGGCTAGACCATTATGGTCGCGGTGTAAAATATTTTAAATCTATGCAAAGCCTCATAAATTCCTAAAAATATTTTCAAATGAATCGAATTTGTCTTGAAATTTTGAAAAAATCTCTAAAAATGTAAAAATATTACCTCAAAATCTTCTTAAATTTCCTTTAAGAATTTGAAGAAAATTAGAAAAGATTTTTGGATACTTCAGATGTTTTAACAATAAATCTAGATTTAAAAATATATTTTTTTTCAGGATTTCACAAAATCATAGGGGAAATTATAGCCCTCTTGAAATATATTTATGACTTCTAGAAGATTTGCAGAATTAAAAAACATTTTATAAATTTTCGGAAATGCTTCCAAGTTATAAAATATTTGTAATCTATACAATACCTTTTAAATTCTTGAAAATATTTTTAGATGACTCCTAAATTTTTCCCAAAGTCCTGAAATATCTTACAAGTTTTCATTGTTTTCAAATCTTGTCAAAACTTCTAAATGTGTATCTTAAACAACACATACGAGGGTCATTCAACAAGTACTTAGCCTCACAGCCCGATGGCGCCGCTATTACTAAAGAGTTTTACCATCGTGCAGCACATTCTTTTAGTAGCCCACTATCAAAGTTTTAGTCAATTCTCTCTATTAGTTTCGTTTTGATAGTCTTCGGAAGCGAGCGTGTCGGTCAGTTTTACAAAAATGGAAAAAGAGCACCTAGGCGTGGCTCATCAAAAACCGATGTGCGGCCACGAACAAACTCGTTGAACCAATTCTTGACGGTCGCAATCGAAGGAGAAGAGTCACCGTACACAGCATCCAAGCGATCTTTGATTTCGCTGCGCGTTTTCCCTTCCAAAAACAAGAATCGAGTCACCGAACGATATTGCTCTTATTCCAGTTTTGTAAAACTGACCGACACGCTCGCTTCCAAAGGCTATCAAAACGAAACTAATGGAGGGAATTGACTGAAACTTTGACAGTAGGCTACTAAAAGAATGTGCTGCACGATGGTAAAACTTTTTCGTAATAGCATCGCCATCGGGCGGTGAGGCTAAATGCTTGTTGAATGACCCTCGTATACATATAGGGTGTCTAAAAAATCCCGAGACGGTTGGATATTTCTCCAGGTAAAATATTTTTTAAAAAAGTGAAGGTCATTTCTGAAGTAAATTTCAACGAGGAATTCAATGGTGACCTTCATTTTAACTTTGAAGTTGACCTTCATGGCGTTTTGAAGGTCAACTTTCTTTTTTTTAGTGGAAACCCTCTTTTTTTAAATCTGCAATTGATAGAGCGGAAAAGTCTACGTTCAGGTACGTACCCAAGTCGTAGGTCAATTGTAACGTTCAAGGTCAGTTAGATGTTATTTGACGTAGTCAATTCTGTTCCCTTTGGGGTGCTTGATTAGCGTGAGACCCCTGGCATCTCACGCTTCAGTGAAAATGTTCGCTCTGAAAACCTTGAGCTTTTTGACAAAAAGCTATGCGATTGTAAAAATCAGTTACAGCATTACGAATCATCTACCTATCAATCAAAGTAGCCTGTTGCAGAATCCGATTCTACAATTCGTCTAAGCTTTGCGGTTGCGTTGAGTATACTCTTCTCTTTAAATAATCTCAAAGAAAATAGTCGAGAGGCGTTAGATTAGGAGATCTAGCAGACCACTCGATTTCACCCCTTCTTCCAATCCACCTTCGAGGGAACTGAGTATCCAAATATGGTCGAACCTCCCTACCCTAATGAGACGCTGCTCCGTCCTGCTGGAACCAAACTGTTAACTGTTAACTTCACCTTTTAAAGTGAAATTAGATTCATTTGAAAATACTGTATTGTGCAAGAAAAAAGGATCTCTATCAATTCTGTCCATAATAATTTCACAAAATTAAACCCGACGATTAGAATCGTCTTCATTGAGCTTTTGTACCAGATGAACTTTGTAAGGATGGAAATTAATGCTTTTTAAAATATTTCGCACTGTCTCAGGAGCAACGTCACGCTCATCACTAGTTCGACGTAAACTAAGATGTGGGTTTTCAACAAATGCTTGGGCTATATCCATCTGCATCTCCTTAGATCCAGCAGATTTTGGCCGACCAGTTCTCTGAAGGTCCTTGATAGATCCATGATTCATAAAGCGCCTTACAGTTCTTTCAATTGTTGATTTTGAGACAGGATTTAACCCTTCTCCATCACGAAAAGTGCGATTAAAAAGCAAACGAACTTGATCATAAGATCGAACTCGATCTCCCCAACAGGAAAAGAACTCTCACCAGAACTCCTAGAGCTTTTAATGAAAAATTTCTTTATGATTTTATAATATTCAAAACGCTGTAATCAAGATCTATGCAGAGCTCACTAATTAATTTCTCGTTGAAATTTAATTCAGGAATTACACTGAACTGTTGGAAAACTTTGATAATTTCAAATAACCTCTATCTGACCCTTACCGTTACAATCGACCTATGACTTAGGTACGTACCTGAACGTAGAATTTTTCGCCCTTTCGATTGCAAGATGTAAAAAAGGGGGTTTCCATTTTAAAAAACAATGTTGACCTTCATAAAGCCTTGAAGATCAACTTCAAGGTCAAAATGAAGGTCACCATTAAATTCCTCGTAAAAATTTACTTCAGGAATTACCCTGACCTCTTGGAAAACTTTCTTAATTTCAAATAACCTCTAACTGACCTTGAAAGTTAGAATTGACCTATGACTTGGGTACGTACCTGAACGTAGAATTTTATGTTCTATCGATTGCAGATGTAAAAGAGGGGTTTCCATTAAAAAAAACAAAGTGGACCTTCAAAAAGCCATTAAGGTCAACTTCAAGATAAAAATGAAGGTCACCATTGAATTGAATGAGGTCTCAAATGAAAGCTAAGGCTATCTGCTTCCGAATACCAATTGGCGTTCCTTAATTGGGAAAAAATAAATCCAATATGGCGGCCGGAACTCGGAAACACGCACTAACATGGATATATTTCAGCTTCGTTTCAGAATAATTTTCATCCGATTGAAGTCTGTGAGGTCTCAAATGAAAGCTAAGGTTGTCTACTAGCAAATGCCCCAGCGGCGGAAATCAACCTGGAAAGCACCCCAATTTTTGGAAATTAAATAATACGATGAAATTCTGTGTAAACATAGCGCACAGGGTATTTGGGGTCGCTGATTACGAATCTGGAGTTAAATTTGGAAAATTCATCTTCCAGGGGTGGATGTACACACCCGCAAAGCAACTTAAATTTCGGAAATTCAACATAACGTTGAATTTCTGTGGAAACATAACACAGGGGGTTTTCGGGGTCGCAGATTACGAATCTAGAGTAAGATGTCGAAAATTCATCCTCCCGGGGCGAATATAAACCCTTCAAAACACTCCAGTTTTTTTTGGGAGTTCGAGGCGCTTTTGGGCACGTATTTGTAAAATCCAATAGCAGATTCGTCATCAGCATCCTTAAGAAACTTCCAAGACGTGTCTTGGAAGGTTTTTAAGGAAAATTTTTGTGATCACCAAAAACTTATATTATGCAAAAATGTATGCGCCGCATTACGCCATTCCGGCTCACAGTGGTCGAAAATCGAAAAAGGGTGGTCAAACCCCCCCCCCCCAAATCCCAAGTTTTTTAAAATTATAAATAAGTCTCAGCAGTATATGTGTAACTTATTGCAACATTCAATGACAATAAAATCTTTTTTTTTCTTACTGAGCGATTGAGTCGGAAAGTGAGAGTTTCTCGAGTAAGATTCAACGCGTTTGACACAAGGGGTGAAAAGCGACTGCACAAAAAAACGCATAACTTGTGAAATGGTGAACAAATCTCTGTTTTCCAAAATGGAATCGTCTTTAAAAAGTAAGTACTTCAATATGATTTAATTAGTGAATCATGATTTTATTAATGCTAATTTACAAGAGCATGTAAAGGCGGGTGAAATCGCCTGGAAGAAAAAAAGAGAAGTCATATAATTTGATGGATATAAAAAATGTTCCACTGAGTTCCACCGAGATATTTAGTTTAAAGTAATGATTAGGGTTTTCCTTATAACGTATCAAAAACCAGCTGCGGATAGCTGCGGCTTTAAGCTTAGTCTCAATTTTTATTTCAAGCTTCATATATGTCCATAACCTGAAAACTTCAAGCCCCTCTATATTGAAAACCGGTTCTGTTAATTCATATCGTTGGAAAACGGCTATAATTTACCCAAGTTTCAATCAAGTTGATTCGTTTATGAGATTTCAAACAACATGAAAAGGAATATCAAAGTATTGCTTATTAAAATCTCAAAAAGTGGCAGGATGTTTGTCGGAAGGAGAGTATGCAAGTCATACTCTGCGTTCATGATGAACGAGTGTGAAATTTTATCAACATTGATTTTATTTCTGATATTTTTATAGAATATATCCTACTGTATAAATTTCTTGTCCAACTTTCGAATGTTTCACCAGTTACTCTAAAGCTTCAGATACAAAATTCAATACAATAAGATAGTCAAATAAAAAAATATTTAAAAAAAATCAGTGTATAGATCATAAAAGTTCATAATATATACACGATTTTGTTCCATACTTTTTGAGTTTACTGTCTTATTGTATGGATTTTTTTCATGTAAAGCTTTAGAGTAACTGCAGAATAGATAATGACCTTTTAGGGCCTTTATAAAGGACCGCTATATTAGATCCATGGTTCTTTTATTTTTAAAATAATTTTTGCCTTTGGATTCGTCCTCAGTGACCCGAAAAACCTCGTTATACCAATTTTGAAAAGAATCGATAGTTTATCTAGCATACTAGTTCAACATATTGAATCCGCCATTTTGTTTTCGGAATTATTGAGATCGGATTCGTAATCAGCGACCTCAGAAACTCGTAATTAATCGAATTTGGGCCATTTCATGAATATATATATATAACCCAAGGGCCTATGTGAAAGCCACCGAGCGCGTCCTCGGGTTACGTATAGAGGGTCCCTGTACCAATGGTTTCGGCTAAATATGGTTACAAAAATAAATAAGCAGTCGCGGACAATTGTCCAAGGGTGGTCATGTAGGAAATAACCCCCAAGCGGAGGTGTGAAAACGGTCCCAAAAGCTGAATGGTACCTGGCTGAGGTGTCTAGAACGGTGACTCTGGGATATCAGGCAGCCTCTCAAAGTACGCAGCCTTATACTTCCATGCGCGGCTCTATAAGAATGGGCGAACCCCTTTCCCTAGCTTCTCGAGGGAACAACAATGACAACACCAATGATATTTGTAGTAAGTACGGTTCAAGCCAACAAAATACGCAGGGATAATGGGTCGGCCAGCAATGCCAACCACGCTAGAGCTGAGGGAGCCAATGAAGGTGGATTCAATGCGATGGATCGACGGAATCTCAGGACCTTTAGGTGGACGGAGCAACTAAATAGCGACTTGCTAGAGTGCTACGATGCGAGTGTGGCCCTGAACGGGATTACGTGGTACGACTGCATGCTCTGGGGTGCTAGAAACACCCGGAGCTATCGCACTTTTCGCATCAACGTCTGCGAAACCATGCTGAAGTACTTAAAAAAAGAGGCTATGTACGCGGAACGCCTACTCTACCATGGTCAGAACAAGCCGGCAACAGAGAAAGAGGGGCGATACTAAGACCAACAGCGGACAGGCATCCGATAGAGGAAGAGCGATCATCATAAGACTAAAAGACGAATGCATCAACTCGCCATAAAGATAGGCTGGGCAAGAAAGTATGCGTCCCGCATTCAGTGTGTGATTGACTACATCACATCTGGCAGGAATTTTACCGCCAAGGTTTGAAAGTTTGCGCGCGAACTCCGGATCCATCATCACACACTTAATAAGTCAAAACTGCTGACCATTAGGCAACATATTGTTAAGAGAATTCGGATACTATCTGACGCTAAGAGAAGCCTAGAGAGGAGAGAGAGAGGTGAGTAAGATAAAATCAACAGTTTCTTTCTGACCCATCTCGAATTTTCCAAAACCCTCCAGTTACTGTCAACCACCCGCCCAAACCAGAGGAAGTCGAAATATTTTTGAGAGAAGTCTATGAAGTGCAGCATAGACTGGACAAAGACTAAAATAACATAAATAGCTTTAAGGAGCTGGGTTATGCCCTCATATCACCTAATGAAGAATGCTCACCCATCACTACCGAGGAAGTGAAAAAAGTATTAAGATGCATGAAGAACTATTCCGCTCCGGGACCAGATGGTATCAAGACCTTCTGATGGAAGAAGTTTCCTCCTTAGACTTATCTTGTGATTCGACCTCCCGTAGACTTATCTTGTGTCTTTTGGAAAGCTTAAAGTTTCATTTGCAAATCGTGGGGTGTATAGAAAGATTGGTGCCGCTTTGGAAAACCATATTTACTATCTCACCTGGAAATAATCGTGTGGCAACTAACAAGGTCACCTTTCAGAGAGGTGTCTTTCAGGGTGACACCATGAGTCCACTCCTCTTTTGCCTCTCATTATTGTCACTATCTCTAGCACTTCGCCTTTCCGACGGGTACTTTCGCGGATAGACAAATGCGCCAAGGCTTATTTGAAAAGAGGAAAACTTAATAGCATCCCTGAAGACCCTGAAAACGTCGATAAAAACGCTATACGACACCTTTGCTCTGGAGAGACGTATACATACCTGGGCATGCCATAGAGCTGCATCAGGATGGGACATCTACAAAGGATACTCTTCGAAGCAGGTACAAACGAAAATGTAAGAAATTTAAATTAGATTAAAATCCAAATTAAAAATCTTATTTAACGTCGCATAATCGAATTGTTGCAAACTTCTGTTAAAAGCAAGAATCTAACGACCAATTTTGGATCACAACGAATGAACAAACACAAAAATTCTATGCATTACTAAGGTTTCGGTACTCGTACAGTACCCTTTTCAAGGCAAGAAAAATTTAAATGGTAGAAATTGACAGCACCCACGAATAGGTGCTCTCTCTTTGATACCTGAGAATCGAATGAGGGTCAGTAGGCCAAACTACTATTTAAATTTGTCTTGCCTTAATAAGGGTACTGTACAAGTACAGATAGTCAGATAGTATCCGTCTTTTCTCAACAACATGCTGCTTGATATTCAGCAGCTTTGACATATTAAGTGTGTAATAACATGTCCGGAGTTCGCGATCGAATTTTCGAACCTTGGACGTAAAAATCCTGCCAGATGTGATGTAGTCAATCATACACTGAATGCGGGACGCGTACTGTCTTGCCCAGCCTATCTTTATGGCAAGTTGATGCATTCGTCTTTTGGTCTTATGATCAACCGTTGGTTTCGTTTTACGGTTCGCATCGGCCAAAGCTCTCGCTGCATTATACACACAATAATTGATAGCCCAGAGGTCAGATTCGACGGAAAAATGTCCACGAAGCTCGTCATCCATTTCAGCCAGATCTTTAGGCTTAAGAGAAACCTTGGAGTTGATGTTTCTCCGGGTCGTAAAGCATCGCTCTTCCTCTATTGGATGCCTGCCTGCGGTTGGTCTTAGTGTCGCCCCTCTTTCTCTGTTGCCGGCTTGTTCTAGCTGTGGTAGAGTAGGCGTTCCGCTTACATAACCCCTTTTTCGGAGTAGTTCAGCATGGTTTCGCAGACGTTGCTGCGAAAAGTGCGATAGCTCCGGGTGTTTCTCGCACCACAGAGCATGCAGCCGTGCCATGTAACCCCGTTCAGGGGCCACATTCGCATTGTAGCACTCTAGCAAGTGGTGATTCAGTCGCTCCGTCCACCCAAAGGTCGCGAGATCCCGCCGATCCATCGCATTGAATCTATTTTCATTGACTCCCCCAGCTCTAGATTGGTCGGCATTGTTGGCCGACCCATTGTCGGAAGCCTTGCGCGTTCTGTTGTTTTGAACCGAAATTACTACAACTAAGTTTGGTGTTGTCATTGTTGTTCCCACGAGAAGCTAGGGATAGGGGTTCGTCCATCCTTGTAGAGCCCCGCATGCCCGCTATCCCAGAGTCACTGTTCTAGACACCTCACCCAGGTGCCATTCAGCTTTCGGCAGGGTTTTCCCACCTCCGCTTGCGGGTTAATTCCTTCAGGACTACCCCTGGACAATTGTCCGCGACTGCCTATTTATTTTTGTAACCATATTCAGCAGAAACCCTTGGTACAGGGGCCCTCTATCCGCAACCCGAGGACGCGTTC
>NC_046663.1:133018230-133022662 GCF_010883055.1 Belonocnema kinseyi
GTTTTTACACCGTTTTTGTGGTAGGTGTGTGTGGAGTGTGAGGGTGGAACTCCAGGAGGTGAGTACGGTTGTGAAGGGTACATTGGGGAGATAGAAATTAATTTACATTGTAGTTGGGGTTGGGATTTGGCTAAATAGGGAAAGTGAGTTTAGGTTTGCAAGGGAGCGGGGTAGTTTTGTGTTGAGGTTTTTGGGTTTTCATGGCGGGCAAGGGAGGTTCTTTTAGTGATGGAGGATATTAGGGGTGAGAAAAGGGTGGCTAAAGGGGATGTGAGAGGTGAAATAAGGCCAAGAAACTGAAATTTGAGGGCGGTAAGCGGCAGCAGCCTTAAGAGACATCTGCGGGCGGCAGTGAGTACTTTTGTATACGGATAGGTTACAGTTACGGACGGACGAGCGGGAGGTGGGCAGCAAGAGTACTGACAGTGCTGGTAGTGAAGTAGACGGGGAGGAAATTTCCAGAGAGACACGACGGCTAGTTGTGCGTGGCCCGGTGTTAGGTGGCGCGTTAGGGAGGAGGAAGAATCGAAGCGGAAGAGGCGATCAGGCAAGGGGAGCGTCCAGTGCAAGTGAGGGGGAGGATCTCTTAAAGAGGAAAAGGGAAGGCAAAGAGAATCCGGAGAAAAGCACACTAGAGAGTCTCTTTAAAAAAAGCGCACGAACACGTAGGTCCCCCCCCCCCCCAATGGAGGGTCAGACGGAGAAGGAGGCTATCGGGGTACTGATAGGCGAGATCAGGTGGTTAAGCGAGGACGTAAGGGAGGCTATAGAGCAGATGGAAAGTATGAGGGAGGACCTGAGGGTAAGAGATGAAAGATGGGGAAAATAAGTAAAAGAGCTAAGGGGAAAAAAGAAGGATTGTAGAGGGAGTTGATGTCGGTAGGAAAGGAAAAAGAGGATAAAATAGAGGAGAAGGAAAAAAATAATAGGGTGTGGAAGAAAAGGGCAGAAAAAAGGCTGGAGAAGGTGGAGGGCAGGTCGGGAATGGAAGCAGGGGGGAGGGTGAGAAGCAAGGTATGTGGGAGAAAGTGGAGATCATGATAGAAGAGAAAGTGGGAGAGCGTAGGAATGAAAAGGAGGAGAGAGCGGATAGGGAAAGGATAAGGGCAATGGAGTTGAGAATGGAGAGAAAAGAGAAGGCAGAAAGGAGAAATAATATAGTAATAAGAGGATTGAAGCTCAAGAGCGGGGAAGAAAGGGACAGGGTGGAAGCGCTGCTACAGTGCATAGGGTGGGTTAAAGGCAAGGTAGGGAAAGTTAGGATAGAGTGGAGAAAGGAGAATGAAGTGGCGTCGGTGGAATTGGGGAGCTGGGAAGAAAAATTAAGGTTAATGCGTAACATAAATAGGATAAAGGACAATAAGATTTTTGTTTATCAATATTTGACGAGGAAGGAAAGAAGTTTTTAGAGAATGCTAAATGACAGGGCTAGGAAGGAGAGGAACGAAGGGAGAAAAGTGGGTAGAGAGAAAGGAATGGTATATTATAGAGCGAATGTTGCCAAGGGTGTATAGGTGGAGGCTACAGGAGGCGGTTAAAGTAAAAAGGAAAGGAAGGACTAGTGGGGGAATTATAACAGGGGTTAGGGGTGAATTACAGGAAGAAGTTCATAAAGAGGGAGAGGGGGGAGGGCGTGCAAATGAGGGCTGTAAAGATAGGAATGGTGATTTATAAGTTTGTGACTGTGTACAATAAGGATGGAATGGAAAGGATTAACGAAAAGGTAGAAAACTTACTAGGAGAGAGATGAGGTTATGGTGGTAATGGTGGTAATGCGAGAATTGGGTGGGAAGGGGGCTTGTACCAGGAAGGGGAGAGCTTTGAAAGAAAATCGAAGGATAAAATAAGAAATAAAGAGGGGGAGATTCTAAGAGACTGGATGGAAGATAGAGGGTGGGCGGTTGCGCATGGTATGGTAAAAGGGGACGAAGAGGTGGAATACACGTATGTGAGTAAGAGGTGTCATGGACTAGAGAGGCGATAGAGAAGTATCAGGAGCAGTGAGGGAACGTAAGCTTTGAGGGGGAGTCCATGGAGGAGATATGGGAGGATCTACAAGAAAAAGTGAAAGGTTGTGTGCAAAAGAAGATATTTAGGACACGCATATTTTCGCTGATCAGCCGTCTACAACATGTTTGAGTTTACACGACCATGGAATGACCCCGAAGGTCATCGAGTCATATGACCTTGATGCATATCTGAAAGTAAAGTTTTCCATTCTTTCGATTGGCGTCGTCAAAAAATAGGGGTTTCCATTTGAAAAATGAAAGTTAGCCTTGAAATAAACTTGAAAGTCAACTCCAAGGTCAGCTTTAAGCCCATCATTCAGATTTTTATCAGAGAAAATATGCGTTTTCGAGAAAAATGTTTCAGATAAAATATAAGCATATATTATTGATGTTGGAGGTGACAACAGTCACCTCTGGATGCTTTCTTAGAGCTACGATCTACCACTCCACGGGTTTTTAGTCGCTGGCTTCCTGATGATCAAGAAAGTTTCTTACAATGCGACAGGTGTTTAATAAAACCGCTTTCTGGGCTGCTGTCAATACCCTACTGCCTCCTAAATTTTTAAGGTGTTCAGTGCATCTTGCGTGCACATTGACCGTAGGCGAAGTCACAATGAGATGAATGTATGCATAATTCACATTCCTTCATATGGTCTTTACTTCATGCCTTAACTCGCTATACTTGTGGATCTTGGTTGTATAGGTTGACTGCAAATTTCGGTTAAGCGGACAAGCAATGTCGATGATGTAGACTCTTCCACCTTTTTTTCTCGCATCACAATATCAGGTCGTTTGGCCCGGATGTAATGATCCGTTCGGATAGTAACATCCCAATATAAGATGTAATCTTCGCTTCCTAAAACGGGCATTGGAATGTATCTATAGAAGGGTACACATTACGCAACAGCCATCAATAATGTGCTCGATGGATTCGTTGGTATCTCCACATAATCGACACCAGTCAACAACGTCTTGATGTAACACGTGTTTGCAATAATTCCTGGTGCTGACAACCTTGTCCTGAATTGCAATGACGAATCCTTCCGTCTCTGGATGCAGAACACTCTTTCTTAGCCAAATATTAGATGCCTCACTATCCACTTCACTTTGATCTAACGTGTTGGGGTGCTCGCCATGGATGGCTTTCTGCCTCCATTGTATTTCTAATTCCTCTATCGTTTCTGCTCTGATATTCAAGGCCCCATCTGAGGACAAATTTAAGGGCATGTATTCAAGATCCACTTGACAGATGATTCTGTAAAGCGCAACATTTCGTTTGCTGTTAAAATAGTCTCGTAACTGTATAACTCGTGACTCACACAGTTTTTTGACATCTACAACGCCCCTACCCCCCAAATGTCGTGGTAGAACTACCCTTTCAATCGCTGAATTTCTGTGGTGCATTCGGTGCTTCGTCATTTCTACGCGAACAATTCTGTTTAACTTTTCAAGGTCGGTGTTAGACCATTTTATGAGCCCGAAGGAGTACGTGAGGACAGGGATGGCATATGT
Source organism: Belonocnema kinseyi (assembly GCF_010883055.1). Lineage (NCBI taxonomy): Eukaryota > Metazoa > Arthropoda > Insecta > Hymenoptera > Cynipidae > Belonocnema > Belonocnema kinseyi. The sequence goes on from NC_046663.1 coordinate 133,021,752, forward strand.
GGTGATTGCCCTGATTTTGTTTGCCGAATTGAGAAGACTCTTCATAATTAATCTGAGTCTCGTAGTAAAGGCAGTCATTAGGCTTGTCTTAACTATCGTATGTTGAATACCCGTAGATTCAAGAATACCCAGATATTTATATGATTTGCCTGCAGCCATTGCCTCGGTGTCATTTTCGAATTCGTTCTCTAACTCTGCGGTCCCTAATTCCCTTCTGATTAAATGCACTGTTCTACATTTATCTAGTCCGAAATCCATGTGGATATCATTGGAAAACTGCTTTGTGTATTCAATCACTTGCTGCAGTTTCTGGCCTGAACTAGCGTACAGCTTCAGGTTATCCCTGTAAAGAAGATGGGTCACTTGATGACCATCCTCATTATCATGAATTCTGAACCCATGAGACATGCTGTTTAGTGTTTTGCTCAATGGATTCCATGCTAAACAGAACCATAGTGCGCTGAAGGAGTCTCCTTGAAATATACCCGTCGTAAAGCGTATTGATCCAGTTATCCTTGGTTGTCCATGATCAAAATACTTGATTCTTGTACCCCAGAGCCTCATCGTATCGCTTAGAAAGTCAATAATGCGTGGACAGATTTTGTAAAGTTTTAAGAATTCAACCAAATAGTTATGCGGAACGGAAGGAAACGCTCGCTTGTAGTCAATGTATGCTATGTGTAAGTTCCTTTGATGCTTACGAGCTTGAGTCATGGCAACAGCGCCTATAGGGACTAGATCTTTACAGCCTCGTGAGTTTTTACAACATCCTTTTTGTTCTTCTGTAAGTATGTCATTCTTGTCACAATGAAAATATACGAGGGTAGTTCAATAAGTCCTTAGAATGACCAACATATGGCGCGCGAATCGCTCCAAATCATCTGTTTTCAGTCAGCACCACTCCCGACTAG
>NC_046663.1:133022762-133025177 GCF_010883055.1 Belonocnema kinseyi
ATGCTTCGTTTCAATGGCTAAAATTGAAGAACTAAAATTCGAATTGGTCGAACACCCACCGTATTCACCAGATTTAGCCCCCAGTGACTTTTTCTTATTTTCTAACTTGAAAAAATGGCTCTGTGGACAGAGATTTCCAGACAACGAAGACGTCATTGCCTCTGTAAGTGCTTATTTTAAGGAACTTCCGAAAACGCACTTTTCTGAAGGATTAAAAAAACTTGAAAAGCGATTGACCAAGTGTATAGAGCTCCAAGGAGATTATGTTGAAAAATAAAAAAAAATTTACCCAAAAAAAATTGTTTTTATACTTCATTCTAAGGACTTATTGAACTACCCTCGTACCTTATCTGCAATGATAGCTGTGAGACATTTATAAATTTTTGGAAGACAGGCTATCGGTCGAAAGTCAGATGGATTTTGAGCGTCTGGTTTTTCTGGTATCACATACGTAGTATCTTGGAACATAAAACCGGGCATCAAATCTAGGTGTTCAATGATCTGGAGCTTTCCAATTACTTGCCCTCTTCAAGACAACTGAAACATCCAAAGTTGTGATGCTTGTCAGATGCATTTCTGGGCTATTGATTGCTCTTGCTTCCTACAGTTTGAACCACGCTGTGTCCAAATTGCATGTGTTCATTTTTCCCCAAACGCCCGACCAGTAGTTAGTCATATCTTCCAATTGAGGGACTTTGGTGCCTTGGTGGTTATTTGGCTTTACTCTCAGTTCACGATAGGACCTTCTGTCATCTCTCTGAAAGTTTTGATTTTGTTGCCTTCGTGCATTACTTTTCTTGTACCGGCGCAGTCTGGCAGTAAGAGCATCAAGTCTCTGTCGTTGAAAGTCTACAATTTCATCCAATATTGCTGGTGTTACTGTCTCGATGTGCCGAGGATGGATGATTTTAGTAACATGGTTCATCAGCTTTCTGGTTCTCTTTCCTTTTTTATATTGAGTTAATCGACCCAATTTGCACCTTACTTTGCTGACATTCATATCCAACCTGATCTTCCATGGTGGATCTCGATCCCTTGCTGGAACAAAAACTGCATTTGCAGGCCTAGTTTTTCGGCCCAACGTTCTAAAGGTTACTACAGCTGCACAGTATACAAGAGTTTGCACCTCTAACGCATTTTGTGCTACGTTCAAATACGTAGGTAAAATATTACTGTCGAGATGTGCTATTAGTGTACGCAGATGATTTGTGATGTTCATTTTGGGCAGAGAATGCCTCAGTCTTGGTTCCACATATCTGAACTCTGGTAAAGGATGACCAAAATTCCTTTCCAGGTGCTGTAGTTCTTCTGAGGTTTTCCTATCTGCATCATCGTTAGTAATATCCGAATGTGGTTCTAATGGATCCGGTGCATGATGTTCATTATCCCTAGCACCTATGCCTTCAGCATCAATCAAGTTTTCGTTATCCACATTTTCCAAGGCGAGCTCATCAATAGGAAGCTGCCGTTCCACTTCCATTTTGATAGCAGCTATTTCAACAGCTGAAAGCAGTCTGTTTACAGATATTGAGCGTTTTTGATCTGCCAAATTCTGCTCATTTATTTTTGTGGCTAGCTCTGGATATTTAAGTAAGAAGAGTCTATGATCTTTCCTCACATTTGTCTGCCAAAAAAATAAAGGCGCATAACATCTCTGTTCATATGGTATGTCCATTTTCGTCGCTTTTTTGGTTGCTGAACATCTGCTTCTGCCTCTGGTTGAATAAGGTCATCCACCTCTGGAGGATGTGGTGGTGTTGGATCATCAATATGTTGAGGAAGAACATCGTTTGTCGCGGCTTTCTCTAACTGATGTTCATTGCCGTCGTTTTTCCACGCCAAATCAACCTGTTGTTTAATCTCCATTGCTCGGTCTTCTGTAACATGTAGATTAGTTCTGATGTCTTTCACCTTAGCGATAAGATCTCTTAGTGCGACCTTTTATATATTAGGATACTTTGCAGCAAATTTTGTTCTTAAATTGTATCCTATTTCCTTGTTTGTTTCAAACTTCGCACTTTCATAATAGAGACGCACTAATTCCTCTTTCATTGTGGTATCCCAATTGATGCTCTCCCACGGTATTTTTGTCGAGGTGGTTGGCTGCAAACAGCTAGTGCTAGCCAAAGCATCCTCAGCAGGCACAGTTGATGTTCCACTGCTTACCGTTTGTCGCAGATATTCTTGCTGGTGAGCTGTTTGATTAGTGAGATCTGCCTGACCATCTCGCACCTCACCATCGCCACCGTCCCGCATGCTGTGGCCCCCAGCGGTGGCTCCAGGGGCGCCCCGACGATCCTCGTGAAGCGACAAGCATTTCAAAATCTTTAATATATTCTCCATTTTTCATTGATGGGTTTTGGTGTTCTACTTAGTCCCTCTCCTCTTCGTTATCAGCCTATTTGGCAATATTAT
>NC_046663.1:133025277-133032646 GCF_010883055.1 Belonocnema kinseyi
AACATTTGAGTGTTGAAATGTTGTCATATTATTATGATTATTGTGTGTTTTTATTAAACTTTTACATGGGTTAACCCGGTGATACATCATAGCCACGGACTAAGTCAAGTGACTGATGAGATTAGAATGTTATAACCTAATTCAAATAATTTAATACGATGGTTCAAACCTCCTGCGATGATGTTGTAGGTATACAATTACGAGCGGCCACGAGCTTTGGAGGTGACAACAGTCACCTTTGGATACTTTCTTAGAGCTACCATCTTATTATTATTATTATTATTATTAATATTATTATTATTATTGTTATTATTATGTTTTCTGAACAGATTAGGAGTTTATAGAATAATAATTCAAGGATAATTTTCAAATTCAATATACAATTTTAAAGTATAAGTTTCTGTTTAAAAAGAATTAAGAGAAAAATGTTCTCAGCAAGTATGCATCGCTGAAAACAAACTTTTTGAAAAATTATTTTCGTAGCAAAGTTTTTTGGCTTCTCAAGCAGTTCTTTTTTGATAAGTATTAAATAGAAGACATATAATTAATTACGATTTCGAAATATTTTTGGAAAAGTAATTATTTAAACAAATTATATGTGTTTAAATAATTAAAAAGTGGTACATTTGTTCTTTCTATACGCTATAAAGTCAGGAACATAATGCTATGTGTTATATTTTATTGCAATTCTTTTAGTTGCCGAAAAAACTGCTTTAGCCAATAAATATTGTTTAAAGAAAAAAAAATATTAAACAATAAAATAAATGTGTCAAAATTATATAATTATTCAACAGAAAGTAGCATATAATACCAATTTGAATAAAATTGGACATCTCTGGCTGAATTGAAAAAATTTTGAAAATAAACAATAATTAATTGTTTAAATAATTATTTAATGTTTTTAGAAAAATTTACTACTTCAAACAATGACAAAATATTGCATTTCAATAAGAAAATAAGATCAATTTTTTAATTTCTGGGGAATAAATGATTGTTTAAATAATTAACATTTGTTTAAACAGTCATAGTAAATATTAAAATTGTATATTAATGATTATTTCTTAGAAAACGACGACGGGAATTGCTGAAAAATAACAATAAGCATATCTGCGATAACTTATTCTAATTTTAATCTTTTCATTGCCAGTAACATATCGTTGGAATCGCAAATAAACGTATATTTCGAATATAATATTTTTAAATTGCTGATTACAATATTATAAAAATGTTATGTCCCGTGTTTTATTCCTCATGAGGACAAAAGGGCCCGCCTCAGGCAATGCTCAACACAGCGCGAGGGTACGTCGAGCAGGTAAACCGCGATCAAATGAAAATTGCTCTGCTAAATATTTGAAAAAATTGGAGTTAATTTAAAAGATATTTAGAAATTTTACTCATAAATATCTTTTAAAATTATATACATTTTTGAAACATTTAAAAAAATGTTGCTAACTTAAGTCAAGTGCCTCACTATCTACCAGTGTGTTTTTTGTTTGAAAATTTTTCAAATGTTTTGAAATATTTTTAAATTTTCTCTTAGATTTAATTATTTAAATTAAAAAATTGGTTCAAATTTTTCCATGTTTACATTTTGAAATAAGATATAAGAGACAAGACGCTTGTTTGAAAATAAGTATATTGCATAGAAAAATAAAAAATTTCCTATTCATATTTGGAAGAGATAATTTAGCACGAAAGTTATTCAAGAATTATTCAAGTTTTCAAGGCGACCTCAAAGTCAAAACAGAAACTGTTTCAAAAATTTCAAATTTGGAAAATGTTAAGTTTAAATTTTTTTTAAATAAATAATTTTTAATATGAAGCAATTAAAATTCGAAAATTTGCAAACGAAAACTAAATTAAATGTTTCAATGTTTGTAAATGCTTAAAATCAGTATTCAATATGAAAATTCAGAGCTCTAAAACTGTAACCATCCAAAAACTTCAAATTTTTATTTATTTTTATTTTACACAATGTAATTTTAAACTTTTTAATTTCAACTAGTTCGTTTAAAATAAGGGCCGGTTTTTGAGGCGTGCAAGCCGTGCGGTTGCACAGAGCGTCATAGTTGAGGGGGAGGGAGCATGCGATTTTACTCCCTGTCTTCCTCGACCTGTGTTTTCAGGTTTCTGGAAAGGTGACAACTTGGTACCTGTTTGTCCAAGTCTAGTCTTAAGATCCGTAATAGCTTTTTCACTTATCCATTCAAAGATCTGATCTAATATTGTCTTTCGATGATCATTTATTACGATACTTTGTAAATTTATAATAATTATTAATCATTTAAACAATTTTCATAAACATATTGAGAGGTTATGTATTTTTAAATTAATAAACACAATTTGTTTACGAAGTTAACTATGATTGTCTTTGCTATGACTCTTTCCTAAGGTATTTGTTAAATCTACAAGAATGGTTAATTATTTAAAGAACTTTCATAAGAAATTCAGAATTTGGCTATTTTTCAAACGAATAGGGTCAGTTCTTTTTACAAATTTAATTAAAAACGTCGTTCCGATTAATTGTAGTAATCGCATTTTCAAGATTTAGTATTTAAACTACTTTCATGAGCAAATTAAGAGTTTGGGCATTTTTGGAAGAATAGGCCTTATTTGTTTACGGAATCAACAAAGAATGTATTTCCAATCACATTTTCCTACGACACCTTGCAAATTTACAATAATGATTAATTATACAAATAAATTTCATAAACAAATTCAGAACTTAACTTTTTTTAGATTTTGAACCATTTGAACATTTTAAACAAATTAATTTTTATAAGAAAATGTATGCACTATATATTTAATAAGAATTAAAAAAGAAATTAAAACTCTATAATGGTAAAAACTTTCATTTTCATTAGTTTCAGTAAGTATCTATTTTTATTAATTTCTTAAAGTAATTTCATAATCTCTTCAGTTAAATATTTTGCTTTATCAAGATTTTCTATAGTATATTTTCTATTACAATACTTTTCTCCACATATTTAACTGTGATTAATCAGTCGAACATATAACCAGTATTATTATCACTTATTGTATTATGATTTTTTATTTTTAAATCCGCGCTGGAACAGAAGTCTCTCAACTTCACATTCTATGTGCATTTGAAATTTTTTCTTTACTAAGGCGGGCCTAAAATCAGTGCATTAATTTTTGTACAATTGAATGACAATGCGGCTACATACGAGGTCATTGGAAGTACTCGCATTTGCCTAAACATTTAATAAAAATGTTTAGTGTTGCACAATCATTTATTCTGCCTCGTGAGAGGATACCCACGCGACTCCGTGTACAAATAGAAGTTATTAAAGTAAAAATGATTATCGTGGTATTTTATTGAATTTTATTTCCAAATAAAATAATTTCAAGCAAAGTAGTGAATTGCGCCCCGAGCGCGCGTATGAGCTTTTCTTTTGGTTGAAAATTCGTCTTTTTGGTAGATAGTTCGTCTCCTTCATTGACAATTAATCTTTGGAGTTGAAAATTCAAATGCTATTTCCTTGAAAATTCATGTATTTTGTTAACAATTCGCCTTGTTGGTCGATCAAATGATTTATTTAACTGAAAATTCAACTAAACGCAGTTGATGATGAAGCTATTTTGTTGAAAGTTAAAAAAAATTAACGAATCCAGTTGAATATTCCTTCAATTCGGTTGACAATTCATCTCGTTGATTAAAAATTTGACTATTTTGTTGAAAATGATTTGTTTAACTGAAAATGCCACTATTTCATTTTTGGTTTAAAATTTATATTTCTTATTTGAAATGAAACTATTGGTATAAAAATTGTCCTTTCTGAGTTGAACATACCTGTATTTTGTTGAAAATTCTTCTTCTTTGTACTCTCTGCATCTGAATCAGTATATGTCTAATTCAAATCAGCATATGTACGCTGCTAAAACAGTGAAATGTAGCTGCTGCTCAGTGAAATTTCACTGAATAACAGCCTAATTTCGCTGCTTTTCCAGCGAATATACGCTTCAAGTCCCTTATTTTATTATTTCTGTAAACCATAAATTATGTAAGTAAGAGGGGGGGGGGGGGGGGGGGGGTTGTACGGTTCATTACAGGTTTGAGGGGGGCCTTGGAGAGAACCGGTAATCTGTTACGTAATTTAAGTACGGCTCTGCAATATAAGAAACGCAGTTTTGTCTTTTTCTCATATTCTCTAATAGTTTCTGCTTATACAAGGAAAGGAACCTATCAGTTGTAGGTGGACCAAACAATTTTGGAGGCTGATAGAATTTTCTTCAAGGATCGAAATATTTCAGTATTATACCATTCGCAATTAAGCCATTATTTTCCTTTCGTGGTGTAGCCGTGACTCACTGAGCGTGGAAGGGAGTAATGTGAGGAAAGGGGTGTAGATCTTTAAGAGTTAAGATTCATCTAGAATAATGTTCGATTTTTACATTCTGGTCATAGAAGGTATTAGATTTATGTAAAATTGGTTCCCCCAGTTTTTGTCAATTGTCCAAGTTTTTAGACCCCCTGAATCCGAAAAACAGATTTTTACGATTGTGTTTGACTCCTGATCAACAATTAAGCTTCTTTTGCGCATGTCAAATGTAATTTAAAATACTGTTGCGTACACGTCTCGCTTGAATAAATACAATTTTGTATGCCAGATCTTGAGTTTTTCTTAATTTCATTCTGCACATTAATGTTACATTTATCTAAACCTTGAAGTAAAAAACGTGATAAATAAAATTGTGTAGAAAATTCGGATCAAATTTAGATAGAAGAATTTCATTCTACCTTCATTGCGAAATACCTTAAAAATGCATTTTTTACGTTTCATTAATATTTAAAAAATATTATAATTACATTATTGGATGAATTCAAATTTTAGTAATGAGAATAATAACTGACAAATTCTAAGCAATTGTATTTTGATTAAAAGATTTCTATTCATTTATATTGAATTTATCGGAAAGTTCTTCCTTTGAAAAGAACAGCTTCTGTAAATCATAATAAACGTGTTAAGAAAATTCGATAAGAACATAAATAAATATTGAAGTCCTAGAGACTTCCAGCCTATATTTCTACTTTTTACAACCTCAGGCCTGACTGTTTCAAAGAATAGTTTGCCGAAAGATGAATGGACTAGCTGCATTACAGATTAGAGTCCCAAATATTTTCTACGCCACAGGCGTAAACTTGTCAAATCTTACAAGGGGTCGTCCCACCGTGCTCCAGATGCGCTAGCGACTATTTACTTGCAAAATACCGGTGTGTTTTACGCCTTTGGCATATTACAAATTTATAATGGTTTATATTTATAGAGTCCAATGCCGTTTTCGAAGAACTAGCTTTTTTAAGAGTTTAAGAGTCCATTAACATTTAACAAACAAACAAAAATAAACATTTATAAAAAAAACGAATAGGTTATAGAAGCTTTAAAATTACTCAGCTTTATTATTTATTTGTCATGAAAATTATTCTGCCCTATTACAAATCTCTGAGATTATTTATTAGAAACTGGCAACGAGACTATTTTAATTATTTTTTGTAGTACAAAGAGTTACTATTTCATCTAAAAGTAGCTAATGCCAATTTCTTAATGAAGCTTTACATTCTTGATGTAATAGTTACCATATGACTTTATTAAAAATGGTTAATGATCTAGCAGGTCAAAGTATGTCCATTCGAAAATGTGCACTAACTTATTTATGTCCAATTGATTTTGACTTAAATTGGCATTATTAAAAGCTGACATTATTAAAACTTAAAATGACATTATTAAAAGAGTGGTTAAATGCCAGAGAAATCGGAACAATTTCACAGGTTTCGCAAAGACTCCTTATAGATTTAAAAGATTTGATAAAGTCTTCTATTATTCGACAATTAAGATTTCAAAGATTTCGGGTCGATTTAAGAGACTGCATAAAGACTTCAATCATTTTAAAAAGAGTTCATGAAGGTTTTACTAATTTAACAAATATCACCAAATATTTCAAAAGTATTTCAAATAATTTGCGAAGACTTTTAAACAATTCAAAAAAATGTCAATGATTTCCCAAAGTTTTCAAAAATTTCAAAGATTTCGCCGAGATTTCAGATAGATTTGAAAGATTTCAGATATCTTTCAAATATTTCAGATATCTTTCAAATATTTCACAATGATTTTTAGAGAATTTACCAGTATTTCGCAAAGAATTAAATGATTTCCCAAAGAGTTTAAATATTTCAGAAAGATTTCAGATATATTTCAAAGATTGAACCAAAAATTCTAATAATTGCCTAATGATTTTGCAAAGATTCTGAGAGAATTCGCTAAGAATTTAGTAAGAGTTCACAAAATTTTCAATGATTTCCGAATGACCTTAAAGATTTCACAAAGCTTACAAATATTTCGCGAAGATTTAAAATAGATTTCAAAGATTGAACAAATAATTCAAATGACGTCCTAATGATTTTACAAAGATTCCAAACATATCGGAAAGATTTAGTATATGTTTCGAAGATTTCACAGATATTTCCATTATTTAACAAAGAATTCTATTATTTCACAAAGTTTTCAAAATTCTCAAAAATTTGAAACACTTTGAATAGATTTAAAAAAGCTATTTCGCGAAAATTTCACGAAGAATTTACAAAGGTTGCAATAATATCTCAAAGATTTTATGAAGAATTTAAAAAGATTTCAAGTATTTCGCAAAGGTTTTGGATAAATATAAAAGAATTCGGAAAGGCTTCTATTATTCCACATAGATTCCAGATAGATATCAAAGATTAAACAAAGCAAGAAAGAATTGAAAGGTTTCTATATCCTACGATCGGATGAGTTTAAGCAAAGATATTATTATCTTTGGTTTAAGCATTTTATTTACGAATAGGCAAATCAAGACTTTGGCCCTCCCTGGTCGATTTCTATGGGAGGCATTGGCCCTGTGCCACCTTGGCAAGCCTCCACCGCCTCTGATGGACATTGGAATATAAGGGGACTAGCCTCATGCTAACTAACTTGGGCGCGGGGATTGATCATAAGTTACAAGGGGGAGTGGACCATGTTAGTTTCCAAAGCAATAGAGGTTTAGCAATCCAAGATCTAGGTAGAGCAGCCCCCTCGTTATTTAGATCCGGCAACGACATGCCTATTCTGTCGCGATTTGGAAAAACACCGTTAACTGCAAATCGGAAAAAGTCACCTGAAGCAATTAATGGTAAGCGGCTCCAGGGCCTTATCGAAAATGCAGTAAAGGGTGTTCTTCCAAATTTTTTTTTCAAGTGTTTTAGCATATTGAATATTCCGGGTACAAGCGTTGCAACTCCCTTATAAGGTCTCGATACCTCTCTTTCTTTTCATTCTCCTTGGCTCTGATGTTTTTGTCAGCTGGTGCCGAAAATTCGATAACGAACATG
>NC_046663.1:133032746-133034845 GCF_010883055.1 Belonocnema kinseyi
CCTAGGAGCATTTAGAGGAGCGATATTAAGGTGAATGCCGTAGGAGTGACAGAGATGGTAATAAAGCACTCTTAGTGCCGCATTGTGCCTTTGAATGTATGTCGTTCCCGGGTGTGTTGGACAACTAGATAGTATGTGAGCTAAATGCTCGGGATGTGCATGGCACGCCCTGCAGCTATCATCAGGAATGTCTTGGCTCAAAATTTGGCAATGGTATATTAAGGTGTAAATGACACCGTCTTGGTATGCATAAACGAAACCCTCCATACCAGATTTCAATCCGGGCGATTTAAGGAAAGCAAACGTTAGCTCACAAGACATAAGACATCACAAGAAATCCTTCACATTTCTGTGGAAGATACCGTGCATCCTCTTATCGAGGAGCTGTTCACGAAAGTTTTTCTCTTGTGCTTTCTTAATCCGGGCTTTCAGGAGTGAGTACTCGAGATAGATAAGATTTGATGCATTTTGCTCGCCCCTAATACTGAAGTTAAGTCCAAGATTTTCAGCAGCCGCCTCCGCTGCTTTGTACAGAAACGCTCCTTTGCCCACTTCTTCGTGATTCCTGACCATTTTAAGAAGAGGCTCTCTTCCATTTGCAACTCTATGTGCTGTACCCAGAATAATCCTGTTGTGAAGACATTTAAAACCCAATATTGCGCAAATACCTTGACGGCGTGAGATGTACAGTCGCGGAACGGAAGACGTAAGATGCATGCTTTTGTTCATTTGCATAACCTTTCTTGTCCCGATATCAAGGGATCTGAGCTCGTTCTTCGTCCATGGAACTACTCCAAATGAATAGAGTAGTACCGGGACGGCAAGCATGTTCGTTGCAGATACTTTGTTCCTCGCCGACAGTTCGGAAGAACAAATCTGTCGGATGAGACGTTTGTATCTGCTTCGGAGAGTATCCTTTATAGATGTCACATCCTGAATGCGGCTTTGCGGCACGCCGAGGTATGTATAAGTCTCTCCAGCGCAAAGGTGTCGTATAGCGCTCCTATCAACGAGCTCAGGATTTTCAGGGATGCCATTAAGTCTTCCTCGCTTCAAATAAACCTTGGCGCAATTGTCTAATCCAACTTCCATTCCAATTTCCTTAGTATATCGTTCGACAATCCCTAGAGCTAGATATAGTTGCTCTTTGTTTTTAGCATAGATCTTAAGATCGTCCATGTAAAATACATGAGTGACCTTGTACTTTCGATCTGCAGGTTTCCCGCACAAGTACTCGTCGGAATGACGAAGTGCTAGAGATAGTGGCAATAATGTAATGCAAAAGAGAAGTGGGCTCATTGTGTCGCCCTGAAAGACACCTCTCTGAAAGGTGACCTCGTTAGTTGTCACACGATTTTTTCCAGATGGGATAGTAAATCTGGTTTTCCAAAGCGGCATCAATCTCTCTATGCACCTAACTATTTGCGGATGAACCTTTAAGATTTCCAAAAGACAGATGATAAGTCTATGGGAGGTCGAATCGAAAGCTTTCCGATAATCAATCCAGGCCATCGATAGGTCAGGCTGGTAGAATTCTGCATCTTTCCAGACACATCTATCGATGAGCAGGTTCTCCCGGCATCCCGCTACGCCTTTCTTTGAGCCTCGTTGTTCATACATTTCTTGCCACACAGGTTCAATTGCCGGAACAATCCTATCATTTATGATAGCTGTGAATATCTTATAAAGTGTGTTCAGACAAGTTATTGGCCTGTAATTCTTCGGGTCAGCTAAGTTGCCTATTTTCGGCAGGAGTATTGTGCGCCCTTCCAACAACCACTCCGGAATCGGCACTTCCGACTTCAAATATGAGGTGAAAATACGAGCCAAATGCTGATGGGTTGAAGAAAACTTCTTCCACTAGAAGGTTTTGATACAATCTGATCCCGGTGCGGAATAGTTCTTCATCCCTCTTAATACTTTTTTCACCTTCTCGGTAGTGATGGGTGGGCATTCTTTATCAGCTGTTATGAGGGCAGGGCAACACATAACTTCTTGAAGCTATTTATATTTTCTGAGTCTTCGTCCAATCTGTGCTGCACTTCGTAGACTTCTCTCCAAAATACTTCGACCTCCTCTGGTTTGGGTGGGTGTTCGAC
>NC_046663.1:133034945-133038201 GCF_010883055.1 Belonocnema kinseyi
TATTCTCTCAACAATATGCTGCCTGATGGTCAGCAGCTTTGAATTGTTAAGTGTGTGATAACGGGTCCGGAGTTCGCGCGCGAACTTTCGAACCTTGGCGGTGAAATTCCTGCAGATGTGATGTAGTCAATCACACACTGAATGCGGGACGCGTACTGTCTTTCCCAGCCTATCTTTATGGAACGTTGATGCATTCGTCTTTTGGTCTTATGATCAACCGTTGGTTTTGTTTTACGGTTAGCATCGGCCAAAGCTCTCGCTGCATTATATACACAATAATTGATAGCCCAGAGGTCGGATTCTCCGGAAGAATGTCCACGCAGCTCGTCATCCATTTCAGCCAGATCTTTAGGCTTGAGAGAAACCTTGGTGTTGATGTTTCTCCGGGGCATAAAGCATCGCTCTTCCTCTATTGGATGCCTGCCCGCGGTTGGTCTTATTGTCGCCTCTCTTTCTCTGTTGCCGGCTAGTTCTAGCTGTGGTAGAGTAGGCGTTCCGCTTACATAGCCCCTTTTTCGGAGTAGTTTAGCATGGTTTCGCAGACGTTGCTGCGAAAAGTGCGATAGCTCCGGGTGTATCTCGCACCACAGAGCATGCAGCCGTGCCATGTACCCCGTTCAGGGGCCACAGTCGCATCGTAGCACTCTGGAAAGTGGTGATTCAGTCGCTCCGTCCACCTAAAGGTCGCGAGATCCCGCCGAACGATCGCATTGAATCCATTTTCATTGGCTACCCCAGCTCTAGATTGGTCGGCATGGTGGGCCGACCCATTGTCGGGAGCCCTGCGTGTTCTGTTGTTTTGAACCGCACTTTCTACAACTATGTTTGGTGTTGTCATTGTTGCTCCCACGAGAAGCTAGGGAAAGGGGATCGTCCATCCTTGTAGAGCCCCGCATGCAAGGATAAGGTTGCGTACTCTGAGAGGTCGCCCGGTATCCCAGAGTCACCGTTCTAGGCACCTCACCCAGGTGCCATTCAGCTTTCGGCATGGTTTTCATACCTCCGCTTGGGGGTTAATTCCTTCGGGACCACCCCTGGACGCGTTGGGTGGCTTTGTCATAGGCCCTTCGGTTTGATTCAACTTTTATAATTTTCATAATTTTATCATTTATAATTTTATAATTGTATTCAGAGACTGAATAGTGTTGAGTGAAGAATGAGCGGAGTTAAAAGAAAAGGTCATAAAGACTAGAGTTGCAAAGAAATTTGGGAATAGATCGGAAGAAAATAAGAATTGGACAAAAATGTGGGCGAACAAAGTATGTAAGAAAAAGAAAAAAAGATAGAAAAGTGTATAAGCTTTAGAAGAAGGAAAAAAGGAAAAGGGAAAATTACGTTACAGTCAGGAAGGCGTATCGAGAGTTATGTGAGCAGAAAGAGGACAATAATAAAAAGGAATTAGAGGAGGAAATAATTAAAGTCAAAACAGAAGCGGAGGCATGGAAGTTCAAAAATAAAATGAGGAGGAAAACGGGAGAATAGGGAATAATATTAGCATGGGTGAATAAGGGATGTATTTTTAATAAATGTTTTAAGGCACGAGTGAAAAGAAGACTGACAGATGATAAAGAAGTAAATTAGAAGATAAAAATGAGTTACAATATGAAGAGAGAAGAGCAGGTATAATATTAACCCCTTCGTTGGCATTGACGCAAAATGCGTCAAAATTTTCCGTGCCCTGTGTGGCATTGGCGCAAAAAGCGTCAATCTTCTTTTCTCCTATTTAACTTGCTCCAATTTTGCATTCAAGTCTTACTCGGGGGTTTTTGTGGTTTGGTTGCCGCATCCGAATCTGAAGTTAAACTACAAAATTCGAAATGGCGTGTCCAACATGTTGGACGAAAATAAAAAAAAAATGGCTTGATTTGGATTAATCTCGGTTCTTACTTCACTGCCGGGTTCAGCGACCCCAGAAACCCGTAAGTACCAAATTAAGCCGTTTTTTGTGTTTTTGTCTGCAATATTGGATCCGCCATTTTGGATTTCCGAATTTTGACTACATATTCAGATTCAGCGACCCCGAAAACCCTAGGATACAAATTTTCCTGCCATTTTGGGCACATTTGTCGAATTCTCTCTGCCAACGAAGGGGTTAAAGAAGGGCAAACTGGGAGTTAGTGATGGGTTAAGTAATCAGACCTTTATATACAGTAGCGGGGAAGCCCGAAATAAGTTAAAGAATTAGTGAAAAGAGTATGGAAAGGTGAAGGATTTCCAGAGGAGTAGATGGAAGGATTGATAACGACAATTCTTAAGAAAGGAGAATAGAAAAAAAAGAAATCAACAGGGGAATAACATTATTGAATACATCTTACAAGGTATATGGAATGATGTTAACCGAGAGAGTAAAAAAAGAAGTAGAAGCGAAATGAATACTACCAGAGAATCAGGCAGGTTTTAGCGAACTTAGAAACACTATAGATAATACCTATATTTTTCAACACGTGATGGAGAAGGAACTTGAGAACAAAGGAGGAAAAGCATGTGCCTTCTTTGTTGATTTAAAATCAGCGTTTCCATCGGTGTATATGTAAAAGTTGTGGCAAGTAATGTGGAAGAGAGGAATAAACATAGGTCTGATAGAGAATGTAAGGGAAAGTTGATAAAGAAACGAGAGATAAGGTAAAGGTAGGAAATAATCTGACGCTAAGAGAAGTCTAGAGCGGAGGGAGAGGTGGGTAACATATTTTTTAATGAATAGGTTCAAATTGTACACGGTGTCAACTAAAAACCACTTCACGATAACTCTTTGCTACGATACTTTGCAAATTTACCATTTTTAATTATTATGAAAATTTTGATTAAAAACCGACCAAAAAAAAGCACCTCTGCAGAGATTTCCTAGTTGCGCGCACTTAGCACGCGGTCCGAAATTTTTTCGGAAGCGCAGGTTATTACCGCCAACAATAACAGGTATGAGTTTGGACCTTGCTGGAAGTACAATTGCCAAAAGACTGAAGTCCCGAAGAGACCTGGGAGACCTTTATCTAAGATAATACTAAACGGTACTCCTTTTTTGAATCTGCACTTTGGGATCTAAAATATTATTATGAGTTTCCGTCTGCAAAAGAAAAACCTTTACATATTAAAATTAGCACTATAAATAGAGTTTTCAATTAATTACAGAAATATTTGTAAAGCCTAATTTATTATGTATAAGCCACAATTAAAGAAAAATGTAATTTTAATACGCAGGACCCGATAAACTACGCTTTATCTAAGATGAGTGATTGATATAAAGGTGGTTATTGGATCT
>NC_046663.1:133038301-133058261 GCF_010883055.1 Belonocnema kinseyi
ATAAAAGTGATGTAAGGTATAAGAAAGCTAATTTACAACGGAAAATATATCTTTGGTATTATTGTATAAAATAATGATTTTTTATATCTGCAAAAAATCTTTGGATATTAAAATTAGTACTTTACATAGAGTTTTCAAGTAATTACAGAAACATTTATCAAGTCTACTTTATTATGTATAAGCCACAGTTAGATATGGACCCGAAAAACTACGCTTTACCTTGAAGAGTGCGGTACATAAAGGTGTTTAATGGGTCGGTTGATATATTTTTATATAAAAGACTCAAAAATCGCCCTTATATATGAAGAAACATTTTCAGTTTGAAAAAGATGTAAAAATGTTTGACATCACAAAATAAAAGGGATGTAACGTTCAAGAAATCTAATTTACAAGGGAAAATATATCTGAGATATTAACTTACACAATATTGATTTTTATATCTGCAAAAAATCTTTACATATTAAAATTAACAATTTGCATAGAATTTTCAAGTAATTACAGAAACATTTATAAAGTCAAATATATTATGTATAAGCAACAGTTACACAAAAATCCAATTTTAATACGTAGGACCCGATAAACTACGCTTTACCTACGATGAGTGAAGGACATGAAGGTACTTATTGGGTCCGTCGAAATATTCATACACAAAAGACCCAATAAGCACAATCGCACAAAGAATAAAATTTATATTACAATAAGCCGAAAGTAAGCAATCATAAAGTAAGTAATCATAAGTCAAAGTACAAGCAATCTGTATTGACATTCTCAAAGTTTAATATGTGTCATACGATCTTCAATGAAGATGACAGTGATTCATATAAGCGATTACAGTGATCTCTATTAATAACAACTGCCACATGTAAGCGACCTGTCTTACGTATTTGATTTGTACCTAATAAGTCCATATACATATATTGACCGAAAAAGAATGAGTAAAAACATGTAAACAGGCACTCAAGGGATCTATGACGCTGCAAAACCCCAGCATCATATTACTTATATTATATTCCGCTAAAGAATTAAAAGTCTCTAATTTCAAACCTAATTATATCATCTCATATCCGCAATAATTTACAAGATCACTGTTTATAGAGCCCATCAATGCGCTGGCGTCCAGGGAAGCCTTATTCATATTCTCCTAGTTTGAAACAAGTCATGGCAAATTTAATGAAAATCATATCAATTCGAATCAAAAGACGAGGACGTTTACAATTAAAAATAACTTCCAGCCGAAACAGACATGCTAAACATCCTTACGTGCCTAATTCAGACCTTATAAGATCATATACATATACTAACTGAACCCTGGCGGACCGGAGGAACCGAAGGGAGTCTCATACAAGTACCCTTAAAGACTCCACTGAGTCCCCCTTCAGTTCTTTCTTTAAAAACTCAAAAAATAGCAAGATCAACTTTTAAATTGTTGAAATTCGGATTCTACAATAAAATTTCCATTAGAAACTCAGGGAGTATACGCAATACTTTATTTGGCAGCGGTAAAAATTTAAAAAAAATGTCATTAAATTCTGCTGAAGGTGATTTCAAGCGCTTTCATAATATCTTAAGTAGTATGTTGCGTTGCGTTGAGTAATGCGTCAAATCAGTAGATAATTCAGCCAATCGCAGTGTTTCTCCGAATAACTAGAAGAATATTATTGGCTGAAATGTCTAGTGCATTACGCATTACGCAAAACGCAACGCATTCCGGACTCATTCCGGACACATCTGCAATCAACGACGGAACGCTTATTAACTGCTACTAAAAGAAGATGCACTTGAAGCCGCCTTTGGGCCATGTAAATTACAGGTATTTTATTTTTCAAAGTTTTAAACGCTGCAAGAAAATGATTGCGATTACTCCGTGAGTTTTTAATGAAAATTTTAACGTAGAATCAGAATTTCAACAATGCTAAAGTTGATCTTGCTGTTTTTTTTTAGTTTTTTTTTAAGGAGGAACCGAATGAGAACTCAGTGGGGTCTTTAAGGGTACTTTGCAGAAGCTCCTTTCGGTTCCTTTGGTCCGCCAGGGTATACGGAATCCGTATAGATATTCTGTAAGTTCAATAATTGTAATACAGTTTTGCATGAAGATCATAACGATTTAAATTAGGTTATTATGATGTTTTGAATTAATAATAACAGCCATTCGTGAACGACCTGCTAAAGACCCATACATATCTAATGCGGACCCTCTAAGAACCTATGTATATTCAATCGAAATGTTTTTCGATAACCGAAGAATCTTTCTATCTGTGGTAGACCTAAATAAAATGTAATTGATTTTTAATAAAATCTTTGCTTGCATGTATTACGGGTTTTAATTTACGCAATGAAATCGAAAAATTACAGAATTTTCTTAAGTTAGTTTTAACTCCCCATAGTGAATTCGAACAGCAATCAATGTAAATTTCAGACACTTATACATTCTCTACATATCGCCAATTTTTCGTAATTTTTGGAACTTTTTTATATGGATCATCCCTTAACAGTAAAATTTAATTTTCCTCTTTATAATTATTAACAACTATTAAATGTCTTATAATATTTATTGCACATAGTAAAATAAAAACATCGTTGTGGTACACTTTCCAGAGGTACAATTATGACAAATATTAAGGATATACAACGTTAAAAGATTAAAATCGGCTTATACAGTTACGAAAATTACATATAAATAACGTATACTTAAATGAGCGATATAATGAGGATATGGATTCGAATACTAATTTCGTGAATTTAATTAACGGAAGTATTCGGACGAGTATTATGGTTCAGTATGAGTGATGAGTGTTAATGATGTGTATTGGGATAAGTTTTAGTGATGAGCAGTAGAAGTAAATACTAATGGTGAGTATTATTCCTGAGTATTGGATAATATAAGACGTAATAAGACGTTCAATTTTTTAAAGCCATAAACTCATTGGCTGTCTCCTGAAATGTTTTATACGTATTACTCAGTTAGTTTATATAGGTTGTTATCGATGGGTTCTACGAAGCATAGGCTTACTTTTCTTTGCTGTTAAGAATTGGGCTAATTTCATGTAGCTAAGTTTTTAGGAGAAATAAATAACCTATTATTTTTCGAAATATTTCCAACGGATTAAAAACTGCAGTATTTTGTATTACAGCTTGTAAAGTAATTTAGTCTCCAATAACTTTGAAACGAAGATATTTTGATACATTGTTATTTCTTCCAGCACTTCTACGCGTTTAATGAATTTCATAATATATGAACGAAAAGTAAATAACGAAAAGATAGCCAATTCTTCTTAGAACCTATCGTTGTAAAATGCGAATCAGATACGTAAGGGTGTTTAGCAGGTCGCCCGTCGGTGTCAGATTTTGATGAAGGAAAATACTATATTCACTTAATACGAATCGGTGTCAGCTTCTTGGACTATTGCATGACATAACTTGACCATGGAGAATATCAATTTGGATTTCCCAAACGTCAGCTGATTCGTGGTTTCTATGAAGAACGATCAGCCAATTTCTCTCGCCCGTTTCATAAGATTATCATTTTTAAAATTAAATATTCAAGGTCGATCGCAAAATGTAATATTGTTAATAGGACCTTCGATTTTTTAAAGCCATAAACTCATTGGCTGTCTCCTAAAATGTTTTTATACCCATTACTCAATTAGTTTATCTAGGTTGTTGTCGATGGGTTCTACGAAGCGTAGGCTATCTTTTCGTTACTGTTAAGAATTTGGCTAACTTCATTTAGCTAAGTTTTAGGAGGAATAAATAACCTATTATTTTTCGAAACATTTCAAACGAATTAAAAACCACAGTATTTTGTATTACAGTTTATAATGTATTTTAGCCTCCAATAACTTTCAAACGAAGAAATTTTGAAAGATTATTATTTCTTTTAATACTTCTACACTTTTACTAAATTTCATAAAATATGAAGTTAGACTTATTCTTAATGGTAACGAAAATATAACTCATTCCTCGGAGAACCTATCGTTATAAAACTCGAGTTAGATATGTAAGGGTGTTTAGCAGGTAGCCCGTCACTGGCAGATTTTGATGACGAAAAATACTATTTTCACCTAATGCGAATCTTTATCAGTTTCTTGGACTTTCGCGTGACATTAGTTGACCTTGCAGAATATCAATTTGGATTTCCCAAACTTCAACTGATTCGTGGTTTCTATGGACAACGATCAGCCGATTTGTCCCGCACATTTGATAATATAATTATTTATAAAGTTATATATTTAAGGTCGCTTGCAAGATGTAATATTAGTAATAGGACGTTCGATTTGTCATAGCCATAAACTCATTGGCTGTCTCCTAAAATGTTTGTATACCCATTACTCAATTAGTTTATGTAAGTTGTTATCGATGGATTCTACGAAGCATAGGCTATCTTTTCGTTGCTGTTAAGAATTTGACTAACTTCATTTAGCAAAGTTTTCAGAAGAAATAAATAACCTATTATTTTTCTAAACATTTTCTACTAATTAAAAAACTACCGTATTTTGTATCACAGTTTGTCATGTAATTTAGTTTTCAATCACTTTCAAACGAACAAATTTGGAAGATTATTATTTTTTTTAACTCTTCTACGCGTTTACTAAATGTCATAAAATATAAAGCTAGGCTTATTCTTAATGTTTAACAGGTCGCCCGTCGGTGGCAGATTTTTATGAAGAAAAACGCTATACTCACTTAATGCGAATCGTTATCAGCTTCTTGGACTATCGCATGACATTTCTTGAACTTGGAGAATATCAATTTGGATTTCCCATACGTCAGCTGATTCGTGGTTTCTATGGACAACGATCAGCCGATTTATCTCGCCCATTTCATAAGATTATTATTTTTAAAATTATATATTAAAGGTCGCTCGCAAAATGTAACATTAGTAATAGGGCCTTCGATTTTTTAAAGCCATAAACTTATTGGCTGCCTTCTAAAATTTGTTTATACCTATTACTCAGTTAGTTTATGTAGGTTGTTATCCATAAGTTCTACGAAGCATATGCTATCTTTTCGTTACCGTTAAGAATTTGGCTAACTTCATTTAGCTAAGTTTTTAGGAGGAATAACTAACCTAATATTTTTCGAAACATTTCCAACGAATTCAAAACTACAGTATTTTCCATTACACTTTGTAATGTAATTTAGGCTCCAATAACTTTCAAACAAAGGCATTTTGAAAGATTGTTATGTCTTTTAACTCTTCTACGCGTTTACTAAATTTCATAGCATATGAAGCTAGCCTTATTCTTAAAGGAAACGAAGACAGCCTATTCTTCGTAGAACATATCGTTATAAAATGCAAATTAGATACGGAAGGGTGTTTAGCAGGTCGCCCGTCGCTGTCAGATTTTGATGAAGGAAAACGCTATATTCTCTTAATACGAATCGTTGTCAGTTTCTTGGACTATCATGACATTAGTTGACCTTGGCGAAAATCAATTCGGATTTCCCAAACATCAGCTGATTCAGATGTTCTATGGACAACGATCAGCCGATTTGTCCCACGCATTTGATAATATAATTATTTTTAATGTTATATATTCAAGGTCGTTCGCAAGATGTAATGTGAGTATTAGGACGTTCGATTTTTTAAAGCCATAAACTCATTGGCTGTCTCCTAAAATGTTATTATACCCATTAATCAATTGGTTTATGTAGGTTGTTATCGGTGCGTTCTCCGAAGCATAGACTATCTTTTCGTTGCTGTTAAGAATTTGGCTAACTTCATTAAGCGTTGAGATATACTAGGCAGTCTGATAAGTCCCTGAAAAATGAAACACGGAGACGTTTTTTTGGCCAAAGTCGGTTTTATTTTCCAACATACTCTTCTTTTAGGTCGATAGCATGAATGAACAGGCGCATTGTCGTGATGATAAAGCGGTTTTTTCTTCTTCAAATGCGGTCGTTTTTCGGCGATTTCGATTTTCAATCGGTCCAATAATGATGAATAGTATGCTCCGGTTATGGTCTTACCTTTTTCAAGATAGTCCACGAATAGTATGCCATGTGCATCCTAAAATACGGAGGCCATAAATTTTCCGACCCATTGTTGCGTTTTTGGACGCTTCGGAGCACTTTGGCCCGGTGGAACCCACTGTTTTGCCTGTTGCGTTATGAATTGGCGCAAAAACTCGGTCGGCTTACGCGAAAATAATGCCAAATTCTGCTGGGAAGTTGTCACACGAATTCGTTTTTGGTCCACTGTGAGCAAACGCGGCACCCATCACGCGCAGAGCTTCTTCATGCCCAAAACTGAATGCACGATATTGCCCACACGTTCCAATGATATGCCTACAGCATTAGATACCTCTCTCAATTTCACTTTGGGATCATTCAACATCGTATCACGGATTTTTTCGACATTTTCTGGTGTAGTGACCTCTTTTGGGCGCCCAGATCGTTCAGCATCAACTGTGCTCGTACGGTCACAACGAAACTCGGAAAACCACTTATGAATCGTTCCAATCGACGGTACAGAGTCCGGGTAATACTTATCCAGCTTGCCTTGGTCTCATATATCGTTTTCTTGCGAAGATAGTAGTGTTTGATCAAAACTCGAAACTCAGATTTTTCCATAATAAAAAAAACTCGGAGGTTAGTCGCTTCTCAGTGCTGTAACTTGTAAATGCGTAAACATAAATGGCTGAAGTTTTGACAGGCGTCATTTGAAGGATCAAGCTCGGCGAAAATGGTTCACATTAGGGAATACTAATGCCATCTCTTAGAATTTTCAGGTAATTATCAGACTGCCTAGTACGATTAAATCTGTCTGAATGTGACCCAATAAACACCGTTAAATCTCTATAAAATTCATCCTAAAAAAAGGCTCGTTTATTATTATTTTTTTGACTTTTGAGAACGTGAATTTGATTGAAGTTCTTGTGTTATTCATGATAAATAAGTTTCACTACTCTACATTTTGTTTTACATGTCATTTTGATGCTTTCAATTTGATGCCCTGACAAATACCGCTTTGTATATATTCCCGCCCACGCATTTAGACATACGGTTAAAAACTAAAAAAAGGTGGTCAACACCTCAGGAGACTGTCCTCTATTGATCTCATTAGGCAAAATCGTATTATCTCGGCGACCCAATAAACACCGTTTAACGTGTATATATATAAATATATATATCTCCAATTCCATGTCAATCGCATGTCAATCGAGCCTCCTAAATATCTCGTAAACGGATATTTTTATTTTCACCAAATTTGGCACAGATTATCTTTAGCATGTGTACTTTGATATTTTTGGTGTTGCTGGAAATAAATGAACTACTAAAATGCTCCATTTCAAAATGGCGACGCAAAAATAATTTTTTTTATTTTTATGTAATGTTCGTTTTAATATTGTAATATCGTTTTAATGTTCGTCTTGAAAACCTATTTTCAATAATCCTTATTATTATTATTTCTAAAATATTAATATCGATTCCAATATGGCGGATAAAAAAATGTTAAATGCAAGGCCAACCACAACTCAGTCTTTTAAACTCTTCTGTGACCATAAGATTTTTTTAGACACGAACTATATAAACCAGATATAGTTTTAAGGGTTTGAGGCCTCGCTAATTTAAATTTGCCATTACTTTTTCAAAATTAATTTGTTTGAACAAGTTTTTGCGTTATTAACTAATTTTGGGGTTTACTTAAGGGGTTTTTGAGTACGCTTAATCAAAACATGTGATTAGTTTTTCAAAATTATTTTGCTTAAACATTGTGTTCAAAAAAATTATTACATAAAAAACATTAATTCCATAAACAATGTCAGAATCAGATTCTATGTCAAAAATTACGTGCGATATAGTATTTAAACTAATGGGATATTTAAACGCATTGAAGTAATTTGAAGCTCTTACATTCTCAACTTCAGATGTGTGAAATTTGAGGTGAGTGGATTGTGGAAGTGTGCAGAAGGGTGTGGATGTGAGAAATTAATTAAGGGATTGTGAGATTGAAAAGGGGAGGTAGATATTTTAGAGGATTGAGATAGATTTGTGTGGAAGTTTGTTTGGAGATTTGTCACAGGGTGAGGGGACTGTGTTGATCGGGTTGGTAGTAGCAGGGTTGGGTAGCGATAAAGAAAATCGAAACAGGTGTCACATCGCGATGGTAGATAGAGGCAGGGAAGCATAGAAAGCGGGCGAGTTTGAATTTGATTCATGGCTAGCGGACCGAGTATCTCCGCGGAAGAAACAGATCTAGAGCAAGAAGTATTCAGTACGCCGAAAGAGGAGATCAAGGAAAGGAAGACAAGGGGGAAGTATAAGAGAACTATAGAAAAGCAAAGATTAACAGAAAAAAGCGTAGGCTGAATTAAGGCTTTTATTAAAAGGAAGAGAGGGGGGAGGGAAAGCAGTGAAGAGAAGGAAGCTATCGGGGCGAGCGTGAAATATAAAAAAATGTTTAGTTCGCTGCCAGAAAAGCAGAGTTTGGTAGGGAAGAGTGATAATAGTAAGGGGGCTGACGGAAGCGGAGATGTAAGTGGAGTTACTTTGAAAGAGGAAAGACTAAAGGAAATGCGCGAAGTAATGATAGAGGTAATGGGGATTTATGAAGAAAAACAGGAGAAAAGGAGAGAGGAATTAAAGAAGGAAATTAGGCGGGAAATGGCTGAAGTTAAGAAGGAAATAAAAAAATGGGAAGAAATCAGGGAAAAGTTAGAAAAGAGGATGCAGTCATTAGAACAAAAGCCAGAAAAGCAGGAAGAAGATAATAATAAAAAGGGAGAGGAGATGCAAGGTAGGATGAAGAAACTTGAAAGATCGAAGTGGGATTGTAGTATGGGCTAGAGTGGGAATAAGGAGATGGAAAGGCTGAGAAAAATAGAACAAAGAATAGAAAGGAAAGAGAGGGAAGAAAGAAAATTAAACACAGTGATAAAGGGTATAAGATTAGAGGGGAAAGAGCTGAAGGAAGGGGTGGGCCAAGTACTAAAAAGGATTCGCGCTAAGGTAGAGATAGAGGAACTGCTAAATGTAGGAAGGGAAGAGCGAAGAGGGGAGTTAATGGTACTGGTGAAATTAAAGAAATGGGAACATAAGAGGGAGGTGATGACAAAGAAGAGGTTATTATATGGAAGTCCAGAGAGAATAGAGGATGATTTGACATGGGTAGAAAGGACGATGCAATATAAATTGAGGAAAATAGCGGAAGATGAAAGAAAAAAGGGAAAGAGAACATGGGTTAAGTATGGGAGAATACGGATAGACGGAGTGTGGTGGGATTGGTTAAGATGCACAGTTAATGAAAGAAAAATTTGGATGTTGGATGAATATACTTTATAATTATAAATCTTATTTTCGATTATAAATAAACTCCGCGGGCCTAAATCCACATGATCTTTTGTTCACTTAGGTGTTCTAATTTCATTTGGTTTAAATAGGTGTCAATCTAAACTTACAACTTAAGGAAGGCTTCAAACTAATTAAGTGATATTGACGAGTGGTCACCCATCCTAGTGCTAACCGCACTCGTGTGTGCTTAACCTTTCAGTATTGACGAGTTAGAAAGATATTTAGAAGGAGTTTTCAATAGTTCAAAAAATGCCTTTTTTGGGTGTTTGAAATTATTCTTGATGTCGTAAGAATAAATGCTATAATATTTAAAGCCATAAAACTCTATCTTAATAGGCAACAAATTTTGATTTTTAAATTTTACTGAGAAAGTAATAATAGAATTTAATTGTTCAAAAAAATTCAGTTTGTTCAAAGTTCCACATTCTTGTAAAGATTTTAAATTTATTGTTAAGTCTATTATTACACAATCAGGAAAACAGTTTTATAGAAATTAAAATGAAATTGAAATGCAAATGAAAAAGTACAAATATTTTATATATTGCCTAAATGCTCTTTTTCAAGTTCTGTAACATTCTTTAGATTTCCTGCCTACTTTATAAGCATAATAAGGTGAACAAAAACTAAAAAAATGTATATAAACAGCAATTAAAACTCTAATTCTGATCAACAATGAACGGATATGCGATGCCCAATTGGCGAAGTTTAGCTGCTTACAAGGAAAATTTTTTCCTATTTAAGATTGGGAGAGAAAATGGATTTGTAGATAATAAACGGTACTCCTTTTTTGAATCTGCACTTTGGGATCTAAAATATTATTATGAGTTTCCGTCTGCAAAAGATAACGGTTTTCGTGTAATAAGGAGAAAGTTTGGAAATAAAAGACAAGTTGTTTATTACTTTTTGTTGGTTACAACATTAAGATTATATATCCAATTATTTGTATAAGAAAGCTTGCTGTCATAAGTTCTTGGTTATTAGTTATATTCAGCAAAAATAAAATCAATCAACGATAAAAAATATATTAGATGTAATTTTTAGAATAATTTTTTTGGCAGTGCTGCACGATTAAAAAAGCTAGTTTTTTAAATTATGTCGTCTCTTGAAACGATTAAAAATATAAAAACACTATTTTTGTATAGTATTATAAATTAGAGGCATTCTTTTAATTTCATAACATCTTGATGTATGACTGTGGTAAGTTCACTATAGAAATTGTAATATTATAATAAAAAGTATCACTATTTGAGATAGCTACAATGTACTTCCTCAAATGAGTCACACAAGGTATAACACGTTATTTCTCCTGAGCCTCAATTCATCCAACAGTTGACTTCAGTAATAAATTGATTTTTCATCAAATAAACATTTATTTATTTTGCAGCTATAGATTTACACAGATAACAGTAGATCCTCAAGTGAAAACGCCCGGAGGCAAAACCTATGATGTTTTGTTTATTGGTACTGACAACGGAAAAGTTATTAAAGCCATAAACGCTGAGTCCGCTGATTCTCACCAAAGAGTTAGTCCAGTTGTTATAGAAGAAATCCAAGCTTTTCCGGCAACGGTTCCAGTACGTGGCATAAAAGTGGTACGTGCATCCCAAGCTGGTGATGGTTTGGAAGATGGTCGCCTTGTTGTTATATCTGACAGCCAAGTCCAAGCATTGAGATTGCATCGATGCTATAGTGACAAAATTCTTTCTTGTGGCGAATGCGTTGCACTGCAGGACCCATACTGTGCTTGGGACAAGTTAGAAGGAAAATGTCGTGCTCTTGTTGGACCGGCTGCTACAGATGCTTCGCGGTTCTTACAGAGTGTAGCCACCGGGACGCATACGTCTTGTCCACCAAGTAAAAGTCAGAGTAAGGATGCTAGCAGTGTTGGTGCCATTTCTGCTAATCAAAACAAATTTCCTCAGGATTCTATGCCATCTAATAAGGATAGCCAAGGGGGAGAGATTATAAATATCATGCAAGACGAGGAACAAAGTAATTCAGGTTAGTAAGCATAATTTAAATATAGTATAGGGTGGCGCACACTCGTCACGTGATGTAATTTTTTCTGGATTTTTAACCCAACCCTCTCCTTAGCCGAGCTATTTTTCTATTATATTTTTATCCTGAATGAGAGAGCATTTATTTTATGTAAAAATGTTCTCTACCTGTTTGCCTACCTGTTTGTCTGCCATTTTTCTAGAGGGAGTGGGCATTCAATTACTACAAGTTGGATGTAGCCTTGGTAGTGAGAACAGCGTGTCGCCTTCGTTTTTTCTCAATCATGGAGGAAGCCCATCATAGCTTAATTTGGTTTGCCTGCAGAAGATTTATTGCTCGCTCTTCATCCATATTGATGTACAGTCGGTTAAATAAGAGCGTGGTCACTGTTGTGAGAAAATGAAAAGACTCAATACGAAAATTCTTTCAAATATTGTTTTATCTTATCGAAAAATTTCATGCAAATACATTAATAGCAGGTCCAATCACCTTCAGCGTCAATAACGGCTTGGCATCTTCGAGGCATACTTTGGACGAGTTCTTTCGCGTATTCTTCTGAAAACGACAACCAAATTTGGTGAATTCGGCGAACAAGCTGCTTCAAATTACAGGATCGGTTCTTCCCAAGCTTTATCTTCATTTGAGCTCAAACGTTTTCAATTGGATTAACATCGGGTGACTGAGACGGCCAATCCAAAGTCACGACACCATTTTGCTCCTTCCACAAGCGACAGGCCTTGCTTCGATGTTTCGGGTCGTTGTCCTCCTAGAGAATCCAATTGTCACTTTTCTTCTTGTGCCAATTTTTAGCAGTCGGCAACAAAGCTTTCTTGTAAATGATGTGCAACTTCCCAAATCCTTTTTCTGAGAAACATCCCCAAACTCGGACCTTTACAGGATATTTTACGGTCCTTTGGAGCACTTTGTTCGTGGGTGTGGCCCAAGCATGCCTGATGATAAGAAAGTCCCAAAAAGAAGATTCATCGGTGAAGATAACATTGCCCCAGTCACGATCCAAATTATCTCTGGCCCATTCGAGACGTTTTTGGACATGTTTTTCACTCAACATCGGTTTTTGCAAAGTACTTCGAAATTTCAAATTATTTGCGATCAAATGTTTAAGAACAGTTCCGTACGATATGTTCAAACCTTTTTTGGATAATTTCGAAGCACCTTCACGCAAAGTTAATGTTCGATTTTTCAAAAACAGGTCACAAATCACTTTTTCGTCTTTTTCCGTCACTACACCGACAGAACCGCGATTTGGGAAGTTCGACATTTTTCACCTCTTTGAAACGATTCACCTACTTACTCACAAACTGTTTCGACTTTTGCCTATATTTCGCAGCAGCCGCTTGAGTCATTTTGGAATGCATCTTGCACTTCCTCCTTCACGGTACTGAGTACTTCTAGTCCGATCTCTTCCTCGGTGAAGGAGACGGCCTCTGGGATTTCAAACATCTGATTATCCCAGAAATACGTATGTTCGACGACCAAAGATTTCTCCATCTATAAACAGATTCTTTTTTCCCTGCTTTAGGTGGAGGCGGTCATCGAATTCGCTTCGCTCCTAGGTGCTGCCTTCTGATGTATCCACACCCGAAGACTCACTTCAACTAAGATGTATTGTAACTTTGAGGCCATATCTCGGGCAATAGGTTTCGTAGTGCTTTCGTATCTTGGCGTCTTGGGTGGTAGATTAAGAGAGGGGATCATACTATTACAATGCTGCTAAACCGGGATTTCACGCTCTCCTTTAGAGGTGACCGTTACGTTGACTTCAGTACTGCTTCTGCTTGATTCCCAGGTCTCTTCGGGACTTCAGTCTTTTGGCAATTGTACTTCCAGCAAGGTCCAAACTCATACCTGTTATTTTTGGCGGTAATAACCTGCGCTTCCGAAAAAATTTCGGACCGCGTGCTAAGTGCGCGCAACTAGGAAATCTCTGCAGTGGTGCTTTTTTTTGGTCGGTTTTTAATAAAAATTTTCATAATAATTAAAAATGGTAAATTTGCAAAGTATCGTAGCAAAGAGTTATCGTGAAGTGGTTTTTAGTTGACACTGTGTACAATTTGAACCTATTCATTAAAAAATATGTTACAATTGATTTTGATTAGGTTTTGGCAACTTTGTTTTTCTCACAGATGGATTAAAAATCAAAATGGACCGATTCCATTGTCTGCTCGCTAAAAAATCCTAGTCCCGTCCGATTTTCTTTGATAATTGTTCAACATGAATAAGTATTTCCTGTAGTTTAGGGGTAATTAAAAGCTGATATACAACTTTCCTAATCTACATGCAAATTATCTCCAAAATATGCAGTAACGACTTTTTTAAAGTCATTTTCTAATAGTTTTTTCACAGGGGTTGCCATCGAATGTTAAACCACTATGCATTTTTTCTCGATGAGCATAACACGCTTTGGCTGATTCCAAAGATTCATTCTCAAAATATTATAACATACTCGTGAAAAACGTATTCACCACGCCAAGCAATAAGTGCAATTCTGGTGGTGCAGTGAGTTCTGAAAATTTTTGATCGTGATGAGTTGTAAATACCAACTAAGATATTCGCTGACTTTAAATCTGTTTCTATTGTGCTTTCGAATCTATGGGCATTTAGCACAGACCATAGTTGCAAAAAATTTTCGTGATTCTCCTCAGAACACAGAGCTTATTCTGATAAGAATAATTTTTTAACCCAGCATCCTTGAATCGCTTAGCAGCTATACCTTTCTCATACGTAGAAAGTCTGCTTCTGTGATCGTTTCCTAAATAAGACTATGATTAAATTGAAAGGCAATTCTTCAGAAATCAACCTCCTTCATGTATAATTTTAAATATGCTTCCGATATTTTCCGTTCTTCTTCAACATAGTAGGTAAAAGCACTAGTATTTGTACAATAAAATTTTGCTTCAGCTGCATCAGAAGATTTATTAGTTTTAATTTCTACAATTTTAAACAACTTGAAACTAAAATAATCGTCGAGTTTTCGCGGAGTAAGCCATTTTTTAAGAGAAGCCTGTTTTTAATCCGATGCAATTCTCAATGATCAAGTCCTCAACTATTCATCATAGAAGAATAATGAACTTGATCTGTCATTTGGAACTCCAATAAATGCACCAAAGGCTAATTTAATTATAAAATTCGTGCAAAAGCAATCGTTTAATAACAATAAGAATATTTGATGTTTACAAAAAATTGTCATTGTCTATTTCAGGACCAGAAGTATCAGCAGCAGATTCTCCACCACCACAGTATTCCGTCGAAACGTTAGTAATAGCAGTCGTTGCTGGTGCATTGTCTGCTTTATTTGTTGGATTTGTTACGGGTTACTTGTGTGGCAGAAAATGTAGAAAAGATGAAGATGATAATTTACCCTATCCCGATACGGAGTACGAATATTTCGAGCAACGCCAAAATGTCAATAGGTATGTATTGATAAGCAATTTTTAATTTTACCTAAATAAAATATAGTGTTCTATCTTTATTTATTTCCATAAAAAAAATGTTTAGAAAAAAACTGTTCACTCCAAAAATGAAAAAACAACCAAATTGGCCAAAAACACAGAGAAAAAAATCAAACTAGAGGAAATAAAAAGAAGACGACCTTCAAATCTCTGTCTTTCTTTTCTTTCTCTTTTTTTACGTGTCTCGTTTTTAGTCTTTAAACGAAGGAATACTTTATGTCACAAATGCTAAAAATTCTCCCTTTTCGTGTTGTAAAGTGTATCGAAAAGGTCATTCTCTAGAAAGGCGTGATAAAAAAATCTGCCCAAAAGCAACTAGAATGTTAAAAAAATTGTGCATAATTACCTTAATAAGAATTACTATAATCACCTTCTTTGGCAGTAATTCAAGGTTTTAATTGGTTTGTCATTGTTTAAGGCTCAAGGACAACAATTTAAACTTTTTTTTTGTAATAAAAAAATTTTTTAATTATTTTTAGACCAAATAGAAGAACGTGAAGAGGAGAACGATACAAAACTAGCATTAGTTTTTTAGATTTCGATCGTTTGTATTTTTTAATTGAATTCATTTGATTAATCATTGGCTTTTATAAACAATATTCTTAGAATATACAGTGAAATGACAATGGAAAAAAAATTTGCATGGAGTCTTGATTCATAGTTACTCCAAATGACAGGTATGTAGATTGGCTCTTATAACCCTTTTGGCATTCCAAGTTTTGTGTCTTATGCCCTTTTGCTATAACAAACTTTGACGCTTATGCCTTTTTGGAGGTCGAATCTTGTAGATTGATCTTTTTCTTCTTTTAGATTTATGCAATTTTAGAGTGTCAAGCATTGATAATACGTTTTGGCGCGAAAGTCCCTATGGACTTATGGACAGTGACCTATTAGTATAGTATACGATTTCATGAAGGTGTTACTATAAGGGGATGCCTCTCCTCACAGCAACAAGCGTACTCTGTACTCTTGTTATTCTCGTGTTGCCGTTGTATTACTAATTTCTTTCAGTACACCAAAGCCTTTCTGCTCCAAAAACACCACTTCTAGAATCACCCGTCACGCTGAAATCTTTGAGAACCAGTCGTTTAAATTCTGGGATCACCTGACCTCGTGAGAAGAATAGGTAATAGTTTTTTACCACTGAGTTCTATTAACACCTTACCTTTCTCAGAATTAAGATTCTCGCAACTTTGATAAAGTTTTCAGATGAGCAATCCTAGGAGTTTCGACTATTATTATTGTAGTTCATCATTTTTAACGTGTTCATCCTTTATTTCAATTTGGAATACTTTTTTACCTCGGCGGTTAGCTTTCCCACTACAACGAGGTGCTCAAAATTCATAAATGATATCCATTTGAACGTATCTGGAAGCTTTAAGAAATTTTTGAGATAGAGAATGATGCTTAAAGTTCACGAGGAATTTCATGTGTGGATATTTTTACCTAGGTGGCATGATGTCGGCAATTTTCTGGAGATGCACGGTTTATTTTGTTAATTCAATCAAGACAGTAACATGTGTCATCGCACAGTTGTCTAAATTATGAATTTACTTTTCGAAATCGGCTAGAGATTACAATTCTCAACTAATATCGAAGTTTTTTCTACAGAAATACTCAACATTAAATATGCATATACATAATACATATCGTATGTAAAAATTAGGCTACCAACGCGAAATCGTGCAAAAAGCGTTGTAACCCTTCAGCGGGCGCGCTGTCCTAAAATTTTAGACAACTGCCCAAATACCCCTTCTCTACACGAAACACTTATTATTATGCGCTGAACATCCACCTATTACAGGATCAGTCTCTTTCTAAACTTTAGGCAGACAATTTTGCAAAGAATTATTTGTTATACGCGTATTTACGTGTAAGTATATTATGTATCCTGTACTACTTTATCTGATTGTTCCACATTTATGTCGTTCCATAGTGGGGCCGAATTGCGAAAGAATGGCCAAAAGTATAAAATGGGACAAATTATGTTGTTTGGGGGTTTTTTGGGTCGCTAAATACAAATCCGATCTCAAAAATTTAGAAAACAAAATGGCGGATCCAATATGGCGGACGAGTATGCTTAATAAAATAGGGGTTGTTTTGGGGTATTGTGGAATATTATTGTGGGGTTAGAAACATAATATGGGGTTTTGTAAAGGTGGCGCTTTTGACTATTTTTCATTTAAAAATTTTGCGGTTGTTTTACATGGCGACATTTTGTTTGGAAACAAAACATAGTCTTTTGAAGGTGACTTATGCGACTATTTTCAAATAAAAATGTTATGCCTGTTTTACATGGAAACTTTTTTTAATTGTTTCCTTAAAAGAGATAGAGTTGAATTTGAGGCGTTGTTCAATATTATTGATAGACTTAGAACATAACCTGGGGTTTTATGAAGATGAATCGGGACTTGGGTTTTCAGTTAAAAAATGTTTTGGCTGCTTCACATGGAAACACTTTAAAATTCTTTCGTTAACTTGGATAAACCTGAGTGAAGTAAAATTAACGACAAGCACTCGCTCAAGGGAAATTACAGGGCGCGCCCGCTAAACGGTTAACCGCACGCAATTTAGACTGGGCATTTCAAAATTTACCGAACTAGGTGTGAGCGTTTTTAAGTGCTTCAACGTATGTGTGGACATTATCAAATGCACGCAACTAACATAACATAACAATTATGTAATATTTTCACCTATTCATTTCTACGTGAACTGTTGGAATTACACTTAACAATTCTTTGTCGGAATTTTCATCTTTTATCAATGCAATATCTCTTGCAATTATAATAGATAATTACCAGTTTTAATCCAGAATCTAAATTTGAAGCAGAACGAAGATTTACTTTAGTTGTAAAATCGACTTCCTTTACTTTGTCTTCATCTTTTCGCACAAAGTATGAATCGCCGACTCTGTACGCCATCAAAAACACATTCACGTTTTTTTCTTCAACAATCGCTTCACTTTTCCGAAATCTGACCTCAAAGCGCTGGTTCTTTAGCTTTGAAACCAATAATACATTGGTTCCGAAATCTATGATAAATTAGGGTGGCTCTTATTTTTCTCTTTTTGAATTTCTTTTAT
Source organism: Belonocnema kinseyi (assembly GCF_010883055.1). NCBI lineage: Eukaryota > Metazoa > Arthropoda > Insecta > Hymenoptera > Cynipidae > Belonocnema > Belonocnema kinseyi. The sequence continues at coordinate 133,056,146 of NC_046663.1, forward strand.
CTCACCCCCTCCCTCCCCCACCTGTTACTTGTTTTATTCGAATGCCTAGAAAAATCTTCAAATTTGAGCGAAATTGCAAGTTTGAGGTTAAAAAACTTTAAAACATTGTTATGGGCTACGAGGAAAACCCAAGAATAATCATTAATCGGTCATTCAAGAATGCCCAGTTATCTGCTAACTCATTTTCAGATTTTAAACAATTTGAACTTGTTTAAACATTTTTTATCATATTATAATTATTTAAATAATTCTTGTTTGTTCAAGTATGTAGTTTACCTAAAAAGAAGCAGGAGAAACATTTTATCTCACAAAAATTCCACAGTTTTTATTATTTTTAATCATGAATTTAAATGGTCAAAACCCTGTTATTTTTATGAAAAATTTTATTTTGTTTAAATATTTTAGCGTGCTTAAGGAGTAAAACTGCTAGAGAGTTAAAACTTTCCTCATCGCCAGTGTTTTCTTCTTAGCATCTTAAAATCAAAGGTGATTATCATTCATAACTTGCAACACATTTGCCAATTCATTAAAACGGTAATACTGTTACGTGTGGGATGAAATCCTCTTCCCAGATAACAGTGGGTGCGGTAGCACGCAGATTGCACGATGTGCCACATAGCATGTGACCTTCATTGCGACAAGGTATAATAGTAACGTGCGGATGTAAAAAAATACTGTTACTTTCATTTATGTCTTCTGTAGTGATTCTGCAAGAGGTAAATAACACTAAAACGTTATTTGTCACGTTAAAATATATTCTTGTAAACAAAAATCAGTATGCAGTTTCAAGAAGTCGGAATTTTGCGGTATAATAATTTATTATTTATATTTATATATTTTATATATATATATACTGGTTTGGTTTTGATTCCTCTAGAATCAAACCGAAGGGCCTATGACAAAACCATCGAACGCGTCCTCGGGTTGCGGATAGAGGGTCCCCGTACCAAGGGTTTCTGCTGAATATGGTTACAAAAATAAATGCTGAATGGCCCCTGGGTGAGGTGTCTAGAACGGTGACTCTGGAATACCGGGCGACCTCTCAGAGTACGCAGCCTTATCCTTGCATGCGGGGCTCTACAAGGATGGACGAACCCCTTTCCCTAGCTTCTCGTGAGAACAACAATGACAATGGGTCGGCCAACAATGCCGACCAATCTAGAGCTGGGGGAGCCAATGAAAATGGATTCAATGCGATGGATCGGCGGGATCTCGCGACCTTTGGGTGGACGGAGCGACTGAATCACGACTTGCTAGAGTGCTACGATGCGAGTGTGGCCCCTGAACGGGGTTACATGGCACAGCTGCATGCTCTGTGGTGCGAGAAACACCCGGAACTATCGCACTTTTCGCAGCAACGTCTGCGAAACCATGTTGAACTACTCCGTAAAAGGGGCTATGTAAGCGGAACGCCTACTCTACTACAGCTAGCACAAGGCGGCAACAGAGAAAGAGAGGCGATACTAAGACCAACCGCAGGCAGGCATCCAATAGATGAAGAGCGATGCTTTACGACCCGGAGAAACATCAACACCAAGGTTTCTCTCAAGCCTAAAGATCTGGCTGAAATGGATGACGAGCTTCGTGGACATTTTTCCGGAGAATCCGACCTCTGGGCTATCAATTATTGTGTGTATAATTCAGCGAGAGATTTGGCCGATGCGAACCGTAAAACAAAACCAACGGTAGATCATAAGACCAAAAGACGAATGCATCAACTTGCCATAAATGTAGGCTGGGCAAGACAGTACGCGTCCCGCATTCAGTGTGTGATTGACTACATCACATTTGGCAGGAATTTTACCGCCGAGGTTCGAAAGTTCGCGCGCGAACTCCGGACCCGTGATCACACACTTAACAAGTCAAAGCTGCTGACCATCAGGCAGCATATTGTTGAGAGAATACGGATACTATCTGAAGCTAAGAGAAGCCTAGAACGGAGGGAGAGGTGGGTCAGAGAAAATCAACAGTTTCTCTCTGACCCATCTCGACTCTTCCAAGACCCTTCAGTTATTGTCGAACACCCACCCAAACCAGAGGAGGTCGAAGTATTTTGGAGAGAAGTCTACGAAGTGCAGCACAGATTGGACGAAGACTCAGAAAATATAAATAGCTT
>NC_046663.1:133058361-133059855 GCF_010883055.1 Belonocnema kinseyi
AGTGGTTGGTGGAAGGGCGCACAATACTCCTGCCGAAAATAGGCAACTTAGCTGACGCGAAGAATTACAGGCCAATAACTTGTCTGAACACACTTTATAAGATATTCACAGCTATCCTAAATAATAGGATTGTTCAGGCAATTGAACCTGTGTTCCAAGAAATGTATGAACAACGAGGCTCAAAGAAAGGCGTAGCCGGATGTCGGGAGAATCTGCTCATCGATAGATGTGTCTGCAAAGATGCAGCATTCTACCAGCGTGACCTATTGATAGCCTCGATTGATTATCGGAAAGCTTTCGATTCGACCTCCCATAGACTTATCATCTGTCTTTTGGAAATCTTAAAGGTTCATCCGCAAATAGTTGGGTGCATACAGAGATTGATGCCGCTTTGGAAAACCAGATATACTATCTCATCTGGAAAAAATCGTGTGAGAACTAACGAGGTCACCTTTCAGAGGGGTGTCTTTCAGGGCGACACCATGAGCCCACTCCTCTTTTGCCTTACATTATTGCCACTATCTTTACCACTTCGCCATTGCGAGGGGTATTTGGGCGGCAAACCTGCAGATCGGAAGTAGCAGGTCACTCATGTATTTTACATGGACCATCTTAAAGTCTGCTAAAAACAGAGAGCAACTGCATCTAGCTCTGGGGATTGTCGAACGATATACTAAGGAAATTGGAATGGAATTTGGGTAAGAAAAATGCGCCAAGGTTTATTTGAAGCGAGAAAAACTTAATGGCATCCCTGAAGATCTTGAGCTCGTTGATAGAAGCGCCATACGACACCTTTGCGCTGGAGAGACTTACACATACCTAGGTGTGCCACAGAGCCGCATTCAGGATGTGACATCTATAAAGGATACTCTCCGATGCAGATACAAACGTCTCATCCGACAGATTTGGTTTTCCGAACTGTCGGCGAGGAACAAAGTATCTGCAACGAACATGCTTGCCGTCCCGGTATTCATTTGGAGTAGTTCCATGGACGAAGAAGGAGCTTAGATACCTTGATTTCGGGACAAGAAAGGTTATGCACATGAACAGAAGCATGCATCTTAAGTCTTCCGTTCCGCGACTGTACATCTCACGCTGTCAAGGGGGTCGCGGAATATTGAGTCTGGAATGTCTTCACAACAGGATTATTCTGGGTACAGCGCATAGAGTTGCAAATGGAAGAGAGCCTCTTCTTAAAATGTTCAGGTATCACGAAGAAGTGGGCAAAGGAGCGTTTCTGTACAAAGCAGCGGAGGAGGCTGCTGAAACACTCGGACTTGACTTCAGTATTAGGGGTCAGCAAAATGCATCAAATCTTATCTATCTCGAGTACTCACTCCTGAAAACCTGGGTTAAGAAAAGAAAGCACACGAGAAAAACTTTCGTGAACAGCTCCTCGATAAGAGGATGCACGGTATCTTTCACGGAAATGTGAAGGATCAGGCAGTGTCTTGTGAGCTAACGTTTGCTTTCCTTAAATCGCCCGGACTGAAG
>NC_046663.1:133059955-133065847 GCF_010883055.1 Belonocnema kinseyi
GAAATTGAGTCAATTGTCGAGAATGGGAAGTGCCGTATATACTGGAACTTTATATTCTCGACATTTGTTTCTGTTGCTCACTCGAGGCCTGACATGGTTCTTGTTGACTTCGAGAAGCGAGCCATGTTCGTTATCGAGTTTTCGGCACCAGCTGACAAAAACATCATTACCAAGGAGAATGAAAAGAAAGAGAGGTATCGAGGCCTTATAAGGGAGTTGCAACGATTGTACCCGGAATGTTCTGTTAAACTAATCGTCCTTATCATCAGCGCTCTTGGAGGTACCAAGAGCTTTTGCTGGATCGTCATATTGATTCCTTTACAGACTGTAACCAGCTATCTCACGGTCGTGAGACGTGGTTATGGCTGAAATTTTACCGCGATTTCGCTGGGAGCGGGTGCAATTTTCCAGATTAGCACCTGCTTCCGGCGAAATCCTGTACAAAAATAACTTTTTAATCCGGAGCTTTCTCTGAACAGGTCTTAAAACATTGTTTTTGTCACGACGTGCTGGATTAATCTGCACGTGGCGCCCGTACCATGCAGGCTTCATGCGGAAATTTTGCTATCTAGGTTACCTTGTTATAAACTAATTTTTTCTATACCTCGGTCGAAAGTACATATCTTCAGCATCAATTTTAAGATAGAAAGCCTAAGATTTGTTCACTGATTGGATTACGCACACTCCTTCTGTAACATCGAAAGCAAAAAATTGTATTGGGAACACCGATACATGAGACTTCCGCCAGTCAGTAACCCGATAGAACGGCTTGGCTTAAAAAGTATTTAAAAATTGCATGCATTCAGTGTTAACGTGAGAAATATTTAATACTTCTGGATCCCATTTTTGTCGTCCCGTTTTCAATTTCCGCAGCAGTAAGAGTTATCTCTTAAATTGAACCCATTTCAGTTTCTGGTGTCGACAATATTTTTTGAATACTTTTGGATACCACAAATTAACCAAGAAATAGCACATGCTCAATCCTTTTTAATTTATCATATTTCGCTACTTTTATTCACTGTTTTTCGAATAATAATGAGGTCTAAAGCTTTTTAAAAGATGGAAACAATAATTTTACGATGCCAGGATCAATTTCCACACAGATGGCTGTGGTCAAAAATAACTTTTTTAATTTTTTATCATGATTTTATATTTTCGTGATTGATAATGTTTAAACAAAGGAAATGTTTTACGATATAGAAATGTATCATTATGTATCATCCTACTATATTTTGGAAATTTAATGCTATTGGAAAGCGTTTTAAATACTTCAAACGAAAATTGTGTTTTTATTTCATTTGATGTTACGTTTAGCAGCTCCGTTTGGCTTTCAAAGGGATTGGAATCTTATCATTTTAACCGCCTAATGAGGATTAAAAAAGGGAGGATAGAGAAGGCATTCTTGGGAATTATCAATTTTTAATACCTTTCAATGCAACCCGTCTTACCAGGAACCGCTGTCACTCTTGTTTTTACGTATAACCAATGCTCCCAACACGGGCACCTTGCGCTACTGCGCATGCGATTCATAAGTCGCTGCATTGGCTGCCGATCATACGCTTATTTAAAATTTTTTTAAATACCATTTTTTATTTAAAAAGTGTAATTATATTTGGCTTGTCATATATATTTGATGCCTGCTCACCGACCAGCAGCACTCGCTCCACTTGTGCTTGCAATTGTCGGGACAGGCATCAGAAACATACATCGCAACATTTAGAACCCAGAAAAGTAAGTAAGAGTGAGAAGGGGGGGGGGGATGAGAGAGAAACAGCAAAAAATCCAAAGCTTTGTGAGCATCCGAAAGAGGCGCTGAAGTGAGTAACAAAAGTTAAACATGAACGTGCAACGGGCCGTCTGCTAAAACGTGTAATATGTGTATATACTATAAATATAAACTTACGCTGCTTTTTGTTTTGTTTTTAAATGTTGCTATAAAAATAAAAAACAGGAATTGAGGAAAAAGCAAAGACGAAAGGTTGAGACAATTGAATTGTTTAGATTGGAAAATAGTTTAAGATATAGAATTATAATTTGTTAAGATCAATTTTACAAATGTGATATGTGTAAGTCTTATTTGAATTATTTCATTTAAAAGTTGAAATTGACATCTGCAGCATGATACTGCCAAAATTTCAAAGAAAGCTTGTCTTGGTGTCCATCCTTCACAAAAAGGAAGATACTTTAGTAATGAAGATTTAAATAAATTATAGAAAGAAATAAGAGATAGCAATAGTCTGTGGACAAATTTACCGAAGATTTAGTTTATCGTTGCATGAAACGTTTTTGTAATCAGGAATGCAAGTGAGGAACACTGACTTAAAGCTCTCGTTTTTGGACCGATTCAGAATCTCGAGTGGTCGATCTGGACGTCTAGGTGAACTCGAGTGGTTCATGTGCAAGGTTTAAAAAAAAGTTCTTCTGATGAATTTCCGTTGGAAAGTAACGCACATCATCTCAGTTTAAGCCATAAACACATTTGTGATGCTACATGAAACATGAACCATAAACCGATTTTCGAGGTATTTATGGCGTCGTCAACTCAGCGATTGTGAAACGAGTGAGTTGCGAGTTAAATTTGAATGGGTTATGAATTTGAAAAAAACGAGCATGATCCGGAATATCAAAATAGAGATGAATCGAACTACGATGTTGGCGAGAATGTAGATTTAAACGGGAGTATGGCTCGATGAAACAGGGCCCTTTGCCGAGTCAGTAGCTAAATAAAATTTTGAGGATCCCGCGTTTGACATCTCTAATAATGTGCAAAATCAAAACAAGACGTCTTCACATCGCGAATGTACAAAAGTGATCAGTAAGATTAATGATGAGTCTATGATATGTTTCTGTGAGACGGGAAGCGATGTAACATGTATATCGATAAAAAGCTAAAATAAAATAAAAGGTAGAAATTCACTAAACTTATCACTCGTGACTACATTGGTTAGAAGAACGTATCCACTTCCCATACAATATGAAGAGGCCGCTAGTCTTCAAATAGAAAAAGTGATAGTTTGGAGGATTACAAAGAACGATAAGTCCTCATTGCAATCCACTTCACATTTCAATACCAATTCAAACGTATACCAATTGGAATAAAAACGGCAGCTGCTGGATTTATACGAGCCTTCAATAAAGCTCTTCGAAGTGACCCTTCGGAGTGTATCACGACCTATTTTGATATCGTTCTTATAGCCACTCGTGCTTTTTAGAGATCTTCTTGGGGAGGAGGGGGGGGGGATAAAAAATTTGTTTTCACTGAAAGTCAACAGTGCGCTTTTAAACAGAGAAAAGAGAATTTTTTTAGATCTGTCATTTTGAGTCACTGTTGACGCGGTAAAAATTCGATATGCAAATAAATGCCAGTATGGCAGGAACTAGCGCTATCTTATACCAATTAGATTAAAATAATTATTCTAAAATTATCTCAATCAATATTCGATGTCTGTCAGTTTTTAAATCGCTTACACAATCGTGGAACTGGAGCTATTAGGAATTCATATTTCCTGTTTGGCACGCTGATTTATAAAATACAATACAGCCCCGGAAAGTCTAATATAATGGCGAATTATTTCAGCAGAACTATTAAAGAGGAACTTTTTGGTAAACGTAAAAGATACGCGATTGCTTCATTGATTAGAATTTTAAAAGAAACAGAAGGTGCGTCAATAATAGGAAAACAAATAAATTCTGTTAAGAGCATGCTCTTCGGTGACCACGTGACCAAACTAGTTCCCGGTTATGAACACTTTTTGGTGTTCACTGTGTCCACACGGATTGAGATATCGTGTTTAAACTTTGACAGATAAAATAAAAAGCAATGAAGAGTGTTTTTATACATCAAATATATTGGTAATTTTAAAGAAAGTTTATTTATAAATTGATGGAATTGTAACACCAGCAATGTGCTAAAATTTACTCGTCGAAGTTCTCCAACCAACTTCCATAATTCTTGACGTTGAATCGATCAGCTGATAACTATTGTTGAAGGTGAACCAACCAGCGGGACTCAGCGTCGGACTCGCCTTGTCTTTCGCCCCCGAGCGAAATTTTATTTTTATTCTTAGAATTGTTTCACACCAGTACAAAAAATCCACAAGAATATATAACCATTAGAAAATTTTAATTATTTTCTGAATATACACATTTCTCAAGATGGGACTTGGACGGATTTTAGAGTATCACATTCTAAGATGTTCCTTGATTTTTTAAAATCCTAAATACTGAACACTATGTGTCAATCCGTCTGGACGTAGTGAGGACAAAAAAAAATGAAAATCATTTCATTCTCTACGCAAAAATTTCATGAACGAACTTAGTGCCAGTGCTCAATGTATGCGAATCAAAAAATCTGAAATGCATCAAAACAAACATCTGCAAAATGCTATAACTCGAATGGTAATATCCTATTTCATAAATTTATATATAAACTTTCTTTAAAATTATAAACATATTGATGTATACAAACGTTCTTTAGTGCCTTTTATTTGATCTGTCAAATTTTAAACACGTTATCTCAATCCGTGTGGATACAGTGAACACCAAAAGAATATTCATAGCCGGGGACTAGTTTGGTCACGTGGTCACCGAAGAGCATGTCCTTAGAGGTGGAAAATCGGTGTAAAACACTGAGCTATTAGATTTGCTAAAAAAGATAAAAATCTTTTTAAAAATAACGTAAACATTATAGTTATCAGGGATAAATTGCAAAAAGAGTCAGGCAGTGAAAGGTATAAAATAGTTAATGAATTTGTGTTTGTCAAGCAAAATTACAAATTTGCATTTGTATTGGAGAGGTATCAACAGAGATGCAGAACTAATCGTAAAATACTGAGACCTGTGCCGAAGTGTTAAATATTTAAATTACTCAATGGAGGGTGAATTCTAAAATATACGTGCGGAAAGGCCTAGCCGCATGGTCTCAGTAAATTTGTATGGCCCGTTACCAAAATCTCTGTATCGGGCTCAATACATGTTCATGTTAATAGACGTTTTTTTCTAATTAATCACGTTTTATCCTATACAAAGAGCAAATACTAAAACGTGCTTCAACAAATTACATAATGATTATTTGTTTAATGTTGAAAAACCGAAAGCTATTTTATCAGATGATTGTTCGCAGTTTACAACGCCAAAGTAGAGAACAACTTGAGAGCAAGAGGGTATTTGCGTTAAATGTTCATTAGTTCGATGTCTAAAATTGAATCCTGTAGAACGTCAAATGCGGGAACTGGTTAGACTTGTCCGAACGTTTTATAGCAAAAATCACGCAGATTGGGCAAGGCATCTCATGCGAATACAAAACTGAATAAATTGGACAGTTAGTAATACGACAAAATTCGCACCCTTTGAGTTTGCTTTAAAATTCAAATCCGATTGATAAGATTAGACAGATAATCAAATTTTCTGAAGAAACTCCGATTCCAATGAAAGTTGAGTTAGAGTTGGCCAGAAAAAAATAGAAGCAAGGGAAACGGGTACAAAGTAAAAAACCAAAGAGCGGTGTCGTAAATAGTATTGCAATGCATATGAACTTAATGCTGAAACTCAGAGGACTGTAAAAGGAATTTTTAACAGAGGTAATCTCAGAAAATATTTTTTAATAACTAAACTGGCTCAATCTGATAACACGTAATAGAAGAAGCATCTCAATTTCAGGAAAATTAAGACACAGTATTAGCATACTATAAATAGGTTAAAATTACTAAATTCCGATTAGAAAGGATATATGAAATGTATGAAAAATGACGAATGCGTCTAGTCAGAATAGTTCTAGTTCAGCTATATGCATAATACGAGGGTAGTTCAATAAGTCCTTAGAATGAAGTATAAAAACAATTTTTTTGGGTAATTTTTTTTTTTATTTTTCAACATAATCTCCTTGGAGCTCTA
>NC_046663.1:133065947-133078705 GCF_010883055.1 Belonocnema kinseyi
CATATATCTAGTCGGGAGTGGTGCTGACTGAAAACAGATGATTTGGAGCGATTCGCGCGCCATTTGTTGGTCATTCTAAGGACTTATTGAACTAACCTCGTAATATTGAGGAAAAATGTAAATGTCTTTAACTAGCAAAACATTGGTACTTATTGTAGTAGAATTATTTTATTTTAAAACCGATATTGTCAAAATTTTCAAGCGGAGGATGATGTAGAGATCTGAAAATAAAAAGGGGGCTGATGTGGCACCCAAATTGAAAATTTTAATATGCCTTATAGTAGTGGATGATTTGCGCAGCAGTGTCATAACGCGAGTATCGAACTCTGAGCCCATAAGCCTTCGAAACTCCGAATTAGAAATAATTATATTAGGGGCCTAAACTGTGAATCAAATACTGGGAGTTGAGGTTCTCGTTTTTGGACCAATTCAGAATCTCGAATGGCCGACCTGGATTTCTAAGCGAAGTCGAGTGGTTCATGTGGAAGGATTCAAATAAAAAGGTTTTCTGATTAATTTCCGTTGGAAAGTAATGCACACCATCTCAGGTTGAGCCATAAATTCATCTGTGAGGCTACATGAAACATCAACTGATTTTCGAGATATTTATGTGGCGTTATTCAGTCGAAAATTGTCAAAGGAATATTCTAAACAAATTTTATATTTCGGATGTATCGAAACATAAGTCGTCTCACTAGTTAATTTTCTCATGAATGATTTTTCAAAAGATTTTTAACTTACAAAGAGCATGTTCTTGATTAGCGGGGACACTAACTTCAATTATGTTTGGAATTAAAACAATTTTAGATTTCTTTGTTTCGAGTTTTAAATTAAACCCACTGATTCTAAGTTTTTCTAATTGGCTGACTTTTCGGCTGATTCCACTGATTCTATAGTTTTTAGAACTGGTTTGACTTTTTACTAAGTTCACCTTATTTGTTTTCCGTACTGGTTCAAAGATGTTCCGGAGAGTTTTTAACAGCAATTTGACGGTAGAAATAACCTTTTTAACGCTTTAAGACGTGGGTATATATAGGCAAAATCGGATCAGGGGTGGAAAATTATCCCTTGCTGGACCATTTTCTGACATTATTAATACAGCCGCACACTAACACTTCTGTATGCGATAATAGGTGCCCGAGATTACTAATTTTTAAAAGGTAAGGAAAAGTTTTGTTTAAACAATTTTATTTAAAAATTTCGTCATTTATCCATAAAATAATTTATAAAATTATTTTTAGCATGACTGAGAAAAACTAAAAAATTTTGCGTCTCGTGCTTTTTTCAAACGGCGAACCGTTTGCATTGTACAGCGTTATAAAAAAAAAAGATTCTTAACAAAATTTCACTATTTGCACAATGTTACGTCAAACTTGTTTGTTTACTTACCTTATATAACCCGGATTGAAGTCGGGCCCCGAGGATTTTATTTTGGCATGTCAAGACAGTATCATTTCCACTTTAGCATACCATCATCACATTTTGAACCAAGATATTGCCGTCAATAGCTGCAGAGCGTTTCATGCACACCTGGAGTAACTAGGACGCATACTATCTAGTTGTCTAACTCATACGGGAACGACCTAGATCCAAACGCACAATGCAATACCATGCGTGCTTTATTACCATCATTGTTACTCTCCAGGCATTAGGTATAATACCGGTCCGCTAAACGCTCCTAGGGAAATATTCGCTATTGAATTTTCGACAACAAATGACCAAAACATCATAGCCAAGGAGAATGGAAGTTGAATGGGAGTTGTGACGGTTATACCAAGAAAATTCTATTAAGCTAACCATCCTTATCATCGGCGCTGTAGGACTTGCCAAACTTTCAGTAGTTAATAGTTTAAAAAGCATCCCTGCGTGTCAACAATAGGTTTATACACTTCCGGGGGAAATACCGAAGCCGATCGTCCTTGGTTGCTTTAAATCGTGAGATGTGGTCAATTTTACCACTATTTTGCTAAAAGCGGGTGCTAATCTACAAAACTGCAATCGCTTCTAGTGAAGACACTGTAAAATTCCAGCCGTAACCACGCATCACAGCCGTGAGATAAGTGGGTACAGTCTGTGACGAACTCAATACGACGATCCGGCAAAATTCTCGTGCACCTGCGGACACGGAGCGGCCCAAGGACGACCGCCTGTTGCATTTTTTCCGCAATTCTCTTAGAATTTTGTTGACACGAAGAGATGCTTTTCAGGCTATTAACCAGTGAAAGCTTGGCACGTCCAAGAGCGCCGATGATAAGATTCATTAGCTTAACAGAATTTTTCGGGTATAACAACCGGAACTCCCTTACAAGGTTTTTTCGAGGGTGGGGTGAAAAGTATCCGACCTGATCTAGAGATGGTACTAGCAGTTCCAATTCTTTTGCTTGTACTCTATATTACTATATCTCACTAGCTTTTATATCAATGTTCAAGTCGATTGCTCTATTAGTATACGAGAGCCTACTGAACAATACCTCGATTTTTTGCGCAAAAATGGAAAAATCAGAGAAGCTTGCGATTTTACAGGGTGGTTCAAAAAACATTTTTTGAGATACAGGGTTTCCATTTCCAAGGAAATAAAATCCGTAAGTTTTTTCAAAAAATGCATACATTAACACGTCCTTTTTGCATTCCTAGATAATTGTCCGCGACTGCTTATTAATTGTTGTAACCATATTTTGAAGAAACGCTTCGTGAAAGGACCCTATGGTTCTAAAAGCGTTTTTCGGACTACCCTGTAAAACCGCGGTAAATCACACTTATGGATACGTATCAAGACCGTGAGGTGGGTGGTCACAGGGCATGATGAAATCACAACGACCGACCGGCGAAACCGTTGTGTGTCTTAAGAACAAGAAGCAACCCAAGGATGACAGCTTTCTTCATTTATCTCGCAAGTTCCTTGGCATATTTTTTGGCACGCGGGTATAGCTTAAAGATTAGGAACAAGTAATAGCTGCACATTTCCGAGAGAACCGATCACAAGCAAAATTAGTTTAACTAAATATTGTACGTACATATGTACGAATATAGTTCGTTTCTTGAAGTCTTGGACCGGGCGACCTCTGAGAAGAAACATCCTTATCCTTGAGTGCGGGGCTCTACATTAGGGTGGTTTTCCCTGCCTGTTCGTGGCAACAGCCCACATTAAGTGGACGAATCAACTCAAGTATGACATGCTGAACTGCTACTACGCCATTATTATTCCTGTTAGAAGAAATTTTATGGCGCGTATGCACACTTTGTGGTGCCAGAAACAGCTAGAAGTTTAGCACGTTTCGTATTAGTCATTGCAAAATCAACATGCCTACCTCTTGAAAACTGGATACGTGCGCGGAGCGCTTCCTCAACCGCTACATTGACAAGCTACAGACGAAGATGAGGAAGAAACATTGAGGCCAACCGCGGAAAGAAGGCACCTTCTGAGAGATGATAGTGATTTCAGGAAAAGGAGGAACATTGTCATACAGGTTCCTCCTAAACCTCAAGATCTGGCTGAAATGGATACCTCCCTTCGTGAGGATATCTTGGAGTAGTCCGACTTCTGCACCATTAATTGTTCAGTTTATGGTGCTGCGAGACATTTCGCTGATTCAAATCGAAGGCCAAAATTATGGCTGATGGATCAAAAGATGTTCAGTGTGTGATTGACTACATAACGACTGGTAAACAGTTCACGGAAAGGCTTTGGAAGTTCGCCCAAGAACGGAGGATGTTCAATCACATGATGAATGAGTCACAGCTGCTGAAAATCCAATAGTATATTGTTGAAAAAGTACGGGTGTTATTTGACGCAAGGAGAAGAATACAAAAGAGGCAGAGATGGATCAGGAAACACTAGCAGTTTCTTGCTGACCCATCGCACTTCTTCAGGATTCCCCCTGTTTCTGTCAAAAATCCACGCACGCCTAACGAGGTAGACCCAAAAACACTTGAGGTGAAAGAAGATACTGACAATATCATCCGCATCAAGGGGGTTTGCGACAACTCTCTAACATCTAAGTAGGAATGTCCATCAATGACTGCTGAAAAGGTGAAAAAACACTTAGGGGCATGAAGAACTTTTCTGGTACAGAATCAGATGGTATCAAGGACATTTAGTAGAAAAAGTTTAGTTCTACCAATCAACATCTGGCCCGCATATTCACCTCATACTTAAAGTCAATGGCCTGGAGTACTACCGGAAATCTTTCGATTCAGCCTCTCATAAACCTATCATCTGTCTGCTGGAAAGCTTAAAGATTCGCCCACACATACTGAGATGCATAAAGAGATTGATGCTCCTTGTGAAAACTAGATTTGCTATCTCATCTGCAAAAAAAGGTATGGGAGCCTTCTTGTTTTCTACATTACGCGTGGTGACCTTAATCATTGCGATCATAAGGCCACTCATGTTTTTTAAATTAATTACCTGAAGATGTCTTGACACTGAAGAGACCTATACATATCTGGGCGTACTTCAAAGCCGCATTCAGGAGACAACAATAGCGAAGAATTTCTTCGAAGATGAACGAGCTTAAGACCCTTGAAATCGTCACACGTTAGATCATGCACATGCATAAGAGCCTGTATATCAATTTGTATGTTTCGCGATTATATATCTCATTCCGTCTAGGCGGACGCGTACTTCTGAATCTTCAGTGTCTTCATAACCGAGTTTTTCTAAGTACAGATACATAGTTGAAAATGGCAGAGATCTTCTTCTAAAAATGGTCAGGAACCACTAGTTGATTGGCAAAGAAACGTTCCTTTGCAAAGCCATAGCAGGCGTCCGTGACCCTTGGCCTGAATTTTAACATTAGAACTGAGGAAAGTCCATCAGTTCATCTAGATGCTTCTTTCTAAAAGCCGAAGTAAAGAAGGCAGATTTTGAAAAATTCTGTCAGGAGCTACTGGACAAGAAAATTCACGGAAAATTTCTAAAATTGTCAGAGATTAATTCAGGTACAGAGGGTTTCATATTCGTGTGCCAGGACGGTGTAATTTCCACCTTGGGATACTGCGACGGTCAGCACGGTTGCGTTTCCTGTACCGATCGTGAGAAAACTCTTTAGTTTAAGGTGTTGATTTTCTGGCTTTAGTGAAGGAAATAAGTGGGTGTGGATGCAAGAAGGACAGTGAGTGCGCAAATCAGGTTACTGGACGATCGCACAGAACAGGAAGCAGTACTAGAAACAAGAGGTGACGATGTTGAAAACGTGGTTAGTGGTGGGAAGGGGAACGTGGACCGCAGTGAGTTCAGCGATCACGAAAAGTTCGTGACGCCGACCAGGGAGGGGTTGAGAGCGAGAAGGGAATCAGATGCGGGCCATAAACGCTGGTGATCCTCAAACCTGCAGCGCATCAACAAGCTAGGCAATGCGGGCGCAAATAGGAGTTTGGACGAATGGCAAAAAAAATGTAAGCGCCTCTACCAGTAAAGGGGAGGATAAAACAAAAAGAGAGGAAGGGAACGATGATCCAGAAAGGTAAAGGATAACAAGAAAGTAAGGATTAAACGGAAAACTCCAGAAAGAGATATCAGGGATAGCGGGATGTTTTGTAAACTGTAAGTTCTCATAAAATGGTTTAGAGAGGAAACAAGGAAGCCATTGGCTGATAATAATAGACAGGGGAACGACGTAACGGGTAAAGTGAGAAAGGTAAGAGGAAAATGGGATAAACTCTGGAAAGAGGAGAAAGGCTAGGGGTAGCGGGAAGAAAAAATCTTATGAGTGATAGGGGAGTTCACGTAAGGGTAGAAAAAGTTAAGACAATAGGAAGGGTGAACAAAGGAAAAGATAGAATTTTTCTTAAAAAAGTAAGGTGTGAGGAGGATAAAATGAAAATTATAGAGGAGAAAGAATTGAGAGGAAGAAGGGAAAGAATTGAAGAAGATTTGACATGGATGAAGAGGAAAAGGAGATGGCTAATAGAGTAGAGGGTATGGGTAGAGAGAGAAAAGGGGCACATGTTGTGGATAGGGAGAGCCAGGATATGGATAAATGGTGAGGAATGGTGCTGGGACGAAGACGAAGAAATAAGGAAAAAGGTAAAAAGAGTGGAGAAAGGCAGGAAAACGAAAAAGGGAAAAGGTTTTAGAGAGAAAGCAGAGGGCTTTCCGAAAGGCAAAGTGCAAAAAATTGATGAGGAAAGGTGAGAAAAGTGGAACAAGAATAGAGGATTTTAGGGGGAGTACGAAAAGTGGGATGTGATTACGATTAGTGAAACCGGGGCAGATGAGAAAGACTGGAGGACGATGAAAAGGATTATAGTTAGAAAAATCAATCTAGTGGTGGTAAATCGTGATTGATCATGATGGAAGTAGGCATAAGAACTCATGCGCAATACAAACAGCGCAATGTGGCAACGAATAAAAACAGAGCCTTATGGTGAGTATAATAATTTCAGGATCGTTAATATACTACTTCTTTCAAAATTTAAGCTTCCAGCAACTTTATGATTAATCAGCAAGAAGAGGCTTATTTATAATATCTGGCTGCTGTTCTCTTATCGAAATGTACTGAACATTAATTTCTATTCTTGCTATCGTCACAACTATGAATTCAGCCACGCTGGACGGAAACATATACGCGGTTTGACACTTTTGGTTTCCCAGCAACGATGTTTCCGTATACTCTTATAACAAATCCGGTTTTCGACTTTCGATCTTGGCCACTATCCAAATTTTAATTCGTTAATTGAAATCTTGCATTATATTTAAATTCCATTTCATTTTCTTTTGTTTGATATATATTTTATGTAAATATAACGAGATTCTCATTTCTACGAGATGATCAAAATGATATTTAGTAGTAGACAATCGGTCATATCCGTAGCGGAGATCTACTTTGTGTCCACGGTCTCATCTCTTATATATGGAAGTAATCCTATCTGTATCGGAAAGTGATTTCAAAGCTGCTGAAAATGTAACCTACGGGTGATGGGCGATAGAAATAAAAATAAGTAGCAATCAGTCAAGGTAAACTGGAGAGTAAAAATTTATGCGGGGAGTACTGACTTCCTGACGATCCTATGAGTCGCATTGTGGGTTTCGTCTCACAAAAATTTGTCGGCACAAAATTTGGCGACGTCTTTACAACATCGTCACTTCATCTTTAAGACAACTTTACGAAATCCTATGTCCATGTCGTGCAGGTGTCTTTACGATATCGTGAAGGAATCGTATGATCTGACGATGTCTTCACGATATCGCAAATACACCGTAACGATATGGACATAGGACGTCGTAAATTTATCGTAAAGACGTCGCCAAATTTTGTGCCCACTGAGAGGTGGGGGGGGGGGGTATCAATCGAGGTGGCTTCTGATGCGCATATTGGCTTGTGCTTGCTATACAAAAGTTTACAAGCGAGTGTACCCTTTTTTAAACAGTAAATTCCTCATCTGGTGTACCGTCGTGTTTTAATTTTTCTGTGTCCATAAGAGTGACGTAATCATTACGGCAGGTAGGCTAGCACTTTATTAGTATCGTGACAACTCATCTTGTTACTCCCAGACATCCAAACACAGGCGCGTAATATCATGGGGATAAATGATTGTTTATCTCTTCTCATAGGTTCCGATGTGTTGCCAATTCTTTTTAATCTTTAATTTTTTAGTGATTTATATGATGTGTGATATATGTTAATCATGATGTATTTGCAATATGTTGAAACAATAATATATAAGGAATGTTGACAAAAAAATAATTTTTTATTGACTTTGAATTACAAGAAAATATTTAAAAGTGATATATTGCTCTTTATTTGAAAATAAAATTAATTTTCGGTACATAAATTATCAGAAAAAATATTTCGAAGCAAGTTGATTTGTACTTACATAGATGAGATAGATCTCTCTGAAGCTGACAGAGTGATTCTCTTAGATTTGCGATCTTCCAGGCGCATAAGAAAATTATTTACGTCTCTTCCGAAAATTGATTCGGAAAAATCAGATCATCTTGAAGTACAATCGAAACTTTTGATGACTGATGTACTTCAAGATCAAAGTGAAGAAGTTATCCAAAGAAATCGTCAGAAGGTGCAAATTGACGGTGAAAGTTCTTACTGTGGCTCGATTATGGATGAAAATGTAAAAGACGATTACCAGCCCGCCGAAGAAGATGTTGAGAATGTATGGGTCCCTTATTGGAATAAAATTACAGATCAGACAAGATTAAACTGTTCAACATTTTCAAAAGTCTGTGACAGATACGGCATCGGATACCAGTCTACTGTTCCGGAAGTAAAAGGTTAATTTTTGGACAAGAGTGAATTTTATCGGGAAACAACAAAAAACTCGTCATCAACTTCAGAAAGAGCAGCTCTCTTTGGCTTCAGAAATGAATGCTCTTCACTGCGATGGAAGAAAACACGAAACAAAAGTAATGGATGGAACAAGTAAAGGAAAAACACGGAAAACAACAGAACGAGAACATACTTCTCTCATTCAAGAACCAGAAAGTACTTACTTAGGACACATATCCTCATCTTCTTCAGAGCCAAAAACGATTACACATGATAACCATCAGTTTTTCTTTTCAAAGAAATTAATACCTCTAATCTTGTGATGGCTGTCCTACGACCACTGTCAAACACTCAGGTATAATTCGATTACTAGAATTAGAATTGGGTAAACCGCTACAATGGAGTACTTTCAGCTTCATGGTAATGAGTTGCCATTAACAGCTTTGTTTATAAAACTTAATAAAGGAATTTCTGGTCCTAACGATTTTTCTCGTCCAATCGGAAAAAGCTAAGCTTCTTGTGAAGAACTTCTGGCTGTAAAGTTTGATGCTGTCGGTAGCCCTAATTCTCCTGTAGTTGACACCCTTGATCTTAGTTTTAATTAAAAGTACTTGCTAGATATATGGAAGCTATAAAAGAAGGAGAGTGTTCTGAAGATCTTGCTTGAAAAAGTTCAGGGAAATTATCAAACGCCAGATGGTTGTCTAGGATGAGTAGAACTCTTTGAACTTACATTGGGACAGAGAAGCCATCATTTGAGTTAAGGGTTTTAGTTCAATTCATCATGAGAGTATATGTCACAATGTGGTTCGAAATTAAGTATCAACCATCTATTAAAGATGCCCTGAAACATCTCTGGAAAAGCATTTCTTTGCATTAATGCTCTACGTTATTCTGCCCGGACAAAAATGATTTAAATTACCTCCTCACTGTACATGTGTAAATCTAGGTACACTCGAAAACATTTTTACCTTATTTAGACACCGAAAATTAATTTTGTTGTGAAATAAACAGCAATATACTACTTTTAGATATTTTTTTTTAATCCGAAATCAATACAAATGATTTTAATATTGACATTATGCATATATTATTGGTGTAACATATTGAAAATACATCCTTTTGAACCTACATCTGACATTTGTTGGTCAAATAGTCGAAAAAATTGCCATAACTCTCAGAAGATAGCGAAAAAGTGGATTTTTTAAAATTTCAAGATCACTTGGGTAGGGTAAAAAATAGTTCAATCATTTTCTGCTATGTATGTACAAATTCGCTTGCTTCGAACATTTTTTCTTTAAATTATATATCGAAAATTAATTTTATTGTCAAATAAACAGCAATATATCACTTTTAAATATTTTTTTGTAATTTAAAGTCAATAAACATTATTTTAATGTTAACATTACTTATACATTATTGTTGCACCATATTGAAAATATTTTTTCATAACGTATATCACACATTATATGGTCAAAAACTCGAGAAATTTACCATAAATCACAAGTTCTTTTGAAGAACCTGCTGATTAGGCGACTGCACTGTGCGGACAAAGTCAAGCACAGTAGTCAGTTATGTTAAATGTCTTCCATAACAGTTTAAGCGGTAACTTACCGCTTTCTCCTTGATAGTTTAAAAACTTCCGGACTATTCAGCAGGATATCAGTAAAGCAAGGTCTGTCTAGATAATATAATTTGGTCGAAATTGTTCCATTACCAAATGGGAAATTGGGTTATCGCTGATAAGTTAACTTCACGAGACCGACCACCAACCCAAGCATTTGAAGCCGAGTAGAGGGAAGTGGCCTTTGGATTGTAGCTAGCACGCTATCAACTCACAGGTTCTCCAGGTGATTTTCATTTCTGAGTTCATGCTCTGATTGGTTAACTTGCGTGAGGCCCTCTCCTTTCCAGTTATGTAAACGTGCTTGCGAGGGAGCGGGAAAAAAGGCCGAGTTAGTCTGGTTCGAAGAAGCAACCTGTCAACTCAAACTGAATGAACTTATATATACTTGAATATCCGTTCACTTATTTCACTTATTTTTACTTATTTCTTGTTTCTCTTTCTCCGCATGGACTACAGTATATTATTTACTCACATTCTGAGGTTTCACTATTTAATACAATAAATAAATTGATGGTGTTACAATCTTGTTTTATTCTTTAGACTTTTTATTTTTAGCCTATAAAGTTTTTATAAGCATCAGAAGGCAGCTGACATTAATAGACTATCTAATACTGAGGCAGACATTCTGTACCTCCCTTCAAACGCAGACCTTACTTCATCGTATCTATGAACACGCGTACCGTTTTCCGATATTAAGGTTGCAGGTCATAAGGACAACCGCAGGATTTCGCCGGGAGCGGGTGCTAATCTGGAAAATTGCACCTGCTCCCAGCGAAATCGCGGTATAATTTCAGCCACAACCACGTCTCACGACCGTGAGATAGGTGGTTACAGTTTGTAAAGGAATCAATACGACGATCCAGCAAAAGCCTCGTGCACCCTAAGAACACGGAGCGACCCAAGGACTACCGCCTTCTCTATTTTTCCCGCAAGTGTTTTAGCATATTCTTGACACGCAGGGATGCTTTTTAGGCAATTAGCAAGTGAAAGCTTGGCACCTCCAAGAGCGCCGATGATAATGACGATGAGTTTAACAGAATATTCCGGGTACAATCTTTGCAACTCCCTTATAAGGTCTCGATACCTCTCTTTCTTCTCATTCTCGTTGGTTATGATGTTTTTGTCAGCTGGTGCCGAAAATTCGATAACGAACGTGGTTTGCTTCTCGAAGTCAAGAAGAACCATGTCAGGCCTCGAGTGTTCAACAGAAACAATTGTCGAGAATATAAAGTTCCAGTATATGCGGAACTTCCCATTCTCGACAATTGACTCGATTTCCCTAGGAGCATTTAGAGGAGCGATATTAAGGTTAATGCCGTAAGAGTGACAGAGATGGTAATAAAGCTCTCTTAGTGCCACATTGTGCCTTTGAATGTATGTCGTTCCCGCGTGAGTTGGACAACTAGATAGTATGTGAGATAAATGCTCGGGGTGTGCATGGCACGCCCTGCAGCTATCATCAGGAATGTCTTGGCTCAAAATGTGGTGACGGTATGTTAAGGTGGAAATGACACCGTCTTGTCATGCAAAAATGAAACCCTCCGTACCAGACTTCAAACCGGGCGATTTAAGGAAAGCAAACGTTAGCTCACAACACATTGACTGATCCTTCACATTTCTGTGGAAGATACCGTGCATCCTCTTGTCGAGGAGCTGTTCACGAAAGTTTTTCTTTTGTGCTTTCTTAATCCGGGCTTTCAGGAGTGAGTACTCGAGATAGATAAGATTTGATGCATTTTGCTCACCCCTTATACTGAAGTTAAGTCCGAGTGTTTCAGAAGCATCCTCCGCTGCTTTGTACAGAAACGCTCCTATGCCCACTTCTTCGTGATTCCTGACCATTTTAAGTAGAGGGTCTCTTCCATTTGCAACTCTATGTGCTGTACCCAAAACGGAAGACTTAAGATGCGGTAAAATTCCTGCCAGATGTGATGTAGTTAATCACACACTGAATGGGGACGCGTACTGTCTTGCCCAGCCTATCTTTATGGCAAGTTGATGCATTCGTCTTTTGCCCAGAGGTCCAGAGGTCAGATTCTCCGGAAAAATGTCCACGAAGCTCGTCATCTATTTCAGATAGATCTTTAGGCTTGAGAGAAACCTTGGTGTTGATGTTTCTTCAGGTCGTAAAGCATCGCTCTTCCTCTATTGGATGCCTGCCCGCGGTTGGTCTTAGTGTCGCCTCTCTTTCTCTGTTGCCGGCTTGTTCTAGCTATGGTAGAGTAGGCGTTTCGCTTACATAGCCCCATTTTCGGAGTAGTTCAGCATGGTTTCGCAGACGTTGCTGCGAAAAGTGCGATAGCTCCGGGTGTTTCTCGCACCACAGAACATGCAGCCGTGCCATGTAACCCCGTTCAGGGGCCGCTCTCGCATCGTAGCACTCTAGCAAGTCGTGATTCAATCGATCCGTTCACCAAAAGGTCACGAGATCGCGCCGATCGATCGCATTGAATCCATTTTCATTGGCTTCCCCAGCTCTAGATTGGTCAGCATTGTTGGCCGCCCCATTGTCTGGAGCCCTGCGTGTTCTGTTGTTTTGAACCGCACTTATTACAACTATGTTTGGTGTTGTCATTGTTGTTCCCACGAGAAGCTAGGGAAAGGGGTTCGTCCATCCTTGTAGAGCCCTGCATGCAAGGATAAGGCTACGTACTCTGAGAGGTCGCCCGGTATCCCAGAGTCACCGTTCTAGACACCTCACCCAGGTGCCATTCGGCTTTCGGCACGGTTTTCACACCTCCGTTTGGGGGTTAATTCCTTCGGGACCACCCCTGGAAAATTGTCCGCGACTGCCTATGTATTTTTGTAACCATATTCAGCAGAAACCCTTGGTGCAGGGACCCTCTATCCGCAACCCGAGGACGCGTTCGGTGGCTTTGTTATCGGCCCTTCGGTTTGATTCTAGA
>NC_046663.1:133078805-133103166 GCF_010883055.1 Belonocnema kinseyi
CGAACCAATTCTATTTGTGCACTTTAAGTTCGCATTTAGGGCCGGTTCCACCAACTTCGGCCGAATCATTAGTTAAGTGAGGCGCGTAATATCATGCGGATAAATGATTGTTTATCTCTTCTCATAGATTCTGATGTGTTGACAATTTTTTTAATCTCTAATTTTAATGAATTATAAAGGGTGTTGAATGAATAGCTAATCTTAGTTGATTAGTTGGTTCGTACATTTTTTTGAATGATTAAAAACAATTTTACATACTAGAATACGCCAGAGATAAACGAAAGAAATCTAAAGTATAAAACAAGGATGTTTTACCATTATATTTGTTTAAGTCTTTAAATATGTAATTAATTATTATATTAGTGACAAATAGTAATTTGCATATAGATCCGCTGACCTGCTTCAATATCCCTATACATCGCCTATAGGGAAAACTTAACATAGGCATTTCTTATGAAATCGCGAAATTGGAGAACCTCCTTGGTAAAATTAAAGATAGCTCGCAAGTCGAACACTAAGGGCCGGTTTCACCAACCTCGGTTAAAAAGTTAATCCTATGTTAAAGATAGTTACGCGTGCTACCATTTTTTAACGGTCGGTTAACTCGCATTAACAACCGCTAAAGGACTATTAAAGGTCAATTAAGTCGCCCCAACCGAGCAATCTTGACCTAACCGGTCAAGATTGGTCGGTTAGGGCAATTTATCGTCCTTTAATCTAAAATGTGCAGTGTCGCTGTGAAATATGGAAGAAGTTTTTAGGTCGTCTGACGAGGAAGTCGAATATGATATTTTTGAATTTATTCGCAGAAGACCGCGAATTTTCAAAGAAAGACTGAATTTTTTAAATAATTTCGACGACATTGATTTCCAAACGAAATGTCGCTTGACAAAAGCTTGTGTTCGTGATCTGTTGAATCAAATCGAACAAAACATACATAAAAATTCACTTTTTTTAGGGTGATGTGGACACGAGTGTGGCGTGAACCTTACCTTGATTTAGCGAGCACGGCCATATTGCTTTTCTTTCCACTTGACTGACGGGTAGCCAATCACGCGAATGATTTCAAGTTAAATAGGAGTTATTTCGAAAGGACTGTCTGGTTAGCTAACCGCGCCCTCCAGAAATGTGGTGGAACGCGTAACAGAATAATCGAAGCTTAACTATGACGTTAACTTTAACCCGCCGTCAGTTAACAAATAATTTAATCGAAGTTGGTGGAACCGGCCCTAAGTGGCAATTTAAAGTGCACAAACAGAATTGGTTCGATCTGGCAACTCTTAACGAAGAACGTAAGTATCTGTGCCTGATACCACGATAATTCAGACCAACTGCCACGCTAAAAATGATAAGTCTAAAGAATAAAACAGGATTGTAACAGCATTATATTTCTTTATTGTATTAAATAGTGAAACTTTACAATATAAGTAAATAATATACTGTAGTCCATGCGGAGAATGAGAAACAAGAAATAATGATTGAACGGATATTCAAGTATATATGAGATCATGCAGTTTAAGTTGACACGTTGTTTGTTCGAACCAGACTATCTCGGCCTTTTTTCCCGCTCCCTCGCAAGCACGTTTAGATGACTGGAAAGAAGAGGGCCTCACGCAAGTTATCCAATCAGAGCATGAACTCAAAAATGAAAATCACCTGGAGAACCTGAGAGTTGATAGGGTGCTAGCTACAATCCAAAAGGCCATTTCCCTCTACTCGGCTTCAAATGCTTGGGATGGTGGTCGCTCGCTCTCTCGAGTATTTGACTATATAATGTGTGATATACCTTAATGAGAAAATATTTTCAATATGGCGCAACAATAATATAGAAGTAATGTTAACATTAAAATAATTTTCATTGATTCTGGCCAATCACAGGCATCGTAGAGAGTATGTGTAAGAATAACATGAACCGAAATATTTATTTTTATCAAATAAATTGAACTATTTTTTACCCACCCTAATGATCTTAAAATTTCAAAAAATCGACTTTTTCGCTATCTTCTGAGAGTTGCGGCAATTTTTTCGACTATTTGACCAACAAGTGTCGGATGTAGGTTCAGAAGGATGTATTTTCAATATGTTACACCAATAATATATGTGGAATGTCGATATTAAAATCATTTGTATTGATTTTGGAGTACAAGGAAATGTCTAAAAGTGGTATATTGCTCTTTATTTCACAACAAAATTAATTTTCGGTGTCTAAGTAAGGTAAAAATGTTTTCGAGTGTACCTAGATTTACACATGTACAGTGAGGAGGTATTTTAAATCATTTTTGTCCGGGCAGAATAACGTAGAGCATTAACGCAAAGAAATGCTTTTCCAGAGATGTTTCGGGGCATCTTTAATAGATGGTTGATACTTAATTTCGAACCACATTGTGACATATACTCTCATGATGAATTGAACTAAAACCCTTAACTCAAATGATGGCTTCTCTGTCCCAATATAAGTTCAAAGAGTTTTACTCATCCTAGCCAACCATCTGGCGTTTGATAATTTCCCTGAACTTTTTCAAGCAAGATCTTCAGAACACTCTCCTTCTTTTATAGCTTCCATATATCTAGCAGGTACTTTTAATCAAAACTAAGATCAAGGGTATCAACTACAGGAGAATTAGGGCAACCGACAGCATCAAACTTTACAGCCAGAAGTTCTTCACAAGAAGCTAAGTTTTTTCCGATTGGACGAGAAAAATCTTTAGGACCAGAAATTCCTTCATTAACTTTTATAAACAAAGCTGTTAATGGTAACTCATTACCATGAAGCTGAAAGTACTCCATTGTAGCGGTTTACCCAATTCTACTTCTAGTAATCGAATTATACCTGAGTGTTTGACAGTGGTCGTAGGACAGCCATCACAAGATTAGAGGTATTTCTTTGAAAAGAAAAACTGATGGTTATCATGTGTTATCGTTTTTGGCTCTGAAGAAGATGAGGATGTGTGTCCTAAGTAAGTACTTTCTGGTTCTTGAATGAGAGAAGTATGTTCTCGTTTTGTTGTTTGCCGTGTTTTTCCTTTACTTGTTCCATCCATTACTTTTGTATCGTGTTTTGTTCCATCGAAGTGAAGAGCCTTTATTTCTGAAGCCAAAGAGAGATGCTCTTTCTGAAGTTGATGCCGTATCTGCCACAGACTTTTGAAAATGTTGGACAGCTTAATCTTGTCTGATCTGTAATTTTATTCCAATAAGGGACCCATGCATCCTCAACATCTTCTTCGGCGGGCTGGTAACCGTCTTTTACATTGTCATCCATAATCGAGCCACAATAAGAACTTTCACCTTCAATTTGCATCTTCTGACGCTTTCTTTGGATAACTTCTTCACTTTGATCTTGAAGTACATCAGTCATCAAAAGTTTCGATTGTACTTCAAGATGATCGGATTTTTCCGAATCAGTTTTCGGAAGAGACGTAAATTATTCTATTATTCGCCTGGAAGATCGCTGTTCTAAGAGAAACACTCTGGCAGCATTAGAGAGATCTATCTCATCTATGTAAGTACAAATCCACTTGCTTCGAACTATTTTTTCTGATAATTTATATACCGAAATTAATTTTATTTTCAAATAAAGAGCAATATATCACTTTTAAATATTTTCTTGTGATTGAAAGTCAATAAAAATTATTTCAATGTCAACATTCCTTATATATTATTGTTGCAACATATTTCAAATACATCCTGATTAACGTATATCACACATCATATTGTCAAATAGTCGAAAAATTTACCATGAATCTAAGAAAATAGTGAAAACGTCAACTTTTTTCGATTTTTTTTAAACTTCAAAGTCATATAGGGAGGGTAAAAAATATTGTAATGGAATCATCGCTATACGTTCGTTTTTTCTGATTTTTAGCTATATCTACGATGCGGAGACAGAAGGATTTTTTTTGACGAAACATTAGGGGTGTATTTCAGACTCCCAAAAGAAAGTTTTCATCGCTATTAAATCTTCGGTATGGAGATACATATAGGGTTATTTTCTATGTGGATCACTCGTTTAACTAAATAAACTAAGAATATGTTCCGTATATGTATGTTTGATTAAACTTTTACTCAGGTCAACCCGGTTATACATCATAGCTACAGACAAAGTCAAGTGACTGATAAGATTACAATGTTATAAGTTAATTCAAATAATTTAATACGATGCTTGAAACCTCCTGCGATGGTGTTGTAGGTATACAATTACGAGCGGCCACGAGGGTTGTAGATGACAACAGTCACCTCTGGATGCTTTTTTAGAGCTACCAAAATTTCGAAAAAGACGCTTTTCAAGTGTGCGAGCGACACAAGCCTACGTTTTATAATTTTGCTTTAAACATCAAATATACTTACTTCCTGTTGCTTTTGAGACACGATTGCAGTGCCAATAGAGTTAGTAGATATCCTTGTGTCATGGTCCACTTAAAGCCCAAAATAGTCATTTAACTCTCACTTCGAAAATCGTAAATATCTCCCAAACTATAACCGACCATAAGGGCAATTTTTATGTGGACGCCCACATATGTATACATTTAATATTTAATTTTATCTAGTTCTAATTTTCCCTCCTCCAACTTCTTATATCTTTGCAGGATCAGGGATGGACTGGGGAGTCAAAGAGCTCCCCTGGCCTTTCCCGGTTGCCCGGTGGCACAGGCCGCCCCTGGACGTGATTTAGTATGTTTGTAACAGTGTATATTACACTGATTGATTTTATTTCGAAAATATTATGTTAAAATTTGAGATATTAAGTAGTTTCATTATTAGATTCCACTATTTAATACAATAAATATACTGATATGAGGACCTGTAGAAAAGAAGTGATGCATTTATCAGGAATTTTAAACACCCCCCCCCCCCCCCCCCCCCCTCCTTCGCGATGCTTCACGTATTTTATGATTGAGACCTATGTGTAAGCCCATACGAAAAGGGATCTTATAACCGGCATGGAGTTACGTATAGGTTCATGTGGCAGGAAAATTTTCTGATAAGCGTACGTATTATAATTTTTCTTCGATCATGAAATATACCCAATTTCGTTTGCTTTTGGGACATAAGTATAGTGCTATAATCCAAGAGTAATCTTTTTGGTCTTGGTTTAGAAACATGCTAAAATCCAATAAAATGTAACTAGTTATAATAGTCGGCTTCATATAGAGGTACACAAATAATATTCTTGTTTTTATACTTTAGAGTTTTGTTGGTATCCCTTGCTTATTGGACTGATTTTATTTTATTTCAGAGTTCTCAGTGAATATTATTTGCATATAATTCAGTTCAATGATTTTATGCTTTCAAGAGTCCCGGGGCATAAGGGCGCAAGTACCCAATTTCGGAATTTCTTTTTATGGGCTTAAACTAATTGCTTTGTCCGAACTCGAGCTTCTGTAAAATATTACAGAGGAAGACAATAAATTGGCATGTCACACTGGCTCAATCACGTCAGATTTTGAGTCAGAGGCGAGTTTGAAGTGAGCCAAGAACGAGCTGCAGATGAGCCGATAGCAAGAACTGTAAACTTCACAAGAGTTAGAACTGCTTAATTTTAGCACCTGTTGCAGCTGATATTTTTTGTAACAAAAGGAGGGAATCTTGGATGTGAAAAAGAAAACAAAAAAATTTCCGGGAATTTTTTTAATTTATGGTAAAATTGAACCGTCGGATCGTATAAGGGCACATAAAGTCTGATCGCTGGTAGTGAGAAGGCCTCTCGGCATTTGTGAAAAAAAAATTGAATTTGAATTTTTCAAACATACAGTCTTATCGTAAATTTCATTGCGCAGCTTTTTTGTCCTTTGAAAATACTTGTAGCTTTCTTTGTTTTTGAAATAATGACAGTAAACATGAATTTCTCAAATTAAAAAAACTCCTTATTTTTTACTTCAACTACCACTAAATCACAAAATGTTGGACATTTTTACTTCAAATTTGGAGGACTTACGTTTCAAGGTATACTTTAAGAAGCCACATTTATGTGCTTTATATGAAAATTTGTTAATGTTTTTTTATGTTAGGACACGAAAAAGTTTGCAATATTTTCACTGACAAAGTCTATCGAAACTAAGTTTAGGAAATCAAAAACTTTCAGTCGAAGGAACGTTTATCAGAATTTGTATAAGTTTTCTGTAAAAATCTAATGTATACATTTTTTAAATTAAATTTTAAAATTATAATAAGAATACAATATTCAGTGTAATTTAGATGTAACCCTTTATTTTCGTAAAAAATTTTGTAATGAAAATAAATTTTAACTTCCATGCAAATTTTTATTATCATTGTTTCTAATTTAACTAAGAATCACTTAATTTAAACAGACTTTCGTTTCCGCTACCGAACGCTAAAGGACGTGTTTTTGTTCTGAGCTATCTTTTTGGGGTTTCACAACGGGCGTTGAGGTGTGATGAGGTGAAAGGTGTTAAAAGGAGATGAGTGAAGTGAAGGGGTTGTGTAGAAGTGTGGGGTAGCTGTTTTTTAAGGTTGTTAAAGTGCTAATTTGGAGGTTAGTTGACGAAGACCGGAAAAGTGAGAGGGAAGATAGGAACAGCAAATCGGTAAGGTAGGCAAGCATGAGCATTAGTAGCCCAGTGGGGTCAGACAGAGGGCAGCAGCAGTGAACATCAGCACCGGTGCTGAGAGTCTCGTGGCAGCTAATAAAACAGGGAGGGGTGTGGGTAATGAAAGAGTGAGAACCGATGAGAGCGAGGTTCAGTTGAATACGACAAGAATATTTGTATGGGGCGAGAAGGAAGGACCGGCTGACAGGAGGTCTCGAGGCAGGGCATCGAATCGGGATCTTCTTAATAAATCCAGATCTACAAGATTAGGGTCAAAGCAACTTTTTGATAAATGGAGGCAGGGAGAGGGTTAACAGATAAAAGCGTTGAGGGAGAAAAGATAGAAAACAGAAAAAGGTCAAGGGAAGAAGAGGGAAATGAGCAGTGGGATGAGAATTTGCGGAAAAAGTTTAAAAAAAAGAAAGTCTCCACCACAGAGAAATAAGGAAAAAGGAAAAGTGGATTTAGAGACCTTGGAAAATCTTATTAAAGGGTTTAGAGGGGAAACAAACAGAAGCCTAAATGGCATGCAAAGGCGAGGGCATGAGTTCTGGGAGGAGATGAAAAAAGTTAGAGAGAAGTGGGAAGAATGGGAGCTGACGTGACGACAAAAAAAAGATAAGATTTGGAAGCAGTTGGAGGACATCGGAAAAAAGTAAAAGATAAGTGAAAAAGAGAGAAAATCTTATATGGAGAAGTTGGAACGCAAGTCAGAGGATATAGAGAAAGGAGCAGAAGGGATAAGACAAAGAGAAGACGAAAAGAAGTGGAAATGTAGTGATTAGAGGAATGAAAGTGGATAGTGAAGCAGGAAGAGAAGAAGTGGAAAAGTTGATGAGGGAAATTCGGTCCCCTTTGTTAGAATATTTATATTATTATAATATTTATATATACACACACATTTTCTTTAGATTTTTAGTTTAAACATATTATAATTATTAAGCGAAGAATATTTAAAATCTTGAAAATAAAATTAATTTTTTAAAATTTATTATTAATTTTAAAAAATACTAGTTAACTGTCTTGACTTTTTCTAATTAATAATTTTATACCCATAATTAAGTTTATATAATATATAGATTGATGTTTAAAATGTCCCGCATCGTCCATGTGGAATATGTATATGGAATGGGAAGAAATAATTACGATAAATCGCGTATGTATATTGTGAGAGTGAGAATTATGGAAGAAAAAGTTGATATCTTGAGAAAGAAGAAAGCTTCAACTCTTAATTGCACGGTGGAAACGTGAGATCCCATCAACCTAACTTCAGATTTTTGCCATTTAATTAATTTTTAGCATATTTAGGTCGGGTTTTTTTATTCATTAGCTAATTTACCGATGAGAGAACATAAAAATATAGCTTTTTAGCGGTTCCAAAATTTTGAAAAGAGGAATATTCAGCTTAAAAATCTATACTTGGGGGTTTTTCGGGTCGGAGACGTTGATTATGAATTTGAAGTTACAAAATTAAAATTATTCGGTCAAATTTAATTTACATTGATATATAAATCTTCGAAATCGTAGATGATATTTTGAATACTTTGATTTCAATAACGTAGGCATTTATGGAATTTATTTCGGAATTCTGACTGCAGATTCGTAATCAGAGACACCAAAAACCCTCGAGGAAAAATTTTCAAGTAAATTCACTGAACAGAAAAATATGTGCAACGAAGGGTTAAAGGGAAGGGAAGAAAGGATAAAGGAGGATATGACGTGAAATGAAAGAAAAAGAAAGTGGACGATGAAACAGAGAGCATGGAGTGAAAGAAGGTAAGGAAACGCGGTATGGATAGGGAAAGACACAATGTGGATAAATGGGTGTGTGTGGATATGGGATGATGAGAAGGAAAAAATGAGTGAAGTGAGTAGAGAAGGTCCATTGCGAAGATGAACAGTAGAGAGAGGGCGGAAAGAAAGGGGAGAGACGGGGTTTCCACAGAAGTAGGGAGGGGGCGTAAAGAAGAAGGAAGGAAGAGAGAAGTGAGAGTAGCGTTTTGGAACGTATCTGGACTAATGAATCAAGATAAAGGATTCTAGGAAGAGGTAAAGAAATGGGATGTAGTGATGTTGAGTGAAACTTCGTTAGATAAGAAGTATTGGATGCGATTAAAGAGAAAGTTATCTAAGGGATATATATGGCAGATGCAAGAAGCAAAAAAAAAGAGAAGATAAAGGGAAGAAAGAAGAATAGAAATGGGATTTGAGGAAACGGGTGTAGTAATGCCGAGATTGGTAAAGATAGGAAGAAGAAAGGTCCGGACAGTTTGCGTTTATAGGAGAAAGGGAGAAGAGGAAGGTTGAAATGTGACTAGGAAATGGTTGGAGAAAAAAGACGGCGAATTGGTGTTGATAGGAGGTGATCTGAATGCTTGGACGGGGGAACAAGGGGAAGAAATATGGAATGAAGAGAATGAGACTTTCAGGAGAAATTCGAAACGCAAACAGGTGGACCAGGAGGGACTCTGTCGGAAATTCTAGGAGAAACAGGATGGTTCATTTGTAATGGAAACCTTTGCGGGGATGAAGAAGGGGAGATTAAATTTGCAGGAAAAGAGGGAATAGTAATAGACTACATACTGGCCGAGGAAAGGATAAGGAGGCTGTTAGAAAGAATCGAAGTAGGGCTTGAAGGGGGGATAGCAAAATAAAAGGGGAAGGCAGAAAGATCAATAAGGGAGACATGGAAGGTGGGAATGAGGTGATTATAGAGGAGGTTAATCAAGCAATTGAGAAGCTAAAAAGGAACCAGACGACAGGGCAGGATGAAGGTTAGAGAAAAGATTTGGGAAGTATGTAATAGAGTATGGAGAGGGGAAGGATGGCCGATAGAGTGGAGAACAGGTTTGTAAGATCCTCTATTAAGGGGGTCACCCCGTGTGTCCGGTCAAAAAATTGATTTTTTTTGGTGCCTCAATTTATTCCTACACATGTGTAGAATATGCTTGTGAAGTGATATTTCAATATTCGAAGTTATTGAAAAGTTACAGCTGTGAGAACGACTAGGTTTATCTAATTGTTTAAAGCGCTGTTGAACTTTCAAACGCGTTTTTCTCAAAACCAGGTTTTTCTAATTGACCGGCAAGATATCTCAAAAACGGTTCGACCGATTGCTTTAAATTTGTAAGGTAGATTCAGCACATGTGTATGCATCGCCTGAACTAGGATAATTAAAAAATTCCGAAACGTTTTTTTTCATAAGGAAATAATTTTAAAAATCATGAAATTTGAAGAAAAAAAGTTTAAAACCGTATCAATTACTCAATTTTCAATATTTTACAAATGTTCTTGTTCAGTCCATAGCCACAGCTTCACAGATTAAAATGCGGTTCTGTATTTTCATATCGAATGAGCCGTTCGCCCGGAATCATGCATGCCATGGAAACACTTTTTTTTGACATGGTTTTCTTCGGAGTGGTTCCATATGCATTATAATAAAGATTTTGGGTTTTTAGCTTTTTGGGGACTTTGGATTTTTAGAAAGGGGATGGGGCAGTGGATATATTTTTTTAATTATCTAGTTAACAGAGGCCTGGTACAGAAAAAAGTAAAACTGGTCGCTCTTTTCGTGGACTTTAGGGCAGTTTTGGACTCTGTAAATAGGAAATTTTTGTGGAAGGCAATGAAAGAAAGGAAGGTGGATGAAAAGTTGATCGAAAGGATAAAAGAGATCTTTACAGAGACGAAGACAAGGATGAGGATCGGGGAACAGAAAATGCAGGAGTTCTGGACAGGAAGGTGTCTCAGGCAAGGGTTTCAAGTCCATTGTTATTTAGTATATTGTTAGCAGGCGTAAAAGAGAGAATGTAAAAGAAAGAAAAAGGGGGTTCAGTGCTAGGCAGAGAATGAAAGTGGAATGGACTAGATAATGAACGGATTTGAAGAATATGTAAGAGATAAAGACCTGATAATTAATGTGGCGAAAACAAAGATAGCGTGTTTGAGGAAGAGAAAGAATGAAGTAAAGTACGGATGGAAGATAAATGGACAGATGATGAAAATAGTAGAGAAATTTTGCTACTTAGGATTCTGGTTCGAAGCGGGAGGTTGAAATGATCTGCAGGTGAAAAAAATAGAAAGGACGAGTAAAGTAATGGGTCAAGTGTGGGGGATTGGACAAAGAAGATTCAAAGAAGACTGGAAGATGATAGTATGACTTTTTGATCCATTGGTTTCATCAGTGATATGTTATGGAGTGGGGATTTGAGGATGGAAGGAGTACAAGAAGGTAGAGAACATGCAAAAGAGATTTCTGAGATGGCTTATGGGAGTGAGTTGGAAGTGCCCAGGTTATATTCTGAGGGAAGAAACAGGAAGAGAGAAATTGGTCATAAGACAAAGGAAAAGGGTTTGGAACTTTGAAGATAAACTTAAGAGTGGGAATAGAAACAAGGTCGTACAAATATGCCTCCAGGAAATGTTAAATAGAGAGAGGAGATTAAACACTGGGCATTCGAGATGGGAAGAGGAGAGATGGCAAGTTAGAAGGGAATGAAAAATGTGTAATGAGAGTACAACAAATGGTATAGAAAGGTTAAGATGGCAGGAGTCCCAGAATATTTAGGAAAGTTGAAAAAGGAGTGTAGGTGGTCCAGGATGTTACGTTTCAGAATGGGAGAAGGAATGAATGAGTGTAAATATTGATTCAGTGAAGAGATGAAAAAGTGTAGGGTGTATGGTTATGAAAGGGAATCGTGGGAGCACATGTTGGGGGGAAGAGTACAGGGGATGAGAAAGGGGGAAAGAGCGTAGCAGATAGAGTGCGAGGGATCTTGAGTGGATGTGGACAAGGGGAAAAGTGGATGAAGAGAAGAAATATCTGTAAGAGAAATTAGTGTTGCGTGACTTGGAAAAGCATGGAAAAAAGTTAAGTGGAAGTCGAAGCCCTGGAAGGTCTCGAGCACTCGTAAGATAATTTGTAAGAGCTACGGATTAATAATAAGAAGGCGATGCAATTAAAGGATACGTTTGGTTAAGTTAAGCATAAGGCATAGTAGTTAAATAAAAATGTAAAAAGGACCTAAAGAGAACGGAGCCCTCAAACCGTAAAAGGGAGAGTTATAAAATACAATACACTTAATTAAAGCAAATTTATGTAGAAAAATTAAAGTTTCTAATTTTTACAGATGAATGTGCCTACACAGCTAAAAGCTGCCACTGAATTCCATTCTCGTAATGCTACTCGAGACAATAAAATTGTTATTAATTTAAAAAAATTAAAGTGCAAATTAATAAAAAAATATTGGAACCTTTTTTGTGTACTTACTCAGAATAACTTTATTATTGATTTTTCATAACAAAGCAGATAAATTTAGCCTTCTCCACTACTCAAATTATACCTAGAAAACATAAGATTACAACTTTTTTCGAAAGGAAAAAAAGATGAGAAAATGAAATTTACAATAAGAATGTATATTTAAAAAATACTCATTCAAAACTGTTTTTTAACCTACCGAGAAGCCTTTCCACCACCAGCGATCAGACTTTATGTGTCCTTCCACGATCTAGCGCGGTGGTTCCATCACCAAAAATTACCAAAAATATTTTAAAACTGATGCATTACCAGAAATTTTAGGTAGCCAAAAAATTCGAAAAATTTCGGTAATTTATCAGTCATTTCTGGTAACTTATCACCTGGAGTTGGCTGAATCACTATTTACTACTCACAGTAAGTCTTGCAATCGTCAACTCGTAATGAATTGAGCTTATGTTTACGGCAGTTCTGGAATAATATAGAGTAAATTTGAATCTAACTGCGCATTCCGTGCATGAGTTACAAAACATGATTTCCATCGCTCACCTATTACCGCTCGAGATAGGCGACGGAAAGAATTTGTTCAACATATTCAAATTTAGGTACAAGATTCAACTTTTAATTTTAGCTGTGCTAGAAGTATCTAGTTCGTCAAGTTTGCATCTTGTGTTTTAAAAAAATGGAAAAAGGCTAATTTTATATTTAAAAAAAGCCTGACGTTATGCAACAAATCTGACTCCAGATTCGAAATTTGCGACTTCCAAAGCATTAGATATGCTGGTCTGGTCCAGTGGCCATTACGTTTTTGGTAACGCACCGTATCATTCGCAGTTGGCATACAATTTGGCGACGTCTTTACTATATCGTTACGAAATCTTTATGACAAGTTTACGATATCCTATGTCCATGTCGTTAGGGTCTCTTTACGATATCGTAAAAATATGGTCAGATTATACGATGTACTTACGATATCGCAAAGAGACCTTAACGACTTGGACATAGAATATCGTAATGTTGTTGTAAAGATATTCTAACGATGTCGCCAAGCTTTGTGCTTACTGAGTTCACAAGGGCTTTCTTGCTGGCGGTTGCTTCTTTCTAGATGTTTTTTTATAGATGTTTCTTTCATGGTTTAATGCAGCTGAGAAGGGGACACCGGCAAGTGTCAATTTTAGTTTCAGCTTATAATTTTTGGAACGAAAGTTCCTCTTCTGAGTACTAATTTGCATCTGAAGTTGTTCAATAGTTGTTGTTTGCAGTAGTTGGCCTTCACCGACCCGACTGCTTTTTAAAAATTTTCTTCAAATTATTAGCAGTTTTTTTTAATTAATTAATTTTCTCATTTTACATATTTTATAATGATAACTTATTCACTATTTTGGAGTTGAATCCGACTGCTTAACAAATGTCCCTTGAGTGTCGGCTACTCTATTGATATAGCCTCTCTGCTTGTTATTTATGATGCGGAGAATTTCTTTAAAGCTTCTCAGAGCCAGAGAATCTTTAGTTAATATTCTGAGATTTCTATCGGTCGGGCGTACAAAAGCCTGCACAAAAGGACATATGAAAGGAAGAATGAAAGTACATCCAAAAGGTCGTAGAAGAGGATGTATGAAAGGACGTATCGAAAAACGTACCAAAGGACGTCGCAAATTAGACACAATAAAAATGTGTCTTATCGATCTACCTTCTTTATTACACAAACAGTATAATTTTTAAAATAAATAAAAAATAATCGTGTAAATAACAAAAACTTTGAGAAAACATGTCAAGCAACAAGAAAATACGTACAAGCCTATGTCTTTTTTTCTGTGCGTATTCGACTAAAAAAGATAAAAATAAAGATAGGCGTGAGACAAAATATATGTGGAGGTCGTCTTCTTATTTGCTCTTTGATTATTGGCCCTCATTTTATTTTGAATGGAAGTGTTTGCATGGGTGCCTGTCCTAGTTTGGACGTTTTTATTTTTGGAGTTAACCCTGATTTCAGTTTTAAGAAAGTTTGTTATTAGAGTTAAATTTTGGATTTTTGAGAGGAATGGACGATTTTTAATTGATCTAAATTTAATGAGGGGTTCACAACTCGGCCGATGAAAAATAAGTTCAAATGATTTTAGTGAGTTTCAGCGGTGTAGCCAGGGGGAGGCCTCAAACTCCCTTCTCCCGAAACTAACAAGGAGACCTTACGGTCTCGGAAATTCAGATCTGGATGAGATTCAGTAGGTTAGTAGTATCCCTTAAGGGTATCCACACAGTAAAGCAATAAAGCGCACTAGCCAGAAGATTCCGAAAAAAACAGGCTCTAAACCCTAACTGTACTTATCGAACAATGGTTTCCCCCTACCCAACCCAACCAACCGTTACTTATTTTTCTATAAACTCGAACTAAAGTGCCGGTTCACTCTCGACTTCAGAATAGACCGGGGCATTCTATACTGTGAAATATTATCTACATTTTTGAAATATTGTGAATTGAAAGTGTCGGTTAGTGAAGAAATCCTAAAACAAGCAAAGTTTGTAGGAGAAATCGATCAAAATTCATTACACAGTGAAGTGTCGAAACGTAGGTTAAAAGATGCGGTCGTTTATTACGACAGCTTGCTTGCAGAAAATAATTTGGTTACATCGGAATCGTCAAGTTCAATTCCTCATGAAGCAATGTTGATGGATGAAGAAATTTACGAACGCACTATGGAAATGCTGGCTAAAAAAATATTTGTGACTGATGACGAACTTGCTCATGAAAGTGGAAACTGTGAGGAAGAACCTTTTCAACAAGTAGAAGACCATAGCTCATCAGATGAATATGAACCAGAGGAAAAAAAAGAAGAGAGGTAGAGCATCTTTCTTTGGATTACAAAATTAAAGTTGTGAATATCGCAAAGGCTTACCCCACGTGGAATCTACAAATATTACAAAACAAAGGATGCAGTCGGTTAAAAAAAGGAATATTTATCGCAATGGGAGAAAGAAATAAAAATGGAAGAAATCTATTCGATAAAGATGCAATAATCAATTACTGGACATATGATCGTTTTGTAGAATCTGCGACAATCGAAGAAACGTTGGCTTCTGCAGGCACTTTTGTAATCCAGATGTTAAAATTGATACCGAATTTCAAAAACGATTTTGTTATCAACACTGACCAAATAGGTAAATAATTAATAACTTATTTTTTTCTTTAACATAAGTTTACGATTTTCTGACAAAATATTTTAATTAGATTTTCTTTTTCCAGGATGTCAGTATCAGTCGGTGTACAACAGGACTCTGACTCAAAAGGGAAGCAAAACTATTTTCGTCAAAACGCACGACATGAATAAAGAGACGCATTCATACACAGCTCAATATTCTCTCACTCTGTCTCGAAAAGTTCTACCCCTTGAATTTGTTTCTTTACAAGAAGCATCTGGTAACTTTGGCCACCGAATTCAAAAAACAGTTGATGAATATACGCAAAAATATAAAAAAGTAATAATAACATCTTCGAAATCAGGAAAGCTAACGACAGGACTGTATATCGACTTTCTGGACCGTTCTTTGAAGTATTATGTGGGAAAAGAAGAGTTTCTATTGATTGTTGACTCTTGGGGTGGACAAAAAAGCCTGAATTATATGACGAAATTGTTCAGGATGACGAAAAATCTCCAATTTGTACATTTAAAGTGATTCCACCAAAATGTACCTCTCTTGTTCAACCTTGCGACGTCTATTTTTCTAGACAGGTAAAGAATATAATAAATCGTATACAAAATTGCGCGTATCTCGTTGAAAATAATAGAGAAATAAATACCCGTGAAGACTTCATAAAAATACAATCAATAGTCCATCATCAACTGCCACCACCAATTTTTAATAAAATGATTCGGTATGCCTAGTATGCTTCCAAACTTTCTGATAAAAGAGAAATTTTCATGAATGTTAATGAAGTATGTTTTCCAACGAATTTTTCACAAAAAGGTTGCTCCTGTAAACAATCTTACTTTATAAATTTTGCAAGATGTCAAAACAGTTTTTTCCCATGTTTTTATGATAAGTATCATTAAGTATATAGTATAAGTATCATAATCATAAATAAAAACTATATTGTTAAAATTCATATATAAATTAAGTCCTACCCTAATTTTGTTGCCGTGATAATTCGAATTTTAATTTATATTGATTTAATTTATCTCCATTTTCTCTATTTAAAATACATTACGTATTTGAAAATAAAGTACTATCTTTAATTCAAGTTTTAATTAGCTGTAACAGTCACTTTATAAATTTTTTTTTTTTTAAGTTTAAAAAAATTCTTTGAGAGGTATTGAACTCGGATCGACCGCACAGGAATCCAGGATACTGACCATATAGCCACCGACCTGTTTCTGGGGGAAAATTTTTACTAGTATATAAGCTGCGTGCAATACTTTTGAGCCTGTGTGGATACCTTTTAAGGGATACTACTAATCTGCTCAATCTCATCCCGATCTGAATTTCCGAGACCGTAAGGTCTCCTTGTAAGTATTTTTATTATTCAATTCCCTTTTCCCCCACTCTTTGCCTAAACATAAACCCGAAGCCCGCTCCGAAAAAAATCGAAGACCCTCCCAAAAAAAAAGCTTGGCTATGCCGCTGGTGTCTTCATGTAAATTCAAGTGACTTCACACCAGTGATTTCAGCGATGGTATACACCTGACTTCACGAGTTATTAACCCCTTGAAACTTAATTTCTTTATTTAAATTTCTATTTATCATTTCAATAGACTGGCGCCTGAACCGAAACTGCTTCCTCAAGAAGAAGTAACGTATGCGGAACCTGTATTGGTGCCTCAACCTCCAAAGTTGCATTCACCCAAGGGTACAATGCGGAAGCCTCCACCTACTCCAGCAGAGACTCTTTTCCAGTTTCCAGAGGGATACGGATTCCGAGGCCCTAGAGATAATTTTGGCACTCTGCGATCTCATCAAGGCGACGCCTACAGACGTACCGATGGTTTTGCTACCACCCGGAGTGTTAAGAAGGTTTATCTCTGAGAAACAAGCGAGGAGGGGGGAGGTCGTCATAGAAGTTTGGGGCGACCAGCACGAAATCGCCACAACGCGACTACGGGTAGATGTCGCGCTGTGACGACAGGGGGACAATCTACTGGAGAGTTAGCTGGCCCGAGGGCATTGGAGTCGCCCTCTCCACCCTCGAGCGAATCTTCCAGCTCCCCTTCTCCCCCCTCCTCGTCACCCTCTCCCACTCTAGTTCCAATTGCGATGAGCGGATCATCACCTCCACCAATACCTCCTTGCAGTTTCATTTACCGATCATAGTCCACGTAAGGGAGAAAATGATATCACAAAATTCTCCGGTGTGTTCCCGAACTATATAAGAATTGACAAAAGTATAGATTTAATCAGACATAAATAAGTCTTGCATAAAATGTCTTTGAAGACTGAAGTTTCTACAGTTAGCATGGGTGGTGAGTAGCATTTTATTTTTGGAGCAACCTCCGTCGAACGGACCTATATTTTGTTTCTAATCTAGTAAACTAATTGACGATAGCTAGGGCTCTTTGAAGCTAGAATAAGGCAAGAAAGTTGAACCTCGTTACATTTTTAAATCAGCATTTATTAAGACATACATTTAATTTGTAAATAATTTTCTTTTTATTAAGATTTTATATGTTCATCAATGTGCTTGCTTTTCTTAAGTCTGTAGAGTTTAAAAAAAATATTTTTTAAGAAAATCACTGTTCCATTCCACCAATAGACTTTGGTGTACAAACTAAAGCAGCTAATTAATTTTTCACTTGTCACTAATCAACAACCTATTGGTTACTAAAATAATGTGAACCAGATTTAGCATAATTAAGTATTAATTACAGTTAAAGATATGCCCAAATTATTCCAGGTTCATACGCAGTACCATCCAGGAGTGTCAGCACACCTAAAAAAAAGCGAATAAAAATATGCTCTCAATTCATGCAGAATAATTATAAAAAAATGATTGGCAAAGCTCATTTTACCCTCGGAGAACACACTTGGTCAATTTGACCGACTGAAAATTTTTGATCGAGATATTTTCCCAAAAATTTGAAAAGTGGGCGGCCTCTTAAGCTATGCTAATATAGTTCGAGGTCCCAAATAAAGTTTCAAATGCTTGCTATTGTCTGCAGAGTGGTCAGTCGTCGTTGAAAAGCGTTTTAAATAATTGTTAGGTCAGCCTGATCTAGGTGTGTACTTAAGTTTAACTTTTAAAGCATGGACTGATTTGTAGAAGTTGTAAATTTCAGCCTTCACAGAAAGAATTCGCAGAAGTAAACAAAAATGATGTGTCCATCTTGTGTGCGGTCGATTTGCGATTACCATCGTGCTTACATTTGCAACGATTAAGTCGGGGAATAATAATATGATAATGCTTATAATTACGCTTATAATGTTGTGTTTTTTAAAAAGAAATGATAATACTTTTGACATAGAATATTCAAGCATTTTCTTTATTTACGTGGTGAAAGGAAAAAACATTTTTATCGTTTTATATAAAAGATGCACCAACTTCAAATTTTAAAAAAATTTCTTTTTGAAAGGTACAATATAGAACTATTTTTTCATTATTTTAGCATATTTTGAGAATTCCAATATAAATTTTTAGCTTAAAGTATTAAGTAAAAAAATTGCCATTTTTTTCGTAAAATTCAATATAAACAAAAAAAATCGTGTATTTTTTAACCTTAGTAAAGAGGTAAACAATAGTTTAATTTTGCATTAATGATTTCTATCGGCTCTTAAGTATACCTTATAATTTTTTAAGATAATTGATGCAGTCATTGCGAAATGGTACACAATCAAGAGAAGGTGTTGGGTCAGTTTCACCCAGACTGTTCTTGGTGATTGAAAAAATAGGTGTTTTTTCGGAGGTTTAATTCAAGCACTTTTGATTAATACAGGCAGAGCTAGGTAGCGAAAAACACCGGCCTCATTCATGAGTTTTGCACATTTTCGTGACTCGGCTTCCACTTCTAAAATATAATAGAACAATACTAATAAAAATTTGAAAGTCGCACACACTAAACTTTAAAATATTTTCTTTAAACAGAGCCGAAGAATTAAAAATAGATAAAAATAATAAAAAATAGATAAATAAGGACTAAAAATGTTAACTGTTACTCCAATTATCATCAGCAAAGCAGAGGCGTGCACAACCGAAAAATCGCTCGATTGAGCGACAAACAATCTTCTGTCATTTGTCAATGCACGGTCAATAAAGATAGAAGACTGCAGTCGCGGCTCGGCTGAGCGATTTTGATCTTGTGCACACCTCTATATTTGTTATGATAATTCGGAAACCAGTTAAAATTTTGAAATGTTCTTCTCATTTTAAAGAAAACATTTCAAAGGTTAGTTTATCTGACTTTCAAATTGTTAACAATATTTTCCTAGAAAAAAGAGGTGAAGTTAAATCATGAAACTTTGCAATAATCAGAAATTAGTAAGGTGTTTCTGACAAACTAGCTCAGTCTCTATTTATCACAAGTCCTTCAAGTAGGACCTATTTTACGTGGAATTAAATGAGCTTATAAACGCTTTCTTTAATTACCCTAAACGACGCAAGCATGTTTTTATAAAACGAAAATTACAACCTTTTCTTCTTGAGATGTTCACAGTAAAAAAAAACATTTCGCTTCATAGCGAGTTGCAGGCTTGAAAAAAATGTTGGATGTGTATTATTTTTTTCTCTTGGATTACTTAATAATGTATAAAATTGTTTTTTATTTGGTGGGCGCTTCAGCTATATAACTACTTAAAGAGCCCAAAAATTATTTTTATTAAATTTAATATTCATATTTAGAAAAAAGGTTTACATATAAGCATAAGAAAAAATGCTCTCTAAGGCAGTACGCGTACCAAAAACTACTGTAGGCATAGAAGTACAACTTTATTATTAAATTTACTATTGCAACCTTGAATGCCATGAACACGCAAAAAAATCATACCCAAATAGAAACAACGATTGTAAGAATATTATGAGGAGCTGATTTGAAGTCACAGGATTTACCTGCTTCAAAAATTTTAAACAAGGAACTATAATTGAATTGCAAATTATTTAGAGTTATTTTTATTGTAGTTTTTGTATTTTCATCACATATGACAGTATTTTTAACTGATTGTATAACTCTCTGTACTACTTCCTTTATTCGTTTTCTTGGTTAATTTGATTGATAAAATTTAGATTTTGTGAATAGAACATTATATGGAATGCATAGGTTTTAGATTGGAACAATAAGTGAAAAGTTATTGTAGCCCTTTAGAGTGGCGCCATTTTATACCTTACAGTGAGGCTTCTGGAAACACAAGGCGCATAGTTTTAAAGTTATCGTACTTTAGGACGTAAAATTGAATTTTGCTGGTTAGGCTCAATCTTTAAATATAGCTGAATCGTGTAAACATGTTCATAATGAAGCCAAGAAACAATCTCCACTTATTTCAATTAATTGATTCCACATTTTAAATTTGTAAGTCTCACTTAGTAGGATGAGACTGAATAAAAAGTCAATTAAAGAATTGAGAATCAACGCATCGAAATAAGAAATCAGCCATTGCTATCATTATAATATATACCTGTTTTAAAGGATAATGCTACTTCTTGCATCCATTCGTTTAAAAATGGTCCCATAAACGTCGGACATATTTGATTAATATGATCTCCTAAGTAACAAAACAGACTGAAACTCTACTAAATGTCCTTGTTAGTTCTTCTTCGAATCAGTGGAGATCGTTCACTTGTGTTAACGAAAGTTTTAAATGTAATAAGCATTGAATATAATATTCAAATGTTATTGCTGAGAAATAATTTTGGTTTTGCACCTATACGTAATATAGATGAAGAAGAAGAAAATAAGTAAGTGTGTGCGTTCGAGTGTTTCATTGTATGTAAGAGTAAGATAGAATGAGGGGGGGTCTTCAAAGGCATAAGGCCTAAATGTACATAATATATACATACGATGTGTGCAAAAATTCCTGACAAACAAAAAATCAGTCAATATTCCAAGTTTCATATCTCGGTCCAAAATGCATGTTTCTTAAAAAATCTAATGCTGTTTAAAGTGTTAATCAAAAGCTTTCAAATAATGTTTCAAGACTGATTATCTCCGAATTTACGCGCTATAGGAAAAATATTAGTTTTTGCAAGTAAAATAAGGACCTACTAAAAAATGTCATTAAGGAAACAATAATCCATTTTTTTACAATGGAGATTTTTTAAAAAAGAATTGTATTTTTTATGTAAAAATATTGCAATTACTAGATTAAATAATATCAATAATATCGGCTTTATAAAAATGGATCATGTCGCCGTGTTTATTTTAAAGAGGATAAAAATTCGCATATTTTTATCCGATTTTTTTTTCAAATCCGCCTAGTGGTTCAAAAAATTCAGACGGATTTTCGCGGCCAAATAAAAGGTTTGTTTTTCTAATGTATAAAACACAATTTGTAATCTTTTTGGACAAAATCAACGGGAGTTGAAAGGTTTTGCTTAGAACTTTAAAACCGCGTTAGATTTTTTAAGAAATATGAAATTTTTGACGGAGATATAAAACTTTAAATATTGATTGTTTCTGCTGTAAACTTTTGTACACGACTGTATATATAATTTGAGGGTTTAAAAAATTTCAACTTGCATTTTTGATTTTTGCTTTTGGTTTAAAAATGAAGCAAGTAGAATGAAAAATGAATCGGATAATATTTAGAGATCGTCCATAGCGAATTTTGGTCTGTTTTCATAGAAAAGACAATTCTTCTCGTAAACGTCAGAAATAATGCAAAATTTGTCTGAATATAAAGATTTTGCTCATCAAAATGAGTTTGTTTTTTAATCACAGTTTTTTATGGGATTCTGCATATTTAAGGAAATATGCGAAGAAAATTGTTACTACGAAAAACTTATCTTAAATACTTGTCTTAAATACACATTTGTATTATTTATAGGTCTCTAACAAACAATTCACGTAAACACATAATATCATTACTAAAAAATTTCCATAATTTAAAAAAAATTATGAACAAAAAATACTGATTTTAATGATTTGCGGCTTTTATATCCTGCATAATTTATCGCTGTGTTCTGCCGTTTTCGAGAAAAATTGATTCTTCTGTGTAAACACACAAATCCGCTATGAGAGACCTCTAAATATTATCCGATTTAACACAAAAGGAACAAAAAAAAATCGAACCCCCCCCCCCCCCCCCCCCCCCCGTCCAGACTCAATTTTTGATAAATGATACATTTTGGACTTAAAATTTTCGGTTAGACATCTACTTTTTATTCCGTGTGGCAATTTTGACAGAATGCAGATGGCGCCACTTTATCTGTCCAGAAAGTATTCATTTTACATGAAAATGAGTATAAACTTGTTAACATGTATTAGGAAACATAATAAATGTGATTATTTATTAGGATGATAGTAGTTTTTGGATTATTGATCATAAATTTAAAGTTAAAAATTCAAGATGGTGGATCCAATATGGCGGCCAAGACGTTCGAAATTCAATTTTGTTGACGAAACATGATGAAAATGAATTCTTGGGGGGTTTTGTGTTCGTTGATCATGAATCTGTAGTCAAAATTGGAAAGTTTAACAACGCTGATTCAATATGGCTAATCCATTATGGTGCCCGAAATGTTTAAAGTTTGATTTTGTTGGTGGAACATGATAAAACATGTTCCAATATGGTTTTCGCTGCTGGAAAGAGGGCGGTCATGTTCGAAGTAGTTTTTTGCGTAGAATCTGAATCCGGAATCAGAATTGGCCCATG
Source organism: Belonocnema kinseyi (assembly GCF_010883055.1). NCBI lineage: Eukaryota > Metazoa > Arthropoda > Insecta > Hymenoptera > Cynipidae > Belonocnema > Belonocnema kinseyi. The sequence continues at coordinate 133,101,396 of NC_046663.1, forward strand.
GTGTTCAGGATTTTGAGATATTTGAGGTTATGTACCCAAAAATAGTGTTTTTGGCTACTTTTAAAGTTATTTACAGAAGTTACAAAATATTTTAGTGTTATTTTTTTATTTGCATCATATAGAACTATTCTTCCTCTTTAAATTGAAAGTCGCAGAGTTCAATTACGATTTTTCTTAGCCGAATTACGCTAATTTGAAGTTACGAGATATTACCTATTAATTCCATGACCATTTGCATTGAATGCTTTGCGTCAGACATTTTTCTACTAAGTATTTCATCCTGAAAATTTGTAAACACAGGTATTCGGGGTTGCCGACTACGAATCTGAAGTCGAAATACTAAAATTTTCAAATTGAAGATGGCGGAAAAATCGTAATTGAACTCTGCGATTGTCAATGCAAAGAGAAAGAGTGGTACTATGTGATGTAACTAAACAAAAAACACAAAAATATCTTATAATCTTAAATATCTTAAAATCCTGACGCGATGGGCCAATTCTAACCCCGGGTTCAGATTCTACCCAAAAAATTACTTCCGAAATGATCCCCCACTTTCCAACTGCAAAAACTATATTGGCCCGTGTTTTATCATGTTCCACCAACAAAACCAAACTTTAAACATTTCGGCCGCCATAATTGATTAGCCATATTGAATCACCGATGTTAAACCTTCCAATTTTGACTTCAGATTCATGATCAGTGGCCACAAAAACCCCCAAGAATTCGTTTTCATCATGTTTCGTCAACAAAATTGAATTTCGAACGTCTTGGCCGCCATATTGGATCCGCTATCTTGAATTTTTAATTTTCAACTTTAAATTTATGTTCAACAATCCAAAAACTACTATCATCCTAATAAATAATAACATTAAATATGTTTCCAAATATATGTTAACAGGTTTATACTCATTTGCATGCAAGGGCGCTTTCATACGATTGCAGATCAGCAGATTACATGCAGAAAGTTCGAAGGAGTAAAAGAGAAAGATGACAGAACATACAGTTCCCATCTCTTTCCCTCTTGGAGACCTTCTGCATGCAATCTGCTGATTTTCAATCGTATGAAAGCGCCCTAAAATGAATACTTTCTGGACCGACAGAGTGGTGCCATTTGCATTCTGTCAAAATCGCCACAATGCATTAAAAAGTAGATGTCAAACAAAAAACTGTAAGCTCAAAATTAATCATTTATCTCAAAAATTGAGTTTTGACAGGGGGGTGGCCGGGTTGACAGAGAATGCCCAATATATATATATATATATATATATATATATATATATTTCGGCGGGAGCAGGTGTGTGTGTAACGTGCGCCGAAGAAAGGGGGCTTGCTCTGAAAAGTGATATTTTTCGTGGAGAACGGTCAAAGTCGACCCGATAGATGCGACTTTTAGGTGAGAGGGAAGACTTAGGAAATCTTCCCTCTCCACTTACCACTCCATTCTCACGGAAGGAGACAGGTTGTAGACGTGGCTCACGAACGGGGTATAGATGAGGCGTGGAGATGTAGTGGTAGTGGTAGGAATTGTTTCAAGGGATCTCGAGCGAAAGCCCGATTTCTCGGGTACCTAAGAACTCAATTATTACCATGAATAATTCTCGGATTTTTTTTATGGTTGTATTAAAAAGAGCAACTCAGAAACTATCGAAAGGTGCAAAAACCTCCATTTCAATTTTTTCAGAGTAATCCCCCTTTTTTCGGCGCACGACACATATAATTAAGGAAAAAGGTTAAACAACCGCCTAAAGGTTCTACTGGAAGGAATTACCAC
>NC_046663.1:133103266-133105167 GCF_010883055.1 Belonocnema kinseyi
AGGATTTCGCCGGGAGCGGGTGCTAATCTGAATAATTGCACCCGCTTCCAGCGAAATCGCGGTAAAATTTCAGTCATAACCACGTCTCACAACCGTGAGATATAAACATACATATACATATATACAGAGAGCGGACGAGCGCAGTCTGAGGTTGCGCACGGAGCGTAGCCTCGGCTCCCTCATTGCGGAGAACCGTCGCATCAGGGGCAGTGGTGGGAGAGTCGCTCGAACATTTGAATGTATGTGGCTGGGATGAGCAGACAGCACTGAGAAGAATGAAAAGAAAATAGAGCGACAAATGATCCGTTGTCATTAATGCAAAAAGAGGGTGGCCGCTGGACTTGGAAATCGTAAAATGACAGTTAATTCATTTTTTTTATCGGAAGTTTTACAAAGTTTTAGAAAATAAATCTGTCCAACTTTGATTTCAACCGTGTTTTAAATAATTAGCTAAATTGTTATATTTTTCGACTATGATATCATTCAGTTTAAAATGCGTAATTCGGCAATCTTTCACTTTAAAAATGTTCTATTTTAATTTTTAAGCGTGCACGTTTACATTCGTAATTAAAGGCTTTAATTAAATTTCAAATATTGTTTCAGTTTAAAATGCTCAATTTTTAAACCATTCAATTTGAAATTTTTTAATTAAGAAAAATAACATTGATCTATTATTTAGAGATATCTGACTGTTTATTTAAAATCCGTAATTACAAATGAGATACACAAAACTAAAGAAAAAACTAAACTTTGAACATAATTTCACTTCTTAAATTAAAAGTTAAATTATTTTTATTTCAAATACTTTAAAAATCCTTAAAACACTTTAAAACTTTATTTTAAAATCTTGAAAAATCTGAATCTCGTTTTACGTTTTTCACATTAATTTTTCAAAATAAAAAATCATTTTCAATTTTCCTACGAATTTTAAGGAAATATGTTTTATTCTTTTAAAGGCCTTCAGAATTGTTGCAACAAATTAATTTTCATTAAATAGTGTAATCAAAATTTTAACGTTCAAAGTAAAGTTTTTTGTTTAGTTTTTGATTTGTAATTACGGATTTCAAATTAACAGTCAGATATTTCTAAATATTAAATAATTTTTATTTTTCTTAATTAAAAAATTTCAAATTGAATGGTTTAAAAATGAAATATTTTAAACTGAAACAATGTTGGAAAATTAATTAAAGTCTTTAATTTCGAATGTATTAATTTTAAGTTATTTTAGAATTTTAAATAGTTTATAAAGTTTCAATCGGGTGTTTACATTTGTCTAACTAATAAGACCTTCAAATTTAAACAGTTAAATTTTAACGTTCAAATCTGGAAATTCTAAAATTATGAACTGATTCCGAATCGTCTTGTACAATAAATTATTATTTACTTTTTAATACTTAAAGTACAGTTCCATTTAAACATTAATAATTAATTGATATGCACATTTTATCGACCAAAAATGTTTTTTTTAATCCTAAGCCATCTATTTTAAACCTTTTTAATTTATAATTTTTTAAGTCTTTAAAACTGTATTTTAAAATTCTTTAAATAAAAATGTACGCTTAAAAATTAAAATAGAACATTTTTAAAGTGAAAGATTTTCGAATTACGCATCTTAAACTGAATAATATCATAGTCGAAAAATATAACAATTTAGCTAATTATTTAAAACATGGTTGAAATCAAATTTAGACAGATTTATTTTCTAAAAATTTGTAAAACTTTCGATAAAAAAATGAATTCACTATCATTTTCTGATTTCCAAGTCCAGAGGCCACCCTCTTTTAGCATTGATGATAACGCATCATTTGTCGCTCTATTTTTTTTTCATTCTACTCTGTGCTGTCTGCTCATCACATCCACACACATTCAAATGTTCGAGCGACTCTCCTACCACTGCCCCC
>NC_046663.1:133105267-133113689 GCF_010883055.1 Belonocnema kinseyi
ATGTGTGTGTTTGTTTGGAATGTCAAGAAAAAAGCAGCAAGTCCGAATCTCAACTTGCGTTTTCGATATTTTGTGTTCCTTTTCGGTATATATATACACACAATTGAAACGTGCTCTAAAACAGTGCATTAAACGCCACTTGCTATAAAATTCATTTTGTGTATATATTCACGTATTAGTTGATCCTTGTGACAAGTGGCGCATCATACGGTATTACAGAGGACGCTTCGATTACATATAACAAAAACCTATAATGCAGTTAAGAGTTATACGAATGAAGAAGAATGAAAATTAGTCCATCTACTCTGGGCCCGATGGTGCTTGTAGATATCTATCTTAAAGTGCTTCTTATTTCAGTGTGTTTAGAAATAATGCGTATGTGATATATTCTATATAACAAAATATTTTAGGCAACGGTTAAGAGATGATGATAAGGGTTTGACTTAAACGCATTCTCTTTCTATTTAATTCAGGAGCAGTATAAACGTACGAAATAATAAAATTCAAACCTCTCTTATATGTAAAATCCAGAAAATTTTGACTCATCTATCCTATATACAGTCTTACGTATTTAGTTTTTTCTATAATGTACTTCTTTCCTTTAGAGTATCAAAATCTTGCATTTCCTGACTATCTTGTTCTGAGGAACGGAATGTGTGCGCGAGAAAGAGACATATTCTATGAAAAAAAGTTTTCCTTCAATTTCGAGTTATCAAGCTTTGCATAGTTTTAAGGTAAACATCGTCATATGACTTACATAATTTATATGAAGAAATTAACTTTTAAGAAATATAATTCATCGTTCTAATAACATTGTGCCGTTTCAGAATTCAATATATGGAGCAAGCTTGCTTTAACACTTTTTTTTGTATGATGCAATGCAGTACCCGTAACAGATCGTTTAACATAACTTAAAATATAAAATATGTACTATGGCTTCAATGCAACAAATATAATGCAATTTATATCTAAGCATTTGAATAAGCTAACAGTCCCCACTAAAAATCGAAAGCGTCATTGGAATCGTTTCCAAATTATCTTCATGGCACTTTAAAAATATACATTTTCAAAACAATTACAGCATTTTAAACATGTTTTTCAACTTTCTTAAATAGATCAAATAATTGCTCATTAATGTAGAGTAGATCAGCCAAATGTATATAATATCATCTTCAGGTAATTAAAAAGAAACAATTATTTAAACGAATACATTTTTAATAACACTTTCTAACCTTTTTCGACCATTTTTTAATTTATTCGAACATGCGATGCTATAGGAGACCCAGTAACTAAAAAATACTGCTTCAAACTACAATAATAATTTTTTTTAATTTATTAAAAAAAGTGCTCTGAAGACAGTTCAGAAATGATTCCAATGGTAGTTTCGATTTGGTTATCAGACTGTTCATTTATAATGCCTTGCGAAAGTCTGAAGTTTATAGAAATAGGAAACTTCAGGGTCATCATACTTTGGCAATTTAACATTTCAACAATAACTTGTTTTTGTGTATAATTTATATATACTCTTATCATGTGGCTATACTAATGAAACAATTATTTTAATTAAAGCTTTCGAGAGAATTTGAGAGGACCTATTAAAACTTGTCCAGGGAAGTAAAAAACAATTTGAATGAATTTGAATAATCTAAATCTTTGCTGGTGCAAGTACTACCACTCTTCCAGAACCAAATGTATAAGGTAAAAGTGGAAATAATACCTTGAAAGCTTTTGCTTCAATTTACTTTTTTAGTCCTTTTTCTTAAAACTTAAAATATGAAAAGGGTTGACTCACATGTAAAAGCAAAAATTTTCTCCTATTTTTCCAAAACCAGATGGTTTAATGAACGAAATCTTAGTTAATTCAATTCATCAGTTCAATATCTTAAGCGTAGTATTTTTTATACGAATTATACTTTTAATCGAAGTTCAACATCTACTGTATCAGGACGCTTGCCCTGAAACTGCAACTTTTTTGATTTTTTGATATTTTTTGATTTCAAAAAATTCGTTTTTAATTTTTGTTATAAGTTTTTATGTAAATTTTTTTTTTAACATAATTTTCTTGTTATAATGGAGGATTAAGCGAACAAAATATGGTAAATTCACTTAAGTTTCAATATTTTAAGATATATTGTAGCTTGAAATGTATTTGTTAAAATTTAATTTGAAGTATATTTTAACTTTATTAACTTTATTAACTAAATGAAAATAGATACATTCACCCTTGATTCAGTAAAACCATATTTCACTGATCATTCATGTTCTAAAGATATAAATTTAACGTTTCTTGTATTCATATGAAATATGAAGATAATTTTATGCATGATTTCTATATTTTAAATTCAAAAAATGAAATTTCAAAGTTTTGAAAAATTATTGAATATAAAAGAAGTATTAGAAACTATTTATCACTTTTACAAAGTGTTAACATGTTTAAAGAGTTTTACCTTTTTACTTTATGAAACGGTATTTGGAAACTAAAATTTTTCTAGGCATTAATTTTTTAATGGATAGAAGGTGAAACCGAGAAGAAATTTTTTTTCGACAATTTAATTTTGATAATGGAATTGGTGGTAATTCGCGCTTACAGAAACAACCATTATTTCATTTAAAAAAATGGATTTATCACTTCGTGCGCTTACTCTCCAACTAGCGGATGCCTTTAATATTTTAAAGTGTTACCAGAATGGAGTTAAAATGATTTTCTAAATAACTTTATATTTATTTTTCAACCTTGCTCAAATGCACTTTGATGTAATTTTCCAAAGAAAAGATTAAGTGAAATTAAAAAGTTCCACAACATTAAAACGAAAGTGTAGAAAATGTCAGCCTTGGCAGTGGTAAATTAAGAAAAATAGGATAAAACATGAAAAATACGATATACTAGACTGGAAAGGAAAATAAAAATGCTTGTACTCTAAATTCTCAACCTTGTGGCAAATATTATTACCAATAGTTTTTATAAATTTACTTTGTTTTTAATTTTCGGGAATATTAAAACTCTTACTTCCTACAGAAAACTACAAGATTACACGCCGCATAACGCAAGGAATATATTTGAATTTGGAGCGCATTCCGTTACCAGAATGCATACCTTCGTTTTCGAAGGTTTCCTAAATTGTTTATAACCCGGTCATTTTGTTGGTAGATGTATTTAAAGCGTGTCCCCATAATTATTGATGAACTTAAAGGATATTTATCCACATTTTAGATATGGTAATTTCATGTTTTTTACGACAGCGGTCATTTTTCAAAAGTAAATTTTTCTACAAAAAGAAAATAAAATTTAATTTTTCTATTAGTGGCTTAAAAAAGATTTTTCAATACGTTTTACGACAGTGATGAAAATTTGTGAAAAAGAACTAATTAATGTTAGTCTTTTTGGTTTTAAAGAAGAAAACTATTATATATCTCATATATCTAGTATCCGCCCTGAAAGGACATATAAATAAGTTATAAAATAAATACATTTTTCTAAATTATTAATTTTGAGACAAAGAATTTGACAGCGGTATGCAGCTTTAAGCGAAATTCGTGTATGGTATTTTCACAACCTAAAAACGTTAGTGTTACATCCACCCCTGCCTTTAAATTTACATACCTGTCTCCATTAAAAAAAATGTCAAATATCTTTAATAATATCCCGTTTAATAATACTTATGTGCTAATATATTTCTTGTTTCCTGGCAAAAATTTAGGGGCACGAGTGCGATATACAGTACGACAAATGCTTAACGCAGATTCTGATAGGACTTTTTTGCGAGAAAAAATGAACCTAAAATTGTATACCTGACGAAATTTTGTTAAGTTTCACACCTCCCTAATAATATTCCGTTTATTAATACTTAAGTATTCAATTTATCTAGTTTCCTGAAATGAGTGTAGAGCAGCCGATGCGAAAAATTATTCATGCCGATTTCGATAGTATTAAAAAAATTAATTAAAAAACAAAATTCCTGGCAGTTCTTCTTTGAAAAAGAAATAGTGGTAAGTATTTGATCCAGTACTTTTTTCGCGAAAAAGTATTAGATACAATACTTACCAATACTTATATATATATATATATACACATGAAGTTTGTCATAAGGACAACCGCAGGATTTCGCCGGGAGCAGGTGCTAATCTAAAAAAACTGCACCCGATCCCAGCGAAATCGCGATAAAATTTAAGCCATAACCACTTCTCACGCCGGTGAAATAGGTGATCAACGTCCGTGACGGAATCAATACGACGATCTGATAAAAGTCTCGTGCACCCTGACGACACGGGGCAACCCGAGGATGACCGCATTCTGCATTTTTCCCGCAAGTGTTTTATCATATTGTTGACACGCAGGGATGCTTTTCAGGTTATTAACCAGTGAAAGCTTGGCATGTCTAAGAGCGCCGATTATAAGGATGATTAGTTTAACAGAATATTTCGGGTAAAATCGTCGCAACTCTCTTATAAGGTCTTTATACCTCACATTTTTTTCATTCTCCTTGACTATGATGTTTTTGTCAGCTAGTGCCGAAAATTCGATAATAAATATGGTTCGCTTCTCGAAGTTAAGGAGGACTATGTCAGGCCTCGAGTGTGCAACAGAAATAACTATCGCGTTTAGCGGAGCGATATTGAGGTTAATGCCGTAAGAGTGACAGAGATGGTAATAAAGCACTCTTAGTCCCGCATTGTGCCTTCGGATGTAGGTCATTCCCGCCAGAGTTGGACAACTAGATAATACGTGTCCAAGATGCTCGCGGTGTGCATGACACGCTCTGAAGCTATCATCAGAAATACCTTAGCTCAAAATGTGGCGACGATATGCTAAAGTAGAAATTACACAGTCTTGAAATGTTAAAACGAAATCCTCCGTGCCTGACTTAAATCCGGATGATTTAAGGAAAGCAAAACTTAGCTCACACGAGATTGACAGATCCTCCACATTTCTGTGAAAGATGCCGTACATCGTCTTATCGAGGAGCTGCTCACGGAAGTTTTTCTCTTGTGCTATCTTAATCCGGACTTTCAGGAGTGAGTACTCGTGATAGATAAGGTTTGATGCATTTTGCTCACCCTTGATACTGAAGTTAAGTCCGAGTGTTTTAGCAGCCTCCTCCGCTGCTTTGTACAGAAATGCTCCTTTGCCCATTTCTTCGTGCTTCCTGACCATTTTAAGAAGAGGGTCTCTTTCATTTGCGACTCTTATGTGCTGTACCCAGAATAATCCTGCTGTGAAGACATTCAAGATCCAATATTCCGCGACCACCTTGACGGCGTGAAATGTTGAGTTGCGTAACAGAAGACTTGAGATGCATGCTTTTATTCATGTGCATAACCTGTCGTGTCCCGATATAAAGGGATCTAATCTCGTCTTTCGTCCATGCAACCACTCCAAATGAATATAGTAGTACCAGGACGGCAAGCATATTCGTTGCAGATACTTTGTTCCTCGACGACAATTCGGAAGACCAAATCTAGCGGATGAGACGTTTGTATCTGCTTCGGAGAGTATCCTTTCTAGATGTTAAATCCTGAATGCGTCTCTGTGGCACGCCCAAGTATGTATAAGTCACTCTAGCGCAAAGGTGTCGTATAGCGCTTCTATCGAAAAGCTTGGGGTCTTCAGGGATGCCATTGTTTTTTAAGGGTTAGATGTTTTTAATAGTCTACACGATATTAGTTAAAACCCAGCATACACAATTTATTCGTACGTCGCAGATGATAATTCATCCTACTGCTATCCGCGCTCAAAATAGCTTCAGATCTGAACTCTTCCTGAGTCTAGATACACCGCGCAGCTAATGCCACTAAAGCTGTGGACTGTTTTGCAGAAATTGAAGATATTGGAAAAGGCGTAGGGGTTTGATAAGATGATCCCCACTCGCTGATTGAAGATAATTTTATAAAGGGAAGGGATGTAAAAGATTTATCAGCAACATTTAACTTCGACATGAGAGCGTTCACATATTATGTAACATTAAAAAAGGTGGGGAGGGGGTTCTTGTTCCGTTTCGATCTATTATATGGCGATATATGCGATATTACTAATTATCTCCAAAATATTAAACATATTGTTGTCTAAAACCTGATTGGTTGCAACACTGTGTGAATATAATCTTTAATGACTATTTTTAAACTGTTTATCTACGAAAAAAGAACATTTAAATTGTAAATGATTATTTACTATTGCGAAATCATTCTACTCTTAACATTTGGTTACAGCACTCTAGTTTATAAACTTTGTTACATTTTCAAAGAGATAAGAAAAATTAAATGATGGGAAAAATTTATTTTGATGAATTCGAAAAAAATTTAGAAGCTTTCAATATTTTTGACATTTAAATTTTCTAAACATTACTGGAAAACTTTTTAATGGTTTAGTTTTAATTTAAAAAGAATAATTAAAGTTTTAAAGCGTTCAAAATTTGTGTGGAAAAAATTAATTAATTAAAATTAATTTTTAAAAATTCATGAAGAGTTTGAATAATTTAAAAATATCAGAAGGTTTAATAAATTTGAAGTTTAGTTTAGAAGATTTGAAGAGATTGAAAATAATATTGAACTGTAAAAGATTTTAAAAAATGCAAATCTGTTTTAAAGATTTCAAAACAAAATTTTAGAAGCATTAAACGAGTTTTGAAAGGTTTAAGTGAATAAACAAAACTTTCTCAAAATTTCTAGGAAAATTGGATGATTTTAGGGAATTTTTTTTACATTTTGAAAGATTTTTCACTATTTTAGGAAAATTGCGAGTCAGTCGAAAATATTATTATGAATTTGAGAGGTTTTGAATACATTTAAAATATTTAAAAACTTGGGAGAATTTTGGTAAATTTATCCATTTTTTTCTAAACTTCTTGAGGTCCTAAATATCTTTTAAAAAGGCTTGAACTTATCCAAATATTTTCTAAATCCTGTGGAATACATTTTTTCAATCTTGTAGATTTTTTTTACAAGTCTGACATATTCAAAAATCTTTTCTAAGTTTCTTTAAATTCCTAGGAAAACTTAAAAGATTTTTAGGCAATTTTTTACATTTAGAATGATTTTTCAAAATGTCAAGAAAAATTCAGGTAAGCTAAAAATATTTCAACGAATTCAAGAGATTTTAAATAGATTCAAAATATTTAAAAACTTTGAAGCTTTTCCGGAAATTCATAAAATATTTTGTATTTCTTCCAAACTTGAAAAAGTCCTGAATATCTTTTAAAAAGGCTCTAATTTTTCCTAATATTTGGTAAAATCCTGTACAATAAAATGTTTGTTTCATCTTCTAGATTTTTTTGAAATATAAAATATTCAAAAATCTTTTTCAATTTTTTTAAGTATATTATAAAATTTATATAATTTTTGAAAACTGACAATACTTCTTATCTTGTAATTAATTTCAATATTTGTATGACTCAAGAAATATTTAAAAAGAATTCAGCGTTATATCAAAATATTTATTTCTATACACAATGTGATGCAAAAAAAACGTTTTTTTTTAATTTCAGAAAACGTCTATTATGTTTTTAAACGTAAAAGAAAACATATTACATAACTACCCTACCAATAGAAATTCCAGAGAATTCTCAGGCGAAATAGCCTGGCCGATTTGAGACTATCTACAGGTTCGATTTGAATGATTTATTCTCAGAGATAGTCTCAGAGATTTGGATCTTTTTGAAGGTCCTTTTGGAAATCCAAAAGGAGCGATGCGACGGTAATATAATTGTCCTTTTGTATTCATCATGCACTGCGCGGACAGAGTTATTTGCATTAGTTGGCCGTCGCTAACCCAACTCTCCCTTTTTAAAATTTTCTTCAAATTATTGACACTTTTTTTTAATTGATGAATTTTCTCATTATAACTATTTATAATTATAACTTATATACTAATATACAATTTTCGAGTTAATTTAAAAAATGTTGTCTTTTTTGCGTATCTCATTCCATTTACGATAAACGCTGTATTAATTCCAATTTTAAACATTCAAAAAAAGTTAAGATATCGAAATAATCAAAACCCATAGATTCCGAATTATTATGTTTCAGGCTATTAACTATGAAATTGATAAAATTATATTTCGCAATTTTAATCAGCAAGCTTAACAAATGACCCTTGAGTCTCGGCTACTCTATTGAGATAGCCTCTCTGCTTGTTATTTATGATCGAATTCTTATTTCAATTTCAGCCTCTCTGTTTGTTATTTATGATTGGATTTTAATTTTAATTTCGGAAAGGACATTTTAAAGCCTTCAAGACATTTAATCGAGCTACCTGGACCATTAAGTATATCTACCTGAGTGCCTGCGGAAAATTTCTCAGAGCTTCTTAGTGCCTTGAGAATCTTTAGCATATACTCTGAGATTTCTATCGGTAGGGTATGGTTAGGGGAAGGGGGGCTCCGAAGGAAATACTACAGTCCGTTAAATGGGCAGTGGGGGGGGGGGGGGG
>NC_046663.1:133113699-133135606 GCF_010883055.1 Belonocnema kinseyi
GTTGAAATTAAGGTTACGTAATATTTTAACGCCTCCTTAGCAGTATTAGTGGTGTTACCAATAAAACACGTCCTATACAAAAATTGTTATTTTGAAATCTAAACTAGATGTAGATTTGAAAGTTCTGGAGTGGGTTTTCTCACTCACAAGAAAAATTCTATGAGAATACGCATTAAAAATTGTCTGCTCTGAATATCACACTGTGCCCACTGTGATGTACTTAAATTTTAGTGTATCTTTTATGTTTTTTTGTCTTAGATAGTGTATACAATGGGATGCAAAAACAAATTTATGTACCTAATGACTTTTCTATTAACAATGGGGTATTAACAATTAGAATTTGCCTCCCTCATTCACTAAGGCAACACAAATATTGTATCCATATTGAAATTTCTAATGCCTGTCCTCGGCATACATTCTGTATATGACCAAAACACACTATCGTGGAAAAGTGACAGAATCAGAGATAGGGAGAGGGTAAAAGTAATGTCTGAGGACAACCACACAGACTGAAATTTCAAGAGATTAATTCACGGAACTGCTCTTTGATTTTATTCATGCTTGGGCACAAGAAATAAAATCTCGGAACCCTTGCTTTTAAAACAACGGTCGAGGAATTTTAATATCTATGGGTACAATTTTTTGTTATACACAGAAAAAAAAGGATCCTAAATTTACTGAAGCAAAATTAAATCATGATTGCACAACGCACATCACTGAAAGGTTCAAAATGAGTTTGTGACAAAATAGGAATCATGATCGTCGTAGTTTGAAAAGTTGATATCAAATTTGTTGAACAGGCAATTAGTACTTTTTAAGTTCTTGCAAGGTTGATGATGAACAGTGTAATAAAAAATGCTGTCTTTAAATTTTATCACAATTTAAAAAAATTAAAGTTTGCATAAACTTTTATTGAGTTTCAATAACTGTTGGGTTGAAATGTAACAATTTAAATGAAAAATGGTACATTTATATCACTACGTAGGGCTCGCCCAAATATCACTTCAAGACATTAGACTGAAACTCTGTTAAAAGCAAATACCCTTTAAAAAATCACACTTTGTTGCTAATGTAGAGAAATGTTCTTCAACTTTTTGGCTTAAATTAATTGTTTTAAATGAGAGAGATACGAGGGATATCAATTAGAACAATTTTTTACCCGAGGAATTTCCTTTATTTTTATGCAATATTTTGTATTAACAGCATAAATATTATTGCTACTAGTGATAATATTCGAAAAGTAATAGTAAAACACTTTTTTTTTATTTCTTGCTACACCTCTAATTTCCAACATAGTGGTAATTTTATGCAGCTACAAAACTCATATGTTGTATTGATTTTATAAGATAGAAGATTTCAGGAAGTATAATAATGGAGGCTCAACATGGAAAATTAATGTCGCCATTGCCATCTCTTCTTTTCACATACCATTTAGGAAGAAATGTTCTACATTACTGATACAGTGTGAATTTATAGTCCGGTATTCTACAGAAACAAATAAATTGTACTTGTTTTTTTGAAAAAGTGCATGTCTTAATCTGATACTTTTTTTCCATACGATCTGCGACAAATTACACGTAAAAATATTCATTAGTATTTGGGATACGCTTGATTTTACTCATAGAAAAAGTGCATTCGGCGATTTTCATAATGTCTCAATTTGTTGAGCAAAGAATTTGCATCAAATTTTGTTTGCGGAATGAATTTTCTCCCGCAGATCCATTGCTCTAAAACAGTCGATTAACAATTAGACATGTGGGCACAGCTAGAATTTCATATTGATCAATTGGAACAATTTCAAACGACCATTTTTATTTCAAACGTGTGGCATCTCGGTTGGTACCAAAAATACTCAATTTCTTCGAAAAAGAGCGTCGCGTTAAACACTGCGAACAGATTATTTCAGAATATCAACTGGCCTTGAAACGCATTATTACGGGATATGAGACTTGGATCTATGCCAAAAACCCAAAAACAGCTGTTCAATCGGGTAAATATCGTGCCAAACATGATCCAAGCCAGAAAAGATCGCGCCAAAGTCGCCAAAAATCAAGGTCATATTAACCATTTTCTTCCCTTATCGTGGTGTTGTACATTATAAATTTCTCCTGCCGGGCCAAACTACTAACAAGAAATATTGTTTGGGCGTTTTACGTCGTTTTCGTCAATCGATTCGCAAGAAGATGCAAAATTTATGAGAAGACTACTGTTGGTTTTTGCACTACGATAATGCACCATCTCACACTGCATTGGTTGTTCGAGACCATTTCGCCAAAAAAAGCACCTTGTAATTTATAACTCTTCCCAAAACTCAGAAGACAGCTCCGGGACACCGTTTTGAGTCGATTTAAGAGATTCAACGGAATTTGGCGCGCGCTCTAAAGGCCATCCCAGAAAATGACCATTTGGCATACTTCGGGGATTGGAAAAAACGTTGGCGTAAGTTTATTGTGTTGGAGGGGGATAACTTTGAAGGAAATGAATTATATTTGGTAGAATAAATAAGAATTTCATTGCAAAAATGCAATGTAATCTTATTTTTTGCTCACAGTTCATTTACAATATTATGGCCTAACTCGTGCTGATCCATGTATTCAATGTGAGATCTATGTTTCTAAACATCATTGGAATTAGTTTGCTAACACCGACTCGCGATGACATTAAAATATACACCATGGACTCTTTTTTTGTATTATGAAATATTGTAATTAATAACGAAGCACGTCATTATTCAGATAACTTATTAATCTTGTTTGAAAAAGACAAATTAAGTGTTCCTGTCTAATGAAAAACCTTTCCAAAAAGATAGCTCGGTGCATGCGCGTGTGATCCATATGACAAATAATTATATTCAAGTATAAAGTTTTCCTTTGGTTTTAAGTAGAAGTACTATTTGATAAAGTAGTATACAATTCACATTAAAAATATTGTAACTTAGCCATTTTTCTTTTTAAAAAGGGCCTCAGGCATAAATCTAAAAATATTAATTATTATAAACAAAATACGGTTGGAAATTGTGATGTTTATCGATAAAGGCGCACAAAATGATCTTCATTATCAATAAAATTAGACTCCTTGCACAAGAAAGATTCGGAACTTTTACATGCAGGCAGAATAATTTTATGACTGAAACTTCTTATTAAAAAGTGTTTATAATCATGTTGAAAAGGACACTAGTTGGGGCACACTCGACTGAAATGACATATTGTGCGAAATTTGAAATCTAGCAATGCATAAAGAAGGTGCTGTAAGAGAATAGAAGTAGTTTATAGATTAATAAGCAACTTTTGATAAGATTCCATCCAAACTAATTATGTAGATAATCATTGAAAAATAATATTAATAGCGTTAACGTTTTTGCACAGACTCGAAGAACATTCAAATGGGAAAATATAAATTATGAACCTCATTTCATGTATTCTTTCATTTTCATCATTTCAATCGGGGTGTTTATCTGTACATTTAGGGAGAGGTTTTAACGCTTTATTTCAATTATAAATCAAATAAGTTTCACTCTGCCCTTTTATTAGAGCCTTTAGTGGTTGCAGTATGCAAGATCTAAGATTAACGATGGGGGGCTTAGATATAAGCAGAGAATTAGTACTAATAAAAAGTAATTCAAAATGATTGAATTAAGTCACAAGAATAAGATTCACAAGAAGAGTTAATTTTGATTATTTTAACCAAATTATTAAAATATTAGTTAAAAAGTCTAAAATAAGTTGTTTTCTTCATATCACAGTAAGAAATGTTAATAATTTTTATTTTTTACAGTTTAACATTTTTCCTGGTTCATTAAAAAATCGATCGTCTAAATGTCAATGGAACTTTATTAAAACAAAAAGATTTTGAGATGTAATGTTTTTGAATGTTCCTGAAGTTAAATGTTACTATTCATAATGGATAATGTTATTTAATTTTTCTTTGTAAAAATGATTTATGAATTTTGGTGTGTAAAATGCGTCTACTCACCTGAAGACCCTGGAATGGCCAGGGAATGTTAATATACCTAAAAATGCCAGAGAATTTTCAAAGCCAATGCATTTTTTTTAGCGTACGTAATTTTTGTGCTTAATTGTAACAGATCATTAAATAACAATGTTTTTTCATTGGTAAAATAGCTCTATAATACTAGATTTATACTCACTAGAATATAACTTCTTTCTATAATTTTTACTAATCGTAAAGTAAAGTATCTTTAATTCAAAATATTAAGATGTTAAAAATGCACTGTAATTTAAGTATAAAAATAGACTCAAAATTTATTTGGGCTGTCATTCAAATTTTTTATTTTTTGAAGAAATTAAAGAAATACTGAATTTCGTTTTTAGTATTATTTATTTATTTGATAGTGATAATGTATTTAAGGAAATCCTATAATATTTTGTCAAAGTTTGTGAAATTAAACACATTAATTAAATTCGTAGAAACTTGTACCATTAAGAAATTACTCGTCTTTTTATAAAGTTACCTTCATAAATTACAAGAGTTATTAATTTTTACATACGAATAATATTACTTTACACATTTAGATATGTACAGGGACTGAAATAAAATTGCTTGTGTTTATTTTTAAATTTAATTATGTATATATTAATGTTCGTCCTGCAGACGAAGCCAAATGTTTTTGCAAAGAGTTTTACTGGACACTTGTGTTTATTATACAGAGTGTCCCAGACTCAAGTGTCAGAACATGTATAGGTGTATAAAAATGAAAACATAATTCGATTTTTTTATTTTTATACAGTCATACAAGTCCAGACACTTGAGCCTGGGTGACCCTGTATGCTTTTTATATTTTTACATATACTGAATACTGTTTCAAATTTAATTACCATCATCAATTGATATTCACCTGAACATTTTCTTGAATTTTTAAGCTCTACTGTATAAATTTGTACTCTTTTAAAATATACTTTGGTTAAGTATTGAGCAGAAAAGATAGCAGTTTAAAATATTTTTTAGTTCGGAGCTTTATTATTGATCACCTTAGAGTTTGCCCTACAGGACGAAAGGCAAAGCCCGAAGTATGTAGTTTTACTTCAGACTTTGCCCGAGCACGCCAGACACTTCGTCATTTTACTCGGCAAGGTCAAAAGTGAAAGTACTATTTAGGACTTTGTTTTGCCACCGCTCAGTCAAATCGCGACATGCCAAGCTAGAACCCGAAGTGTAGGTACTTTGGACTTTGCCCTTGAATTGAACATTTTCACTTTAAAAACCCAGAATTTTATATCTTTATGCACTTTTTTAAATCATCTCTTAATATTGAAAACAGAATTTAAATGTTAATATTTTACCACAAAATGAAAATACAGTTCTATAATGTAAATAGAAATGTATTTTTATTCAATTATGTACATAAAAGTATTCTTTTAAAAATATTTCGTAATCTGCTGCAGGTGCCATTTGTTTATTAGGCATATATACTAAATTTTTACCTTTTTTCTTAAAATATTTTATATTATAAAATATATAAAATACCAGATCAATCCACGCAATATTGTTCACTGTTTTCGATCACCTTTGCGATCTCGAAAGAAACTTTCAGTCTTCGAGCCGATAAAGTCATCAATGCATTTTCGAACATCGTCCAGAGTTTGGATCGTCTAACTGCCAAAGCATGTTGCATTAACCGAAACAGGTGATAGCTGGATGGACCGAAGTCTGGTGAATATGCCCCGTGTAAGAGAACGTCCCAGCCTAAGCTTAAAATGTTTTGCTGAGTCGCACGAGCATCATGAGGTCGTGCGTTGTCATGCAGCAGTATAACGTTTCTGCTTTCTTGTGCAGTAAATGGCCATTTCTCATTAAGTTCCTTGTTCAATTTCTTTAACTGACGACTATATTTAACAAATTAAACGAGGTACTTGATGAGAAAAGGCCATTTACTGGACATGAAAACCGAAAAGTTATACTGCTCCATGACAACTGTCGACCTCATGATGCTCGCGCGACATAGTAAAACATTTTAAGCTTGGGCAGGGAAGTACTCCCGCAGGCGGCATATTCATCAGACTTGTCTCCATCCGATTATCACCTTTTTCAGTCAATGCAACTCACTTTGGCAGATAGGCGATTCCAAACTCTGGACGCTGTTCGAAAATTCGTTGATGACTTTATCGGCTCGAAAACTCCAAGTGTGTTTTGCGATGTCATCGGTAAGGTACCTTATAAGTGGCGCAAGTTTTTTGAAAACAATTGACAGTATTTGACAATATTTTTTCGGAAGACAGGTAAAAATTTAGTTATGCACCTAATACATATTATCAACATCCATAGAGAATATATCGCATTAATTTGTTTAGCATGTCGCAAACCGGTCAGACGATCTATTCTAGAATATCCCTCGTATGAAGTTAAGTTGAAAAATTATTTCTACGTAACAATTCTGGAATTTTTAAGTTAAATACCTAAAAAAAATTTCCAGTTTTAGTTAGCATTTCGTATTTTGCGGCAGTATTAAAATTAGCACTGCACTAAAAGTAACAGCATGTTCTAACGCGAGGCACAATGTACACGCTGTTTTCGCTGTCCACACTCGAATTTAAAAAATCACACTTACAGTGAAAACAAATAAAATTAATTCACAAAACATAAATTACCAGCAAAATTGATGATTTAATTATCATAAAGACTCCTTAAAATTTTCTTTATCATGGCAAAAATGTTTTTCATTTTACACTGCCGCGCTGTGATTTACTGCGGTTCTCTGGGAATTAGTATCATTTTCATAGATAGCACCTGCTCCCAGTGGGACCCTGCAGTGCTTCGTTAACCTGCTTTTTAAATTATATATAAAGATATGTGAATTGCAATTCATTTAGTATAACTTCCAGTTGGCCTGTAGATAATAAATAATCGAGCATTATGTAGATTCTATGTAACAGGCATTTCTATATCCTTGTATATATATACATATACATATATAAAATTTTGGTAATTTTGCGAATAATTCTGTAATATAAGAATAGTAATATTTTGCCAGATATTGTGTCAAAAACGGCACAAGCGCTTCTTATGGAAAGTCGTTTCTAACTAGTTACTTCAGTAGAAAAGACATTAAACAATTTTTTTTAAGCGAAATTTTTTTTATTACGAATTAAATGAAGGATCTGCTACCAAATGCTGTATGTTTATTGGGAAACCTCCTGTGTCACACACAAAAACACACACACACTCATTCCATTTTTAATTTAGAATCAAATTTTTTATTTCGCTGAAACTTTTTTCCCTCATTCTGTAGACGAAAATAAAGGACACGTATTTTTTTTTAATATGATATTGATAATTTTCGAGATATCAATTTTTCAATTTTTTGATCCAAAAAAAAAAACAGTTTTTCTTATAATGCTTGGCAAATCGACCATTTTACGAATAAGAGTTTCAAATTTTAGGACGATATGTGCAATATGGTCCCCTTCAAAGTGCACATTTGAACCATCAAAAATTCAGTTGTTGAATAATTTTTACGAAACAATTTCTGAAAACAATTTGAAATATTTCGAAAAAGCCATTTCCGATTTGAATAAAATTTTTTGTAATTTATAATTATAGAATATGCAATATTGTCCCAAAATAAAAAGTGGGTAGTTGAGTACTTTATTAAATATGATTTATTTCTATCGCGTGCGAGCTGTGTGGCACGCGAGCCGGGTGGCGGGGGTGATGAACGGAGCCTAGCATGTTTTTTTTAACAAGCTCGAGCCGGTCTACAATCCTTTGATAAGTCTTTCACGAAGTTTAGACGAATCTAAGTGGAGAAAATAATAATAGATTCCAAGGAATTTTAGCAAAATTATTATTACTATACAAAACATAAGAACAAAGAAACATACTATAACAAAATACAGAAAATTGTAATTAAATCGAAAAGGGCTTTTTCGAAATATTTCAACTTGTTCAAGAGATTGTTTCGTAACAATTACTCAACAAATGAATTTTCGACGGTTCAAATGTGCACTTTGAAGTGGACCATATTACAGATTTCGTCCTAAAATTTGAAACTCTTATTCCAAAAATGGTCGATTTGCGAAGCATTATAAGAAAACTTGTTTCTTTTTGGGATCGAAAAAGTGAAAAATCAATATCTCAAAAATTAACAATATCATATTGCAAAAAAAATGTGTCCTTTTTTTCGTCTACAGAACGAGGGAAAAAAGTTTCAGTCAAATAAAACATGTGGTTGTAAATTTGAAATGGAATAACCCATATGTAGTCGGCTTAAAACGTATATAATATAACATTATAACTTTTTATAAATATATTTTTTCGTCGGAGTTTCACCTGGGTAGAAATTTGCTAGTTAATTGTCCTTTAAATTCACTACTTTAATTATTACTAAAGAAATCTTAGTCGTAAGTCATCACTATAGACGAGATAGTTGTATGATTTAGACCAGTTGTACGATTTTTTATATGTAAAGAAAAAAATATAGTACCTATTCTTACTGAAGCCTACTCTTAGCGTTAATCCTACAAGACAAAGTTTTTACAAGTATCTAAAACAGAAAAGGGCGATATAAATTTTGAATCAACCTTCATATGATTTGCCCTGTTTGAAGTTTAAGTTTTTTCTGTTTATTAAAAAAGGTTAATGCGATACCTATTTACTATTTTTAGAAGATTTATTTCTAGAATCAATTCAATTTTACAATGCTATTTTTAAACTGGATATTAATCATAATACTTTTTAAATTAAAGCTGATTTTAAAAGTCATGTTACATTATTATTATAATAATCATAATGAAACAAAAATGACATTGCGATACCAGAAAATTTAAAAATATCACTAAAACATTTATCAAGGATAGGCCCTATTAGCATTGTCGTATTTTTGTGAAACAGCCATGCTTATCTTTTCTACCAGAAATAATATCACAAAAACGACTCCAGTTCGTGTTTTATCATCGAGTAGTTTTATTTAGTGAATATTACATCTGCAAAAAATATTCATATACGACATACTCTTTTCGAATGAAATTCTTAACAATTCTAATGAGTAAATATCCTGTATCCTTAGTGGCGTAGCTTCTTAATGTTACAAGTATCGCTAATTGCAGCATGTTTTGCGCTATAAAAATGGAGCCGGATGCAAAAAAAGATACAGAAATTTTAGCAAACGCCAAACATTATATATTTCCATCCTGTTTTTTCGAAATGCAAGATTGATTTTATTTTCGAATTTTTTATATAAGTCGAAAGCCAGAGTTACAGTTTGCAGATTTCAAGCAATCGTTGATTTTCGTGCCAGTGTAATATTATATGAATATATGTGATGCACTGAAACTGCGGACAATTTATTAATTCACACATCTAATTTGTATACAAGAAGTTATACCATTTGAAAGGTTAATGACATATTAATCCATTGGAAAAAGAAACATCAGTATTCATTATTATATGCAGAGATTATACATAACTATGTATAATAAGTGGTCATTGAAACAAGCAGGATTTGTATGTAGTGGACAGTAGGCAACTTAGGAACACATCACTTTTAATATTTAAACAAAAACCTCAACTAAAAGTATTGTAATGCGAAAAAGTTATATTAGTGGATCATAACAATACTGATTTAGAGTGAGTGCTGACATAGGAAATATGCTAAAGAATCATGATTGAATTCAGAAAGAAGCTGAATGATTTAACTTAGTGTTAAATAAAAGAGAATTATTATAAATGTAGTTTAAAATAAAACGAAAGAGCTTTATCATATTGGCGGATATAAAAGTTATATTAAAATTAAATTTTTAAGTTAAAAAATCTTAACACACGAAAATGTGTAACAAGGGATGAGAACGATTAAATGCATGTCTGCTGATCAGATACAGTATGGTTGGTGGCATCTTCAAGCACATCATATCGCTTTATTGTTCCTGGTATTCGATTTTTTGTATTTAACAAAAATATAAATATCTCAATTCGGAAAAACACTTGCAATCCGCAAGGGACCTTATCATTAAGATATGGAAATATATTTAAAAAAATTTGATAAATATATCTACTTATTAAATTTTCTTACCTTTGCTTCCTTCTTCCTTTTCTTATTTCCCTTTCTACCTTTTCTTCCTTTTTCTTTCTGTAACACCTTCCCCTTCAACGGCCAATTCTTCAAAAATTATTAAGACGGCCTCCAATTATAGTAAGACGTCTACGTTTTCAGAAGACATGTAGTTTCT
Organism: Belonocnema kinseyi; assembly: GCF_010883055.1. Taxonomy (NCBI): domain Eukaryota; kingdom Metazoa; phylum Arthropoda; class Insecta; order Hymenoptera; family Cynipidae; genus Belonocnema; species Belonocnema kinseyi. The sequence goes on from NC_046663.1 coordinate 133,123,881, forward strand.
TAGTACATGAAGTGCTGAAGAGTTTCAACTATACCATTTATAATTCCAGAAATATTAATTGAAAAATCAATCAACAGGGACGCAATCTTTGTAGATAAGTGGTGGAAGGCTACCCAGTGGACAAAAAATTTGGCTACTTCTTCACGACATTGTTAAGACATCTTTACGACAACTTTAGGCATCCTATGTCCATTTTATTAAGGTGTGTTTACGAGATCGTGAATACGTCGTATGATCTTACGATGTCTTTAGGATATCAAAAAGACACCGTAACGACATGGACATCTGATGTTGTAAAGTTGACGTGAAGATATCGTAACGACGTCGTAAAGACGTCGCCAAATTTTGTGTCCACTGGGTAATTTGGCTTCAATATGAGTAAAGAAAAATTGCATGCAGAAACACACCTATACTTCATAGAACACGCACATCGTATCTACATATTTCACTACACAATCAAAAGTATAGTGTAACATAATATATATTTTCCATCTACCTTCACATTAACGTGTTTTGTATTTAGAATGATAAATTCTCTAATTACAATATGGAATGCTGGGATTAACAGAGAGTCAGACTACATAAAGATAAAAGTTAAATTGTATTGAGTTATCTGCTGCTTTCAAGAGCCGTTTTTAATTCTGTAATTTACGGTACAATATAACCGCATTTATATCCGCCATACGAGAACGTGAATATTCACTTGTATCCTTACGGAAGGGGATTCCACCGATGCTGCTCAGCGAAGGGGAAATAGCCGCGCTGCGGTCGGGTTGGCTTGTTTATCACGTGGTACTATGACGTGGTGAATGCCAAGCGGATATAAATGAGAGTTATGCAGGGATATAAGCGCGAGAGGATATAAGTGAGAGAGGATATAAATGCGATTCCAGTGTATATTGGTGGAATTATTTTTAATTTAAATTGGAATTGTTGATTGCTAGAATGATAAACAGACGCGCTAATAATTACCAAATGAAGCGATGCGCAAATGCCATTACGAGTAATTATTTAGAATCGCTCCTTCAGTGAAAATCAACTGTCTTACTTCAGTTTTATCATCAGAAATATAAGACAGCTCGGATAAAAATAATAAAAATTAACAAAGCTACGATCCTAAATAATTATCCGATTTTTCCACGATCAGGAGGACAAAATTGTTTATTTTGTAATACACTGAATGTACGGCTGAAATTTGTATCTCATGCGTTACGAACGTATAGCTGTAAATTTATGGTTGAATGCATATGTTTGTACGAATACGTGACATTATTAATCTTTATAATATTTCTTATGAATGATAAGCTTGGTATACTTTCATATGATTATGGAACAAAAATCGTAGGCTTTAAGAAACACGTAAGGTATATCTGTGAGGAAATGCAAGCCGCGATTATCAGAATCATGAAAGTTTAGAATTGACGCTGACGAGAGAAGTGGAATGACTGTAGATTTCGAAAGTTACTTAGCCAGCAGACTGCTGTTCATAGTGCCCTGTTATAGTGGGTTTTAAAGACAGAGTGCCGGAGTTTAACATCGAGTCGTGAATTGATTAACGTAAATATATTATGAGAATTTTTTTATTGAATTCAAGTCTGGTTGAGAAAGTTAATAATATAAATTTAATAATCACGAGCAAAAAAAATAACTCCTGGTTTCAAAGACTACTTCCATATCATAAGTAAACGTGAGTAGTATTTTTTATCAAAGATTATAAAAAGGTTTATAAAATATGCCATATTTAAATCTTTGTGTACGACTCATACATTGACTCTTTTAATATCCTAATTGTTCATGAAACGCACAAGATTCTTAGGATAAAAGTGAGAATCTCCGCACTCTGACTGTAGGACCCTAATCTATTTTTCAGAATACGCTATTGTGATTATTACTACATGATAAAAATTACAAATCTAAATTCATAAAAACATCTTGTAACATTATTTATGAACGTTTTGAGCGACTATTATTTAGTAATGTTAATAATATGCAATTAACAATAATTACATTATTACCAAACTATTATCTTTAGTACGATTAGAGCGTGAGGCTTCTACTAGATTAATGAATTATGTACAATATATGGTATTAATTCATTAGTCTTTATACGTGAATATAAAATTACTACTACAGAACGACACGATGTTTAATTAACAACACTACGTTATTATAATTTATGTTAGCCAGAGATTATTCTCAGAAAACCCCCAAATCTGATTTTCTGATACTCAGTGAATCGTTTGTACAATTTTTTTATAGTCAATAATTGCGTTAATTTACATGATAATAAAATAGATTGTACCATGGAATATTAGGTCAAAATAAATTTCATTAGGTCAAAATAAATTTCATTAGGTAATAAAAAATTTAACTTTGTTTCTTTATTTCAGTATTAACCTATTTTTCGTAATTATAATATTCTGCTAGTACTATGATTGTAACTAACGTTAACCAGAGCTGGATTTATCTTTAGTTTGAAAATCAAAATTAACTTTAAAAATTTAAGGCAGATGGAGCGGTGCATAGAAAATACTAAAATCTGTTGAAACATTTAAATGCCCACCATATTTCAGAATCTCAAGATACACCTTTTAGAAGGTCACTTCACAAATTCCTCAGCCACCCGAAAGGACTTTGGTGTGGTGATAGTGTATTTTTTTTCAAGGAAAAGTTGATGTCTGTGATCAAGTGCTATAATGAATAAGTGTGAAGAAGAAGAGAAGTTAGAATTATAGGTGAATGAAATTGCTACCATGTATAAGTTAAAGGAGGAACCAACGTTTACTTCTTATAATAATTTTGTCGTGACAGGGGCAGTTTTTAAACTGCTCGGATGGCACAGAGTATTCTTTTTAACGCATTGCCTATTTTATACATAAGAACCGAATTTCGTTTGAAAGTCACGAAAAAAAAAACAAATGATCTGATCAAACGCGTGGATCGTGTGGCAACAGGACTTATCCCAAGAGTTAGTGTTATAAGAAATGGGCAATGATAAATTAAGAGTGGCAGTGTGAAATCCAATTTTTAATTTTTAAGAATTAAAATGATAAATAAATGTAATCAGAAGATATATCGACTGATCCATGCAATATGGAATCAAGTTCAGGTAAGTTTTCATGTGGAATGAAATATCGGCAGAGATGAGGTGGGAGATTGCTTATGCCGTGCATTTGATTTCAACTGACTTGCCGCAACGCGCCCTATGTGTGTCAGCCTTCCGGAAACTAAAATTAAAGGTCCAAAAGTGCGACCTATGTGTGTATTTGTTTTTCTTCGGGAACTAAAATGAAAGGTGGCCTAATTGCCCGCTGCCTGCTACTCACTTGATAAAACAGGGTACAATTTGATAAAGTCGGTAGGGAAGATCGGAGTTGGTAACAATTATACAATTAAGCATAATAAATTACAATTATAAATAACAAATTAAGAAAATTGCATCATACTATTTTTCTGAATGCTGGCTATTTCTCAAATTACAATAAAACTGTCGTATCAATTAGAAGTCGAAAATAATTTCAAGAAATTATTGAAGTAATCTCTCAATCGGGACTTGTGAAAATTGAGCCTCTAATTTACGATTATATTTCACTAAAGTAAATTAGTAACTCACTGATTTCATAAAAAACATTCTTCAAATTGTTACGTCCTAAAAGGCAGAAACTTACCTTGTTAAAAATAATTATTTAAAAGGTTTCTCGTTTTTGAACGAAATCTAGGATTTCGAAACAGGGATGAGAATAACTTCCGAAGCTCAAGATAACTACACACTATTTTACAAATAACTTGAAATGCAACTGAATATACAATATTTAAAATTATGTTAAATTAAAGAAATTAAAGGTTTAAAGAGGGATAGCTAATTTGAAAATATTAAAAAGGATTATGTTAATATTTGATTTAATTTTAAAATGTACTGGTATTTTTGATTTGAAAGTTGGTTTGCACTGGAGTCTCACAGGTAGCAGAAACTCTTCATTTCAGATCTCCACCTTAAAATAGAGGTAGATCTTAGTGATTGAGTTTCAAAGAAATGGTACATATTTTGAGTTCTAAACTCGTTGATTAAACTTACCAATTTTTATAATCCAAATCGCACTTGTAAAACTGGGGATCGCTGGAATATTTTAAGATTCCTTTAAAACTGGTATTTTCGTACTCTATGAGATTTGTTGTCGTTGGTTCAGAAGGATTCAGATAGTCGTACTGGTGCTTACTAGTTAACTGGTGGGGCTAATCGTCCTTCTGGTGATTCACCGTAACGATGGTTGACAATGAGTATTGTCAAAGGAGCCTGTAAGTGTGCTGATGGCCTCGACTCTCCTGCTGGTACCCAGGGGTAATTATAGTTGACAATGGTATTGTCAAAAAGGGATATTCTGAGTCAAGTTTAACTTATTTGAAAGAGGGTCTTTTAATTAATATAATAGTTTGAGATTTACTTTGTTGTACTCTAGGGCAGAGCTTCCGCCCGATTTGAAATTCGATGTTAGACTGACTTTTGATTCAGATCCTGGGTTTATATATGTTAGATTCTATTCTGATCAGAACCAAAAACTTGATAACCAAAAACTTGACGGCGAGGGGACGACACAATTTATATCAATTGATTTTTATGTATATCCAGGTGTCTATATCGTAAGGCGCAGAATCGGGGTGCAGTACCTTGAGTCCAAGGAACTGGCCGTTGTGCGACCCTCTTTAATGTTTCGTGGCTGACTTTTCTGAGCAGCGGCCGAAGATTTGTAGATGAGAAATCATTGTATTTTGGCGCTGTATTGAAAGTCAAGATGTAAAAAAATTCGTAGTTTGTACAAAGATGTTTAAAATATTGATTTTTACATATTGGATAATAATAAATAAGCACGAGTTTGTGCGTTTTTATGAGAACATAATCCTTTCTTTTGATAATTATTAATGTAAATTATAAGTATAAATATAGCGATGATTAATAATATAAGTATAAATAACATAGTTATAATACGTCACAGGACGTGACACCTCCCCCCTTAAATTTTTGAACATATGAGTAGGATGAAATATGTTGAAAAACAATGTTTATTCGAATAGTAATTCTATAAAAATTTGAAGAGAAAAATTGTATAAAAATATTTTATTTTTCTAAGAATGAAACATTGAATGGTTCTTATTTTTATCAACTTTATTAGTATAATTGGATATATATTTTTCTAAAATGTGTCTTCGGAACTTAATTTAATTTTTAGAAAGAAAAAGAAAAATATTTGGTCTATTTTGAATAATTAGTTTCATAGTTTCTTTTCGTTTAACTTTTCTCGCCTCGCATGTTTTTATATATTAAATAAATAATTTAAATAAAATGTCGAACATTTGTTTCGCTTGTTTTCATTCTTATCCATATACATTGAGTCTAATTAGAAGTCTAGACATTAAATTAAAAAAAAATAGAATATCTTACAGAATTTTAAATGTTTTTTTTTTAAATTAATTTTTATTTTACTCTATATATCTACGGTTTCGTTTGGGCCCATAGCAATTTTTTGCTATGTTTCCCCCTTCGATACATTTTTCGTATGAATGTGTCCACTTTTCTGATTTTATTTTCATTTTCATTATTTTTTTGTTACTCGCTAAAATCAAACATTTCTATTAGCTCTTTTAGAATGAGTCGGGCAGCGTTATGCTTTGCTCCCATTTTGTTAATTTTTGGTTCTCCAATCTTTGCATAAAAAACAGAATCTTTGTTTACTTTGCATTCCGCATCGAAAAGTTTCTACGGTGTACCTTTAAATAGGGTAGTTACTTTATAAAAGGGAACGGAAAAATTGTATTCCTGACATATTTCGTCAAGTGTTTGTTTCGGGCTGCAGGAAGTGCTAGGATTGTTTCTTGCTTTTGCTGGTTCCATATTTGCTGAAACATTTCAAATAACATAGCGATAAAATAAATGTAATCAAACGTGCTTCTTGTGTCCAATTGTTCAGGAATAAAATGCTTATTATTTTTGATAAATTTTAAAAAAATTAATTTGTTGACTACTTATTAATGTAATGGAAATATTATATATTTTCTTTTTCATTTTTTTACTAACTTATTTTATTGTATTTGTAAAGTGTCAAAATTAGAGTAAAATTGAAAAGAGAGGAAAAAATTTCTTTTTAAACATAAGCCTTCTTTATATGTTATATATATTGTAAACTAAATAATTAACATATTTTGATTATAAATTATTCACTATATTATCATTTCCTTATAGTAAAATTGGATACATACTACTTTTTATAGTTTATTTTTTATGAATCTAAATGTAAATATTAATTTCATGTACTCAGTAAATTTGAAATAATGAAAGATAGTAGAGTATATACCCAATGATTTCCTAATATTATAAAAAGAAAATACAAGCAGAAAACCATATAACACTTTTTTTTAAATCCATGTCGAAAAAGTGGTTATCTTCTTCGTCACTCGTGTCGTCATTATCGTTTTCTGTTTCATGATATACAAAATGGCTGTTTACTTGCATTTCTTGCTACCTTTGTTCTTTCTCTTCGTCTTCTCTTTCTTCTAAATCTGGTGTACAATCTACTATCGGCGAGAAAACTATAGGCATCTGCCTTTGAAGCTTAACAACTCAATCAAAAAAAATGCTAGCGCAACAAAAAAACAGTCATTTAAAAGCTGAAAGTGTTGTACGTTAATGGGCTTGAAGACGTTTATGTAAAAAAAATGTTGTGTTTAGCAGACTGAAAAATGTAAAAATATGTAAGGATTTTTGGGTACATTTAAGAACAGTGAAGTTTAGAGCATTATTTCATATACAAGGGGCGATGGAAAAAATTTATGAGTATGACGAAAACTGTTGTGAACCAGGTGCAGTTGAGAAATTTAAAAAAAATAAGAATTGTTGCTTAAAAGCACAAAAATGTGCAACTATATTATCTTCAGTTCTAATACAGATATTAAAGCGAATCAAACTGCAAACTGTAATTAATAGGCTTTGAACTTATTTTCAATCACCCGGAAGGATGTGTTAATCTTCTTTTTTGTGAAAATCGCGATATTTTTAGACATTTTTTTGTTAGAAAACAAGTGACAGAAAGCAGAGGGGGCCCTTTTTTTGTTTTACTGCCGACCGCTGGTGCCATTCTTCGGCCCCTAGTTCTGAATGCTTGGATGGCACCTGGCCACGGGTCAAAGAAAGAGACCAGCGGTCGGCAGTAAAAAAAAACGGGTCCCCTCTGCTTTCTGTCACTTGTTTTCCAATAAAAAAAATGTCTAAAAATATCGCGATTTTCACAAAAAATAAGACTAACACATCCTTCCGGGTGATTGAAAATAAATACAGAGCCTATCAATTACAGTTTGCAGTTTGAATCGCTTTAATATCTGTATTAGAACTGAAGATAATATAGTTGCACATTTTTGTGCTATTAAGCAACAATTCTTATTATTTTTTAAATTTCTCAACTGCAACTGGCTCACAACAGTTTTCCTCATACTCATGAATTGTCCTTGTATAAGAAATAATGCTCTAAACTTGACTGTTCTCAAATGAACCCAAAAATCCTTACTTTATTTTACATTTTTCAGTCTGCTAAGCACAAAATTTTTTTTAACATAAACGTCTTTAAGCTCATTAACGTAGAACACTTTCAGCTTTTAAATTACTTTTTTTTTTTGTTGCGCTAGAATTTTTTTTGACTGAGTTAGTAAGTTTGACGATAGTAAGTACTGTCTACACAGTCCACACATATCTGAGCAAGACGGCAAGGATATGTTATTTGTAAGTAGCATATGTTGCAAGATCTTTTTACTTGGTTAATTTCGCCTATTGAATGCCACGTTAATCTGCATTCATAATTGTTTTTAAAATAATCCGGTAACATCAAATAACAGTGGCTACAAAGTTTTTCTGTGCCACCTTTTTTTACGTAAATTGATATAATGTTGGGTAGGAATGCAAAACATCATAATGTAAGTGGTGTTTTATAAGTTTCTCGGTGATTGTTCGGCAGTACTCCATCAATATAACCAATGTGCCTTACGTTCGGTGGTTGGTGCATTAGAATCATTTTTGTATAAAAATAAGAAAAATTTCTAAATTCACATAATTCTGTTGAATATAATTATAAAAATGATACTCAAGTAAGTATATTTAGTCTTCTACTTTATATGATATTCCTAGTATAAATCAAAAATGAAAATTGGTAATAATTATTATACAGAGTGAATTAAATGATTAACTAAAATTAATCATTTTTATAGTTACACCTAAATTAAAGATATTTGTTATTTATATGATACTTGTAATAAATAAAAAATAAAAACTGCATACAATAATTATGTTGTCCTTTTCTCTGGTTTTTATCAATATTTCCATAAAAATAATGAATGAAAATTGAATGTATGTATATCTAAACAAATTTATAAAAGAATAAAAAAAGTTTGTAAATAAATTGTGTTAAAAAAAAAAAAATAATAATAATAAAATGGATAGGAAAACGTTTTTCTAATTGAATGATTACGAGCTTCAAAATTAATTGTAATTTATTTTGAAGTTAATTCATTTTATAATTAAAAAAATGAGGGTGTAGTGAGGTTCGGTAACTATGTTTTAAGAAAAGGATTAAATTTATTATATAGTAGAGATTGGCCATTTTTGTTTGTATTGCGAGATCCAATAGTCGCTGGTCTCTTTTGCTAGTGGGAGGGTATTTTTTAGTGCTTTGTTGTTTTAACAAAAGATCTTTTCACCTTTTTTATAATCAGTGTGATTCGTCGAGAAGAATCTTTGAAAAAAGGACATTTCTATTACCAAATAGGTGGAGTTTGTTCTCGGAGGAGCTTTCGCGCTTTTAACAATGGCTTGTAGAGCATGAATTCAGTGTCCACTATATTGGTTGTTGTTTAATGCTGATGAGCAAAACGAATTGAAAGATAATTTTAAAAAACAGTTCCTTGATCAAGAGCTGTATGAAGCGTTTAAGATAAGAGACCGCTTTTGTGCCTTATTCAGCAATAAGCATGGATACTTCGATTTGAAAGTGGTGAATACATTTTTATAATCTTTTTATTATTATTTTTTTGTTTGTTTATATTATATTTATTCGTTTTTAACTTATGTCTATTTTTAAAACATAGTGGTAAAATATTTCGCTATTTCTTGAATATAGTTTTTTTTTTAAATTGATTTTGAATAGAATTTAGGAAAAATATTTGTTTTTAATTGAATAAAATTTATTTTTATTTTAATGTATCAAATTTGAGGTAATGTAATATAGTTTTTTTTAAACATGAATAAAAGTTTTGTTTATGAATAAATTATTACTATTTTGTCTTGAATGATAGAAAAAAATTCGTTGGACAGACGATTGGGCCTGGGATGTGAGGCGATTTAGATGGTCCCGAATACAAACGGTGGCTGAAAAGTTAAGCGGCACACACGGTTTGACTATAGATTATATTGTCGCACGCAGTTTATGGCGAATTGTAAATGGACAATTCAGAGAGGTAAATTATTTTAGTCGAAAGAAAAAATTTTTTTAATAGGTGAATTTATATTTGTAATTTTTTGTTCAAGGTGGGATATATGAATATACGATGGCACGCCACTGGTCGGTCTGAATTATTAAAACCTCACAATATTATACTCGTAGTTAAGGGCGTAAATTATGCCATCCCTTGGGAGTGGACTTCGCGAGGTCCAACAGCGATTGGCAAAGGCCAGATGGTGGCTAAGCGAACTCTAAATAAGAGCCTGGACCAACAATTTAACACAGGCATCGTTTAGAAGGAAGGATCATAAGAAGGTGATATTTGAATTTTATATGAAGTTTAAGCTTAAGGGGAAAAAATTGTTTCTATTTTTATAACTAATACCAATTTTGTTTGTTTGTTTCAGACTTCCCGATTATAATAAATAAAAAAAAAATAACTTGTACTTATTTAGGTAGGTTTGGACTTTCTAATTTTAAAATGCTTTTTCTTGTATTTTAGATTAGGGATTTAGGTATTTTTGAATAAAACTGTATTTGTATTTAAATAATGTTTTATTTTAATTTCCCCTTTTTTATAAAGTTGTGCAATTTTTATACTTAATTATTATATAATAATTATAGATACAAATTATTTTTATTTATGTATTTTCAATTAAATTTGTTTTATTTTTAATTGTTTATAAGCCAAATAAATTAATAACGAGGTTTCGCCTGCGGATTTCAGAGAGTATTTGATTTATTTTAAGGGTTCTAATTAGGTTTACAATTCAAATGAATGTTGTATAGGAAAATTGTATGGAAAATTTTAATGATAAGATTCAATTTTTAAAAATTAATTTTTTGTTATTGAAATTATTTACTTTTATGTTTTTGCTTAGTAAATATAATGTGTATATTTACAATTTTTTTATTGATTTTAATTTATCAGGCGTGACTTGGGTCCAGGAAATGTGAAATATTCAAGGATTTTTAGAAAGAATTTCTTTCGTAGTCTTCTTACAAGGAAGGTACCCGAGGTGTACCTCACCGATTTTCTTGAAATTGTGATATGTTGTAGAACATCAAAAAATATTCGACACGTATTTTTTTATAAGTGCCCATAAGCCCATTTAAGTGGTGAAAACCACCCTTAAAGTTCACCCCTAAAAACACATTTTTTAATTTCTCGAATACAATTCGTAATTTTTTACTGGAACAAAGTGGGTAACACTTGTTATTGAAAAGCACATATTTATGCATTATTTTTAGTCATCAGACTCGCAACCCCCGTTTTTTATTAATGAAAAACTATATTTGATGGCCATTTTTTCACTATACACATTCCAAAATCTGTTGAATCTTCACAAAATTAATTGTTTTATGCACAATAATCAAAAATAAAGTTGACCTGTTCCGGCATTTAAAAAAAAAAAATCCCTTGAGGGGATGAGCTACCCCTAATATTTATACTGTTATATTTCGTTATTCCATTACTATATCATGGTGTAAAACTCTTGGATACTATTAAAATTGTTAAGTAAAGTTGATGTAGTTTGAAATTTTCTGAAATCAGCCCTTACAAATGAATTCATCCCTAAAATTCAATTCCAAGTATTATTTTTTCATTACTTAAAAATACCCTTGGACTATTCAGTGGCGTAAAACGTGTAATAATATTAGTTCACATCCTTGGTATTGAATTAGAATTCTTTACCCCACTAATGTATCAACCTCTATTTTTTAATAAAAAAATGACACTGTTCTCACCTTAATAAAAGTAACCTATAATAAGGGGTGAACCAGCCCCACAGGAGATATTGTCGTATCTCTATGATTTTATTCTTTTTCTATGGGACTTTCAAAGTTAATAAAAAATTAATGATTCAAAGCAAGAAGAACTAACTAACTATCGAATAAATTCATACGAAGAATAAACGTATAAACGCTTGGAAAACAAATTAAGAGAAGTAAACAGCTTAAAATAACAAGATAAGATTAAAGTTATCATTTTCTTGTTGTTGTTGTCGAGATCGGACGGTGCGAAAAACCTCAACGATTAAATGATCAAATCAGTATGTCGCCTTGCCATGTTTTGGATAGATAAGACCTTTTTCGACGATGCGATCGCACTCTTGAACTCACAATCAGCTCGCCAAAACAACACTAGAATACTCGATATTACCTCTCATCATCAGTCTTTAGTCAGAGCTTCATCGAGCTCGTTTGAATCAGTATATTAATTGTGAGTGCAGTGTTTGTTGAATTTAC
>NC_046663.1:133135706-133149296 GCF_010883055.1 Belonocnema kinseyi
GGGTATAAGCATTTTTCAAAAAATTAATTTTTTTTTTCAAATTTTCATACATCTGAAAACTTTAATGGCAATAATATATTGTACAGAAAATATTTGTTTTTTACGTAGACACTGGAAATTTTCCACATTTTCTTTTTCGAAAAAAATGTTTTTTTTACCCTACATTTTTGAAAAATATTTTTCCGAAGAAAAAAGCTCAAAAATTTGTACTGTATTCGCTTCAAAAAGCAAACCTTTTCTCTTCGATACATTCTTGTCTATCATTTAAATTTACGGAGATTTTGAAAATTTGAAAAAAAATGTCAATTTTTTTTTAAAAAGTTCATACTCACATCGTATTTGACGAAAATAATTTTTTAATTAGTGATTTAGATATAGCTTATAAAGAGTTATAAAATGCAATACTTCAAATTTTTATGTGGTCTTTTTCCAGAATTGGTGAGGAATCAAAGATGGACAAGAAATTTTGGAATTTTCAATATTTAATTATCGTTTGAATAAATTAGAAATGAAATTGATATATAATTGTCAGTGTAATGTTGATTTAAATGATATTAAAAATTATTGCCTGACTTTGTAAAAAAATATTCAAATTAATGCGCTTCGGATTTCACCGTGTAAAAAACAAATAATAATTATTATTTCTAGGTATTGGGAAAATGACTATCAATCCTATAAATGTTATAAAATCATTATTATTATCTTTTCAAGCTATGAATATACAAGAAAGTCCCATTACTAAAGATGAAATTTCTTTGAAGGATAATATAGAAAAACTATTATTTGATTGTATAAATAACTTTGAGGATCCAGAATTCATTGTGGAATCTACATTAGCTTTTCAAGAGCCATTTCAGGATACTGAAATGCATATTGTTGAAGATATTGACAGAATCTGGTCAGCGGATGTTGATGAACACGGACTAGTATGTACAGCGGATACAGAAGATCTATCTTGGGATTACAAACGAAAAGCTGTGGACTATTGGAGAAGCGGAGTTACGAAAAATCTCGCTCTGCAAACTGTGCAGCATACATTTCAAAAAGTCCAATCAATTACACAGTGGAGACGATGGGCGCATACTTTGAATAAAGGAGGCACTTATAAAGAAAAAATTGGAAGAATCAATAAATTTGTATTAGATAATTTTCAGTCGGCTTCCGATGCCGGTTATATAATTCACGATAGAGAATTACAAAAATGGGCATTACAAGCTCAGAAAATGGTTGAACATGAAGATATAAGGTTTAAAGCGTCACGTCATTGGCTACAAAATTTTAAAAAGGCTCACAGAATAGTTAGCAGAAAGATAAATAAATTCGTAACAAAAAAGACTGTTGAAGGGAGAGAATATTTACAAAAAGCAGCTGATGATTTTGTTTCAGATGTGAAAAAAATAATTAAAAGCAAAGGTTTGGAATCAATTTACAATTCAGATCAGAGTAGATTTCAAATTGAATTGCACTCGGGAAGAACACTAGCTATTGAAGGCGAAAAGCAAATTGAATGTCTTGTAGAATCTGTAAGTTCGACGACTCACAGTTACACAATTCAACCACTCATACCTTTATTACCTTTGAAAGTCCCATAGAAAAAGAATAAAATCATAGAGATACGACAATATCTCCTGTGGGGCTGGTTCACCCCTTATTATAGGTTTTTTATTAAAGTGAGAACAGTAGATTTCGTATGTGGATATTGTGCATACTGCCAAAATTTTTTTCGTTAAATTAAAAAAACTAGTATTTTCATATTGAAAAGGGTGTCATTTTTTTATTGAAAAATAGGGGTTGATACATTAGTGGGGTAAAGAATTCTAATTCAATACCAAGGATATGAACTAAAATTATTACACGTTTTACGCCACTGAATAGTCCAAGGGTATTTTTAAGTAATGAAAAAATAATACTTGTGATTGAATTTTAGGGATGAATTCATTTGTAAGGGCTGATTTCAGAAAATTTCAAACTACATCAACTTTACTTAACAATTTTAATAGTATCCAAGAGTTTTGAACCATGATATAGTAATGGAATAACGAAATATAACAGTATAAATGTTAGGGGTAGCTCACCCCCCCAAGGGATTTTTTTTTTGAAAATGCCGGAACAGGTCAACTTTATTTTTGATTATTGTGCATAAAACAATTAATTTTGTCAAGATTCAACACATTTTGGAATGTGTATAGTGAAAAAAATGGCCATCAAATATAGTTTTTCATTAATAAAAAACGGGGGTTGCGAGTCTGATGACTAAAAATAATGCATAAATATGTGCTTTTCAATAACAAGTGTTACCCACTTTGTTCCAGTAAAAAATTACGAATTGTATTCGAGAAATTAAAAAAATGTGTTTTTAGGGGTGAACTTTAAGGGTGGGTTTCACCTCTTAAATGGACTTATGGGCACGTATAAAAAAAATACGTGTCGAATATTTTTTGATGTTCTATAACATATCACAATTTCAAGAAAATCGGTGAGGTACAACTCGGGTACCTTCCTTGTTAGATGGTGAAAAAGAAAAATGTTTTGTTAAATGCTTGAGAGTAAAAATGACCTGGAGTTTCCCTTTTTTATTACTGTAATTTATGTGAAATATCCTATGGCAGAAAATTTTTTGTTTTGTTAGTTTTCTTTCAATAATTGTTTTGAATTTAGACTACATGTATTATATAAGGGAAGGGAAGAATTTAAACTGATTCTAGGTATTTTTGGTTTGTTTCTCTCTTCTTTTTACTTTGGCTATGTACTAATCTTGAAACCTTAACATGGTCAGTTAAAGTTATTCGTCTAAAGAGACAGTTGATAGTTTTTTTGTGTTGTTGAAGTGACGTTTAGTGGGAAAATACTGAATACGGCAGATATTGATAGAATGTTAGATGAGGCTTTAATGAGGCTAGTTTCAATTTTTAATGTGATAAGACCTCCGGTTGGATTTTTTGATCCTTGGGTTTTTATAGATGGAGGGTCTTTTAAATCAATCAGAATTAGGTCTGGATTAAATATTGATTTCCACTTTATTGGTCGTTGTTGCCTGGGGAGCAAAAAAAGAATTTAACCAAAGAAGTTCGGAGTGAGATAGGGATTCACTCAATACTTGGTGCCTTTTTAGTTGGAGTAAACTATTGTGCAATTTGCGATACTTTTGAGAAACATATGTTGTGCCAAGTAAGTAAAAATAAAATATTGAGTTTGTTTAAGTAATGAGAAGATAGAAGAAAAAATTATTTAGAGGGATGATTTCAAATTTATATATATATATTTTTTTAAATCGAGGAAAATCAAGTCCGCTGGACGGAAAAAAATTTGCGAGGCATTGAAGTGAGAATGGCGATTCATTTAAGAACGATAATTTTAGAAAATGGTTTGGCGTTAGTTTGCCCAGTAGAGTGGGTACGTCGAAAAATGCGTGATTTAAAAAAAAATAGAATCAAAGGAATTCTGAATATTCCTGAGGTCTTATATAAGCCTTTTTTGGCTTTTAATCGTTTGTGGATGGTTGAAAAAGAATCAAAAGGGAATCACTGAGGTATTACTATTATATATATTAGATAATAAAGATTTTGTTATAAAGTTTTAGTTTCAGAATAATAAATTCTTATTATTTTAGGTAGGATTGCCTGATAAAAAATATTGTGGGAAGAGTAATAGTGCAATAAATATGGACCGTCCAACATTATGTTTGAATATTGTTACTTATTTATTGCCTTGGGACTGGGCTATTTATGGTGAAAAAAATATTTAGAATGAGAAAAAAATTACTGAAGCTGCACTTAGGGAGAGATTGTCTGCACCATTAATTTTTGATGAAAAAAGATATCGTGTTGCCGATCTTGTTGACGAAATTGTAGAGGTAAGATTTTGTTCATCATTTTTTAAAAAATTGAAACATCAGAAAGAAATCAAAATATTTCTTATATATTTTTCTAACATTTTATTTTTATTTTCAGTATTCAGAATTGAATTTGTGCGCCCGCTTGGTTCAGTTATATATTATATATTTTTAAAGTGAATAGTTAAATTATATATATTTTTTATAAGTTATTTATATTGTAGAGTCTATTTTTGTTTAAATAAAATATTTTATATAAAAGTAAGGTATTTTATTATTGTATTTAACCTATTAATTATATCTTAATTTTTTTTAATTAATAGAATATATTGGATATTTTTATTATTTTGTTTGTTTAAGGTTTTTTTTGTTTGTTTTGTTTACAGTTCTTTGCTTTATGTGCGGCTATTTCTGAAATAATTCCAGTTGTAATTGTAAAATGAATTCCAACTCTACAATAAGAATTGTAAGTGAGCCATATTTGATCGTAAAATCCTTATGGATATCGATGTAATTCAAATTCCCAATTTTTTTATGTTGCATTTATATTGATCCATTCTTTGCGTTATAAAATCGCTTCCCTGTTGTAAAGATAGAACAAAAAAGAAAAAAAATTTGTAATTTTTGTTGTGAGAATTTCAAATGTTTAATTTGGAAAAATAAAATAAAAATTTAAAGAACAAGGAAAAAAATGTGTTTGTTTAATATATAAATTAATTATTATAGTTCTTGTTTATTTATTATATCGTTTTGTTCTGTTTTAACTTGTGAAGAAATTGTCGACTTAACTTGGATCTTTGAACAAATGTGATAGTGTAATGGTTGTTTTGTATCTTTCAAAGCATATTTGTTCGTATGATTACAATGATCATTAACTTTTTGTGGCAAAGCGTATATATTTTCCTTGCCTTTCTTATTCAAACTCTTATTCGGTTCAGATGTAGATGTGGAAGGTAAAGAATTATAAACTGGATTTTGAGAAATTCGAATAGGAATTCTTGTGATGGATTCGAATTTATTTTTAATTGTATTTTTTATTTCATATAATATTTTAATTGCTGCATAATTTTTTGCCAGAGAAGCTGTGTGTGCAGTTCCCGTTTGTTGCCCATTCTGTACGCTATAAATTACAGTGTATATTTTCGTGAAAGTATTTGTTTGAATAAATAGTATTATATACTTTGGTTTTTGAAATTGACTGTAAATACAAAATTCTTTGAGTTTATTAATCATTTCAGTCGAAATTGGCGGAATATAGAAGTTGTCTGCTAAATTGTTATTTCCATGTATAATATTACACAGTATTCTTGGTGCATTTTGTTTTGCTAAGTCTTCATTTTTTCCAGTACTAATTATAGTATGTTTTTTGTATTTTAAAGTCACTACAAATTGTATGTTATTTGTCAGGTCATGTTGGATATTAGTATAGTAAGTAGGTAACACTAGACCTTTTCTAATACTAATTCATCTAGTAGTTGTACAGGTTTTTAAATCTGAGACATTTTGTTATAAAAGTCTTTCTATAGTCATATATTATACTTCGGAGTTTCCGTATTATCTTTTAACTGAGTGAAAGGGTACAGAGTTGAGAATGTATTGGTGTTTGTGTTACCTGTTGTGTTTGTGCCTTTGGTGTGACTGCAGGTATCTCAGTCTATGGGCCGAAGGACTAGAGTCCTTTGAACTCTGAGAAGATTCTTTTCTGGATTGAGTCCTTATTTCTCGGTTCGTTCCTAAATGTAAGAGTAGGTTGGTCACTGAGTCCCATAAGGCTCCTATTATATAAATAGACTATCCGAACATATTGTGTAGGGCGTAGCCATGTATCATGGCATCGGCTATTAGTTTTAATCCTCTAATTACTATGATTATTCCTATTAGTCCTGCACTAGCTGTGCCAAAATTTATGAATAAATTCCAGAATTTTCCACATGCTGAGTGAGCTATCTTATCTAGTGTTTCCTCATCTAATGTATTCATTAGGGAGTATTTCGTATTAATTTTAGGCTCTCCGGTGATTACACGAACTAGAGTATTTAAAATTGTTGCTCTTTCTGCTGGGAACATAATATGATCTCTGAGTTTTTCTTAATCTGATTGAGAATAGATTCCGCTTGTTGCTAATGATGATGGGTTAGTATATTTCCAAGTTGGTTTTGTTTGAGGGTGTATTATTTTTGGATCCTTTGATTCTATTGCATTTGGTAATAATCTATACCATTTAGTGTAAATTAGATACATGGATGGGAGGAAATAATTACAGTTAGTCTGTGTGCCTTAGCTCATTAGTATGTGTGTTCCAGGACTAAGAAAATAAGTTTGGTTTCCTTTGCTAACTGGAAGTTGTTGATAACATTCTTCGGTTTTTCTATACATGACATCTATTGGAACGCATTTTATTATATGAACTACTACTCCTACCATAATAGACATATATCCTGGTCCTTTCATCAAATTAAAAGCAAATTCATCTTGTCCTTGAGTAGCTAGGGTTAAAGTATTTTTAATAGCTTGCTGTTCAAGAATACATTTTTGCTTCAGTATGTCGTAATACAAACTTTTAATTTCTGCTTTAATGTGTCGTTCAACGTACACAAATTTTGAATTAACATATGTAAACATGTCCATATTGTTTATATTTAAATTTCGTTTCTGTAAAAATGTTTCGCCTTTAGACGTCTCGAATATTAATAATTTTGGATGTTCTGTTCTAACTAGTAAGTAATTACATACTCGTTGATTTGTTTTTTTCTCTAGAACGAAAGTGACGTCATCGGTAGTGAGAGGGTAAAGAATTTCGGGATTTTCAGTTGATTTTTCGTAAGTCTTCTCAGCTGGCCCTTCATATAAAACTTCATATTTTTGTGTATTACAAATATCCTGAGGAACGGGATCCCAAAATGTATGACCTGCTTCTGTATCAATACATTTTGAATCAGAAAGTGAACAAATTGTTCCTGAACTTAAATGAATTTGATCAGTATTTAATTTAACTCTAGCGTAATGTTCTTTAAGTTAAAATGTATAGCTGGCTTCGACTACCACGTTATCCCATGTGTCGTAAGGGTCTGAATATTGAGCTCTGTAGCATATTCCGTATGTTGTTAATGTTCCTGCAAGAATGACTGCATGTGTTGCTGAGTCATTCATTGGTAGGTTTGAGATTTTAATATTCGCGTCAATATCAATTGATCTTGTAGTATGTAATGAGTTACATTGTTCTCGCAAAATTTTTTTAAGTACACGCTACGTCCATTTGATACGGCAGAATTATATAAATGCATACTACAATATGTAAAAGTACGTAATACTTCGACTTTGCATTGAATGACTCTAATTTGACTGAATTCGGTTAATTGTAATAACTGAATATAGGTATTTTCTACCTGGAGTTGAGATTCGGGTAAAAGGTTGTAAAGTCCGGTTTTTGAGATTTTGATTGCCTGGAAAAATTAGAGTTTTCCGGTTAGCAGTTTATTTCTGCTTTTGAATACATTGCGTATTTTTATGCCTATTTTCTACTTCATTTAGCCGATTATTATTGTATTCAAATTCTATTAAACTTATTATTATTTGTTGCTATTTTCGAGCACGTTTTATATACCCAATAAATAAGGTCTAAAAGAGCAGCTAAAAATTTTGGTTTGATATTCGAAAGCTCCTTATTAAATTGTAGTAGACTTCAGGTCCTCTTGTTTTAATAGTAAGAATAATTTCCTTAGTTGTTTCTGGTTGAAAAATGTTTCTTGCCCAATAATCTACTATATTGTCATTCCAGTCATATACTCCGCACATAATTAAACATGGTAAAAGAGTGTATATGTCGACATGTATTTCTATTATATTGTATAGTTCATCAATTATTTGCTGGTGTTGAATTTCCATAGTATTTTCGTTTTGTCTGGAATTCGAGAGAGTATGAGTTTTTAAATTATATTGATCCAAAATATCTAACATTGTTATTGGTGCTTAGACCATTTATTGTTTTGATTCTGATTACATTTTTTCTTGAATATCAATATGGGAAATTTTAAGTTTGTTCATGTGTACGACTTTTGATGATTTATTTATTTTAATTTTTACGTTTCCATTTCCTAGTATTTCTAAAACTTAATAAGGGCCTGAATAATGCTTGTCAAATTTTTTAATTTTTCCACCTTCTAGGAAAAATACTCTATCACCTACATTGCAATTTTGAAGGTTAATTTTTTTGTCATAGTATTGCTTCGATTTTTCTTTTGATGCTATCAAATTTTGTCTTGCTACATTTCGCATTTCATGTGATCTTGTAATAAATTTGATTGTATAATCGTCGTATGTTTCTAGTTTTTCATGTGGTGGTGGTGGTTCACTTGATGGTTGTCGTGCTATTTTTCCAAAAACTAACTCATATGGGGTACATTTTGTGCCTTCGTGTACACTTGTATGATAAGAAAATGTTGCTAATTCTAACTATTCGTCCCATTCTAAATTTGTATGAACAAATTGTTTTAGACATTCCGCTAATGAATGATGAGACCTTTCAAGTGATCCGTTTGATTGTGGGTGAAACGCAGTTGTTTTAAATTGTCGGATTCTAAATCTCTTTGCTAATCTTCCTAATAAATTACTTTAAAAATTTTGTCCTTGATCGGTTAATACTAATTTCGGTGAACCATAAATGCATATAAATCCTGGATAGTCAAAATGTTTAAATTTCCAGATGTTGTCTTAGGAAGTGAACCAACTATGTCCAACTATTGACATTGTAAGCATCATTGTATATATTTCTGGGTATCTAACTTCATGTTTTCCCCAAAATGTTTCTGTCTTATCCTGTTGTAAGTTTTGGTTACTCATTTATGATCTCCTTCTGCTGACGAGTGTGCCTCTTCAATAAACTGATATCTTGTATCTTTAGTGGGATATTGTGTTATTCCTAAGCAAATAATAACTTTTATTGTTGATTCCGAAAATGATGCTTCAATTGGTAATGCAATGTGAAATTGCTTATCTTTTTTAATTTCTTTCGAGAGTTCTTTTTGAAGTTTAGAAAATTTTGGCGATTGTTGTCGTTTTTCGAGAATGCTGGACTCAAAATCTCGAGGTTCTCCTTCGATGGTTGTAAAATATTCATTATTATCTTTTCTGATAGACATTTTTTCACGACATTCTAGCATATTTTTATTTGGATTAAATCGCCTGGATAAAGGAAATTTCAATAGGGGGTGGTTCCGGGGGTGGACGATTATCTACTGATTCTATCACCTCAGGATTTTCAAACTTATCTTGAAGTGTTATATTTTCCTTTTCTTTTCCATTATCTGTATCATGTTTTTCGTTAGTATCATTCATTTTATTATCTATATCTTTATTAAAATTCCCATCATTAAATTTATTTTTAGGATATTTTTCATTATCATACTTTAAATCACAGTTTTCGTCATTATAGTTATCTTCTTTTAAATTTTCTTCATTATCATTTTCCTCATCATCATTAATTTCATTTTCATATCCTTCATCTTCTTCTTCTGATGCACTTGTGCTTGAATAATAATTTGTTCTTCATCTTCACTGGATTTTTGTCTGAGTCTTCCATTGTTGGAGGGATTTTTATATTTTCTTTTCTAGGCCTACCTGTCTTTTTATCTATAGGAGTAGGGATTACTTTGTGTTTTCTGTACCTTGATTTGACTGGTCTACCTGGCTTTTTAATTTCTAAATATTCTGATTCAAAATTATCTTTTTTCTTTTCTTAAGTTTTCTTTAATATTATTTTCAAGGGCAGGAATTATTTTATGTCAGTCGAGTATAGCCTTACGTGGTCTACCTCTCTTTTTGACTTCTAAATGTGCATTTTGAAGTTCTTTGTTCGATTCTTCTTGCTGAAAAATTTCAGCGATTTTTTATTTTCTTCATAATTTTCAATTGTTTCTGGCTTTCGCTTTCTTAATTTACTTCTTGTTAACCGAGCATTCCATTTTGATTTTTTTTGCTTATTTGGATTATTGATTTTATTTCTTTCTTTACTGTTATTTAATTCATTTAAAAGATTGGTAATTATTGAACTCATTTCCTTTAATATTCTTACATCTGGATTATTAATGCTTTCTTTAAAATTGTCGAATAGATGCTTTAGAATAGATAGAATAGATTCTTTAAACTTTTATTTGTTGATTGTCCTATTATAGGATTAATCTCATTTTTACAATTATCATTTTTTTTCGTCATATTCATTTTAGTTTCAGTAATTTAACTTTTTAATTGTTCGTGATTTAATTTTTCTTCTCTCTTTCGTATCTCTTGATTTAATAATTCTTCGTCTTGATTTCTTTTTTTTTTATTAAAAATTTCTTTTTCTTGATTTCATATTTCTTGATTTAATAATTCTTCTTCTTGATTTCTTATTTCTTGATTTAATAATTCTTCAGGATTGGTTAAATATATATGATTTGCAAATAATGCTTCAGTGTCATTAATTTTCTCAATATTGTCGGTCGGGTTTCTGAATACGGCGTCGGCATTTACATTCATTTTTCCAGCTTTATAGATTACATCAAAATCGTACTCTGCTCATTTTAATTTCCACCTCATTACGCGAGAACAAGAATCTTTGCAATTTTGAAAGCATACTAATGGCTTATAATCGGTTACTAAGGTGAATTTCCTTCCATATAAATAGGGTCTGAAATGGGTTACAGAAAAGACAATTGCTAAAGCTATTGGCTTATCTTTACCAATTTTTCCTTGAGATAAAACGCCTGCAACTGCATAACCGGAAGCGTCGGTTGTTAAAACAAGGGGTTTAGTAAAATCATGTCTTTGTAATCAAGGTTCTTCGCACAATTTATTTTTCAGTGTATCAAATACTCTTTGTTGAGTTTCTGTCCATTTAAATTCTACAGCTTTTTTTAAATTTATTAAGTGGGGCTGCTATGTTTGAAAAGGCTTCGATGAATTTTTTATAATATCCTGCAAGTCCTATGAATTCTTAAATATTTTTAGTTTTTTTCAGAATGGGGAAATTTATTACTGCTTCTAATTTTCTAGAATCTGGCCAAACTCATTCTTTATCAATGAAATGTCCAAGATAAACTACTTCTGGACGTAAGAATTCGCATTTATCTGGCTGTAGTTTTAAATTTGCTTCTCTTCATCTATTTGCTAATTTTATAAATTTTTCTTCGTGTTCTTCTAAGGTATTTTCGTACAGGATTATGTCATCCAAATATACAAATAATTCGATTCCTTGAAGGCCGGTTAAAACGAGATCCATTAAACGTTGAAAGGTTGCAAGTGCATTATTTAAACCGAAAGGCATGCAGTGGAACTCATAGTGTCTCATTGTTATTTGATGAAAACCACTGGCCAGGCCAAAGACTGAGAAGTATTGTGCTTCTTCTAACTGATCTAAGATATCCGTGATATTAGGGAGAGGATAACAATCTTCTATAGTTTGTTCATTTAATTTGCGGTAATCTAAAACCATTCACCATTTTATATTTCCGTGGTCTAGTTATTTCTTCTCTTTGAACTTGGGGAAGTTTGTATTGTCGCGTAAATATGGGTTGACTATCTCCTGTAGGGATATTGTGTCTTATTACGTTACTTGCTTATGTTTTCGAGTTTATTTTCTTTGGAAATGTTTAAAGTATGATGAAAATGAACATCTTGATTATATTTGGTATCAAAATAATTAAATTTATGTTCAAATTGTTGTAATTCTAGATTTTGAGTTTCTTTTTCATTTGAAGTTTGCGTATAATAATCTGATATTTCGATTTCGTCAAAATCTAAAAGTTCTACTGTAGGGAATTTAATTTCAACTGGATAAGGACAAGCATTTGCAATTTTGAGATAATCTTTACCATTATCATTTGTTACTACTGCCTTTCCTTAAAATATTCCACTATTTGGTAAAAGTTCTGGAATAAAACCGGTTTCTTTTTCATTATTTTTAACATGGACATAGAAGTCCAAAATTGTTCTTGCTGGGATTGTAATTACATCTTGAGTATCAAAAGGATAATGTTTTTCGTTTATTTCTAATTGTCTCTGTTCGTAGTTTATTTTTACATTATTTTTTTGAAAAAATTCTGTTCCTATAAATCCATCGTGATCCACTGGTAATTCATTGGGAATTATATTAAAAATTGTTGGAATTTCAAAAATATTTATTGTTATTTGACCAAGAGTGTATACTGGGTGTTCTTTAATTCCTGTAAATTTTAAATAATTTTGTTCATTTATTTTTATGAATGATTTGACTGATTTTTCTTTAATTAAATTGGGACCAGCTCCTGTATCGACTATTAATCTTACAGGATTTTTTAGACCGTTTGATGAAGATGTTATGTGAGGGATGGTATTAGTAATACTTAAATTTATTTTTGCTGTCTTTTCTTCTTTATTATTTTCAGAATTAGAATTGGATGCATTTGATTCTTGATTTAGGCCTTGCTCTGAGCAACCGGTCTGGGAAGAGCGCTGGAGTTCTCCGGATTTAACTGTTGTGCAGGACTTAATTTTTGAAGTTGTTCTTGTTCTTGATATTGATTATTATATTGTCTTTTACGGCAATCATTAATTATAAGACACGGTTCTTTGCAATAATAGCATATTATTTTATTTTCTTGTGTGAAATTAGGTTTAGACTGGTTATTATTTGAGTTGTCAGGGTTGTTGCGAAATTATTAAGCGAAATACCACCTTTTGATGTCCCGCAACAAACATGGCAGCGCCCACATGTTTATATTTTCATGCACAGTTTGTCGGCAAAAATGCTTGTGCGCATAATCAAATTTAAATATACACTAAAATATTTCAAAACCTTTAAAATCTCATACTAAATTATTGAAAACAGAGGAAAATTCCATGGAATCTCTTCAAATATCCTAAGATATATCAAATCCTTTAAAATCTCATATTAAATTACTGTAATCAATCGAGAATTCCTTAGAACCTTTTAAAATACTCTCAAATATTTCGAAACCTTCAAAATATTTTGAAACCTCTTGACATCTTTTCAAGATTTATAAGGTACTCTGGAGTTTTTTTAAACAACCCTATTATAATTGTTAAAATTCTTAGAAATTCCTTTAAATTATAAAAATGAATTGAAAATACTTTGACATCTTTTTAAACATCCTGAAATATTTAAAACCCTTGAAAATCTTTTGAGATCTCCTGAAAATTCTTTGAAATTTAAATGTACCCTGAAATATTTCAAATCCTTTAAAATCTCATATTAAATTACTGTAATGAATTGAAAATTCCTTAAAATCTTTCAAAATACTCTCAAGTACTTCGACACTTCAAAATCTTTTGAAACACCTTGACACCCTTTAAACATTTCTAACATACTTTGGAACTTTTTAAAATAACTCTGCTAAAATTGTTAAAGTTATTTGAAATTCCTTTAAATTAGAAAAATAAATTTAAAATTCCTTGACATCTTTTGAAACGTCCTCAAATATTTAAAATCCTCTAAAATCTTTTGAAATCTCTTGAAATTTTTAAAAGATTCAGATTGAAATTGAGAAAGAAGAAAAACTTTAAAACGTTAAATATTGAAATGTTTGTACATTAGAGTTTTGAAAATGGAATCAATACCAATTAAAAACTTTCGAAATCTTATTTTCAACTATGAAATATAAGTAATTATTAACTCGATGGAATTCAAGTCTTTAACATTTGAATTGTAAACTTGAAAGTTTATTTACAAAAAATTATTAATCATAAATAAATTGAAAGCGTTCAAAATTTCAAAGTATGTTTAA
>NC_046663.1:133149396-133155619 GCF_010883055.1 Belonocnema kinseyi
TACAAAAATCGTTTTAGAAATAGTTAAACTTTAACTCGAGTAATTTCTATGAACACTTTAATTTAATACTTTAACTAATCTACAAACATTAAAATTTTTAATATTTTGAAATTTTTCTGTTTTCTAAATTTGAGTCTGAAATAATTTCATTTAGAGATTGCCCAATTGAAAAATGTAAGTTTAAATTTTAAAAGCTTTCAATTAATCCATGATTATTAATTCTTCATGAATAAACTTTCAATTTTACAATTCAAATTTTGAAGCCTTGAATCCCATCGAGTTAAAAATGATCCTTATTGAATAGTTAAAAATGTTTTAAAATTAGATTTGAGGATGTTTTAAAAGATGTCAAGGAATTTTAAATTTGTTTTTATAATTTAAAGGAATTTCAAACATTTACAAAAATTGTAGAAGGGTTATTTAAAAAAATTCAAAAGTACTTTAGAAATCTTTAAAAAAATTTCTAGGTATTTCAAAAAATTTTAAAGGATTTGACAAATTTGACAGAATTTTAAAAGATTCCAAGGAATTTTCAATTGATTACAATAATTTAATATGAGATTTTAAAGGATTTGATATATTTCATGGTATTTTTAAAATTTCAATATATTTTCAAGAGCTTTAAAAAATTTCAAGAGATTTCAAAAGATTTCAAAAGGTTTTAAATGTTTGAGGATGTTTTAAAAGATGTCAGGGAATTTTCAACTTATTTTTATTATTTTAAGAAATGTTAAAGAATTAAAAATTTTTTAGAATGATTATTCAAAAAAATTTCAAAGTACTTTTAAAATCTTTGAAAAAAAGTTCAAGGTGTATCAAAATATTTTGAAGGAATTTCAATATTTGAGAGTATTTAAAAATGTTCCAAGGAATTATTAATTGTTTGCGTTAAAAAATAATGCATTAAATTTAATATATTTATACATATTAACTGTTATTAACAGGGAGAATAGGCCCAGTTCGCCCATGGATATTAATGATTTAATAGACAAAGTTGTATATGAAAAAATAAGATATGTATGTTCGTTTTTTATTCTTGCAGTTGATTTTTTCAATTTCTAAGAATTTTGCTAGTCACTCAAAAAAAAAGACTGTTTAAGTTAACCGTCTGTAATAAAGTCTATTAATAAATATTACGAGTTTATCGCAACATCAATTTTGTAAATGAATATTTTCAATTAAGTATTTTTATCTCATGATCAAATGTTTTCCAACTGTTTCTATACATTATTGATTAAAAAGAAAATTTTAATTGCAAATGGGTTTTCTAACAGTAAAAAAATGTGTTGTTAAATCGACCAGAATTCTGGTTAAATATGCCTTAACTATTTTTTCTGGTTAAAGTAACCAGAGCTCTAGTTAAATCGTAGTATACAATTTGTAAACTTTTTCAATTTGGAAAGAGGTAAGAAAAATGAAATACATAATAGGCAAAAAACTTATATCTTAATTTTTGAAATAATTGAGTTTTGATTTTGAAACACACGAAAAAAATCTAGAAGATTTTAAGACAATTAAAAGATTTTTTAGGAAAACTGAATGATTTGAAAAGATATTTCGAAGGTGTAGAAGTTTTGTAAAGGTCTTAAAGTAATTTAAAATTTGAAATTTTTTAGACAATTTAAAATGTTCTATGCATCTTTAAAATAATTTTTAGCAATTTTATAAAATATTGAGTATTTCGAAAAAATTTTTAGAAGCTATTTAAAAATTTTGAAAGGATGAATATTTAAAAACATGAATAGTTTTTCGAAAATTTATTTTTGAAATTATTTCTTCAAATCTTCTAAAAGTCTTTAATATCTTTTAAGCTGATTCTAATTTTTCCTAATATTTTGTGTATCCTGCAAACTAAAAAAAAAGCATAACAATTTTCTACATTTTTTCGGCATACGTGAAATCTTCAAAAAATTTTTGGAAAATGTGTCGAAATAAACACTTGAAATATAGTTAAAACAGTTAAAATTAAATTATTAAAACACTTGGATGAATAATAAACTTTGTAAGAAGCAAACAGTTATTCCAAATTTGTATTATGTATTAAAAATTATTGTAATTGCAAAAAAAACCGTAATTTTTTAGCTCTAAACTGAAGCTGAAATTAATAGCCCAGATTTTTTAAAAGTTTTTTTTTCTATTTTTATAAGCTGAAGATAATAACTCAGTTATTAGTACATATACTAAATTAAGAAATGTGAAAAGTATTAGAAGTTAAAAAAAATTAGATACTTTTTTATTTAATTTATTTTAATCAATTTATTTATTTATTTAAAGTTTAAGATTATATAAGAAGTGTTCAAGAAAGCAGTTTTAAAGAGCTACTCATCTATTTATATTGCATTTGTTTTGCGTGGAAATACATTTCTCGGAAACTCTCCGCCGGTTCTTCGAACTGGAGGTGCTAAGAATCTGAAAGAATCGAAGCACATACGCGATAAATCATATTTACTTTTTCAAAATTTCTGAGTGTTTATACTTTTGTTTACCGGATTCTTGAGTCAACGCAGTTTTTTAATGTTTTAAAAAGTTTCAAAATATTTTAAAATTTTTCATTAAAAATTTTTTTTAAAAATAAAAAATAAATTAAAACTTTCCCCGAAATGTTAAGTCAAAAATTTTTAATTTCTTAAAACCTTTCCAAATGCTGAAATAGAATCCAAAACTTTATTAAAAAATTTTCAGAAATCTAAATTTTCTTTTACGTTTAAAAATCTTCTCAGTATTAAAATTTTCCAGAATCTTTTTTGGCTAATTTTTGAAATGTTTTGAAAAAGTTGTAGAATATTCTCTCAAAATTAATTTCTGACAATTTTGATCATTTTCTTTGAAAATCTTGAAATCTTTTTATGTATTCTCTTTAAATGAACTTTAAAAATAAGAAAAATGTTAAATTTTGTTAGGAAACTTAAGAAAACTTTTTTATCATCTTCAAATCTTTTAAATTTTTTAAAAAGCTTTTTCTTTCGAAATCTTAATAAATCTATATTTCGCTCAACATTCGTAGGCATCACAGCAAATAACAAACTGAAAACATCCACTAAAATCATATTCACAGGAAAAATTTGAAACGATTTCTTGTTTTTAAAATTAAATTGTCAGAGACAATTTTAAAAGATTTCTAAAAATGCTGAGAAAGAATCCATAATATCTTCGGCAATTTTAAAATTTTTTAGGACTTAAAAATTGTAAGAAAAATTTGGATGTTGAAGAATTTAGAAGTGTTAAAGTGATTAAAAATATTTTAGAAGTTTAAAAGATTTCCTAATATTTATAAAATACTTATAAAACGACGAATTTTCAAGAAATAGTTAAATATTCTACAAAAAAAGTAAGACGATTAATCTTAAACTAATAAGAAAATAGAATAGTTACAGTTTGAGCCAAACAATTTTCTTGGTAAATACTTCAATTTTCAATCAAAAATTTTAAATAAAAAAAAATAATTTTTAACCAAATATTTGAATTTTCAATACAAAAAAGGAATTTCCATACCATCAACATTCATACCTTTCGTAACACAAAACTTATAATTAGCCTTTCGACTGAACGGTACTTCAATAAATTTTTCCAATTTTACTTTTAAAAAATCTTTAAATAAATTATTTTGAAAAATCGGTTTTGAAAGATTTTGAATTACATGCTTAGAAACTTTTTTAAAACTTTGAAAGGTTTCAAGAGAATAAAAGAATATTCCTTAGATTAATACGAAAATTTGAAAGGAATTTTTTTTATCTTAATTTTTTGATAAAATTTAAAAAGATATTAAATTTTTTTTAAACATTTCTATAAATTCCGTGAAAAAGAATCGGAATATTTTAACACAAGTTTTCAAATTTTTAAATATTTTTTAAAATTTTAAGAAAAATTTGCTTCCGTTTCAGACATTTAGAAATTTCAGAAGTTTCTGAGTGATTAAAAAAAATATATTTTCGAAAATTTACGAAATATTTTTTAAAAACAACTTACATTTGTACTTGCATTTGTAACACGAAAAATGAATTTTCTACCAAGTTTAATTTTCAAGCATTAAAAAGACAAATTAAATAGTTCAATTTTCAACCCAAAAACAACGGATTCACAAAAAGTTTAATTTTAAATAAAAAGAAGAATTTTTAACCTAGGAAATTAATATTCTGATCAAAAACAACAAACTTGAAAACAAAAATCTCAAAATTGTCAACCAAATAGATGAATTTGTAACTGAAAAATAACAATTTCGAAGCATAAATAAAATAGTTGAATTTTCAATTAAAAATCAACAAATTTACAAAAAGAGTTAAATTTTTAATGAAAAACATGATTTTTTAACCGAGAAGATAAATTTTCTACCAATAAAAAATGGATTCAAAAAATATATATTAGTCTTTAGACACGAAAAATGTATTAATTTCCAATAAAAATGTTTGTTATTTTCCACCATTTTTTTTCATCGTTATGTACTAAAAGAATGATTAAAATTTTGATTAATAGGCTCTTAAATTAATCTTTGAACACCAAAAAATCAGTAATTTTTTCAAAATGTTCAATGGTGCATAATTTTCAAAATTCCCTTTAGATCTATCAGATTCCTTTATGTTAACTTTTTAATTAAAGCTTGCCAAATTCACCTAGCATATACGCGCAATTACCCACTCCGATATTCTCTACCGACATTGTCAAAGTGGAAAAATGCCGCCCTGTTTGACCGCTCAAGTAGAACCGTCTATCATCTATTTCAGTTCGTAAACTGGCCTGAGTAATTGGGGGCGCATTATTTTAGTTCGCAAAAGCCTCAGGTAATAGGTGGCGCTGACGAAAATCGTTCCAAATTATATACATGGGTTCGCTTATCTCCCACGTCATCTCTGGTTTTTAATTTCCGCGGCCGATGCACCAAATTAATAACGAGGTATGTTACGTCCTAAAAGGCAGAAACTTACCTTGTTAAACATAATTATTTAAAAGGTTTCTCGTTTTTGAACGAAATCTAAGATTTTGAAACAGGGAAGAGAATAACTTCCGAAGGTCAAGATAACTACAAACTATTCTACAAATAACTTTAAATGCCACTGAATATACAATATTTGAAAGTGTATTAAATTAAAGAAATTACAGGTTTCAAGAGAGACAGCTAATTTAAAAACATTGAAAAAGATCATGTTAATATTTGATTTAATTTTAAAATTTACTGGTATTTTTGATTTGAAAGTTGATTTGCACTGGAGTTTCACAGATAGCAGAAACTCTTCATTCCAGATCTCCACCTTAAAATAAAGGTAGATCTTAATGATTGAGTTTTAAAGAAATGGTAAATATTTTGAGTTCTAAACTCGTTGATTAAACTTACCAATTTTTATAATCCAAATCGCACTTGTAAAACTGGGGATCGCTGGAATATTTTAAGATTCCTTTAAAACTGGTATTTTCCTACTCGATGAGATTTGCTGTCGTTGGTTCGGAAGGATTCAGGTAGTCGTGCTGGTGCTTACTGGTTAACAGGTGGGGCTGATCGTCCTTCTGGTGATTCACCGTAACGATGGTTGACAATGAGTATTGTCAAAGTAGCCTGTAAGTGTGCACGTAGCCACGACTCTCCTGCTTGTACTCAGGGGTACTTATGGTTGACAATGGTATTATCAAAAAGGGATCTTCGGAGTTAAGTTTAACTTATTTGAAAGAGATTTGAAATTCTAATCGACTTCAGTTCGATTGAATTTCCGAAACACAACACTGATTCTACTTTTATGTTGAAATTTGTATTTCGACAATTTGGAAATAGTTTCCAAATAACCGGAGTCTTTTAATTAATATAATAGTTTGAGATTTACTTTGTTGTACTCTAGGGCAGAGCTTCCACCCGATTTGAAATTCGATGTTAGACTGACTTTTGATTCAGATCCTGGGTTTATATATGTTAGATTCTATTGTGATCGGAACCAAAGACTTGATAACCAAAAACTTGACGGCGAGGGGACGACACAATTGATATCAATTGATTTTTATGTATATCCAGGTGTCTATATCTGAAGGCGTAGAATCGGGGTGCAGTACCTTGAGTTCAAGAAACTGGCCATTGTGCCACCCTCTTTAATGTTTCGTCACTAACTTTTATGAGCAGCGGCCGAAGATTTGTAGATGAGAAATCTATGTACAGTCTGTCAAGTTAAAGCGTGGGTGGCTTTACTCGCAGTCGGTAAGGTGTATCGACATGATTTTGGTGTCAAAATATTAAGAAGAGCTCCCT
>NC_046663.1:133155719-133160258 GCF_010883055.1 Belonocnema kinseyi
AGCATTTTGCTCGACACCTTGACAAATGTAATTCCATGTAGAAACATGCGTTTAAATAAAATATTTTACCAAAAAAGTTACCCACGCTTTAACTTGACAGGCGGTGTATTGAAAATTAAGATGTAAAAAATGCGTAGTTTGTACAACGCTGTTTAAAATATTGATTTTAATATATTGGATAATAATAAATATGCACTAGTTTGTGCGTTTTAATGAGAACATAATCCGTTTTTTTCGAAAATATGTTTTATAAATAATTTCACAAATTCGAATAGTAATTTGATCGAAAGATTAAAATTAGAATAACTTATCGCAGATTTTAGTTTATTTTTATTTATTTTCTGCCAAAAATGGAATAGCTGAATTTTCAGATTAAGAAATTAGTATTCAACAATATCATTTTTTTCAACCTAAGAGATAAATGTCAGACTAAAATAACAAAGTATCAACCAAAAAAATATTTTTTTATAAAAAAAAAAGTTTTTTTAACCAATGAGATGAATTTTCAACTAAAATGATATTGAACCTAATTATTTCAAGTCTTTTGAGGCGATCCACGAATCGATCCATTCTTTAACTTCTTGATAAGAGTGGAAATGCTGCTCAGCTAGGCCATGTGCCATCGATCGGAACAAATGGTAGTCGGAAGGAGCAATGTCTGTAAAGTACGGCGGGTGGGGTAAGACTTTCGATTTTAGGGTTTCCAAGTATGTCTTGTCGGGTTTTGCGACATGTGGCCGAGCATTGTCATGTTGCAGGATAACTTTATCGTGTCTTTCTCGATACTGTGGCCGTTTCTCCTTCAATGCACGGCTCAAACGCATCAATTGGGTTCCATACCGGTCCCCTGTGATGGTTTCACTCGGACTCAACAGTTCATAATATATCACACGTAGTTGGTCCCACCAAATGCAAGCATAACCTTGGCACCGTGAATATGCGGTCTGGCCGTTAACGTGGATGCATGTCCGGGAATTTCCCATGATTTTCTGCGCTTGGGATTATCGTAATGGACCCATTTTTCGTCTCCGGTCACAATCCGATGTAAAAACTCCTTCCGCTTTTGTCTATGAAGCAGCTGTTCACAAGCAAAGAAACGGCGTTCAACGTCTCTTGGCTTCAATTCGTAAGGAACCCAATTTCCTTGCTTCTAAATCATTCTAATGGCTTTGAGGCGTTTCGAAATTGCTTATTGAGTGACTTCCAATGATTTGGCTAAATAATTTGGCTAATTTGCAAATGACGAGAATTTGGTTCGAAAACTGACATCTTCGATCGAAAAAAAACTCTTCTGATACAAACACAAATTAACTAATGTGAAACTGTCGTTATGTTAACAGATCTCCAAGCTGACGGTGTGAAATGTTTGACCTGCCTGTTTAAACCGGCACTTACCGCTGCAGCCATTTATCGAAAAACCGCGGAAGCAAAGTTGTGCACCATTAATAATAATTAGATTATGATCTTCAATATCAATATTATTAATATTTTACATAAATTTCATTATATATACTTTTGAAGAATTGGCACTTGAAAATTCATACGACGTACAACTTAATAGTTGAACTACTTTTTTAAAAATTAATTTGTTTGTTTAAGATTTAACTAAGTTTGAAATAAAATTCAGCAGTTACATTTTCTACGAAATAAGCTGTTGCATTTTCAACTACAATACGGGAAATTCCACAATGCTACCTAGCCAGGGTGAAAACATAAACTGAAATCTGCGATAACTTAATTTAATTATAATCTTTTAATTGCAAGTGAAATACCGTTGGAATCGCAAAAAGACGCAGATCCCAGATATAATATTTTTTAATTGCTGATTGCAAAATTAGAACATTTTTATGTTATCGATTGAAAATGGCCCTCTGGAACAATGCCTTAAAGGGATTTCCCGCTTTTAAGTTAGGAGTTTCAATGTGGGATTTAAACTTTGAATGGCTTTAAATCAAATAAATCTCAAAATTAAAAAACAAAGTCCATCTAGTGAATTCGAAATTACAAAAACAAATCTAGGATCCCTGAAACGGACTAATTTGTCGGATAATTTTCGACTCATTGGGATCATAAATTTTTACATTCCTCTAAATCCTTTGTACCCTGAATAACAATGAATATCATTATAACTGTGCACAAAAAAAGTTTTATGGAATTTCGTGAATTCGTTCAGCCTAAGACTATTACTTTTATGATCCACCTATAACGCAGGGGGGATGCTGCGTTAGATCTAATTTTCCACTTGCTAAATTTCTAATAACATTCAGGTAAGTTATTCCAGGTTATTATGCATTCTTGAATTGAACTCAATCGAAACGAGACGTCCGAGACACTTAGACTTCTAATATTGCCAAGGAAGCACGGTTCATAAAAGGTTTTCTACTGAATATTAATCCTAGCAATTTCTCTAATAATTGTCCCGACGTATTCATAGCTTTATCCCGAATGAACGTACATTCGCGTGTCAATTTCAAACAGACGTTCGGAAGATGCACATTTATTGCGTTTTCCTACTATAAATAAGAAAAGATTACAAACATGGATTAAAATTTCAGGTAAGTGCCAATTAATTAAAAATAGAATAAAAGTGTAAAAGAATCCTAGGAAAGATGATGAAATTGTCCAAAAAAATTTAGTTATCGAGCAAAACTTTTCATTTTTGAATAATTTTAATTCTATATGATTTATTTTTCTACCTGTGTAATTTAGAAATGTCGAGTGTGACGAGCAGACTTCGGCCTGCCAGAGAATGTATGCGCCCACATACACACTGGGGCCGGTTTATTATCCTGTCCTTCCCCTCCTTCTATGTCACTGCGTGGCGACGGAGCTCTGTTTGCTCAGAGTCATCGAGCGAGACCAGGCACCGTCAACTCAATGCTTAGTTCGTGGCGCCGTAAAGTAAGCGAAGCCCCGCGTACAACAAGCAAGAGAACTAAAATTTCGTGCGCATGTGTAACTGAGTGTATATATGCATACGTTGTCTTTTTTAGTTCATTGTTAAAATTAATGCTAAGTCAAATTTAAAGGGATTTTGAAATAATTAATGCCAAATGTAGCACAGGCGACATACAGTATAATAAATTGAAGTAATTGTATCCATTTGGGAAGCCATATTGCATGATTTGGAATTAATCAAACAATTGTGGAAGGTCTACATTAAAGCTGTTGCCGCGAAGCAGAAAAAGGACTTTACAAAGAACGAAATCACAACCAACAGACTCTCGTCATGTATTTTTCGAAGTAAGAGACACCTTCATGAGGATGATACCTTGCCCGAATTATACTTGTATTTTTGTTAGGGTCAAGCCAATGTCTCTGTCTCTGAACGTGCTGTAACTGACGGCTCAGATCAGCTGATCCTTCGCGATAGTACCCCACTCACCAACCATTCCACCCCCTTTTTGCTGCGATTCGACATTAGAGCCATCTAAAACAAGCAAGACAGCTACTTTCCTAGCTTGCCATCTCGTCGTTGTGTCGGACTTTGTTGGAACCTGAGTGTGTGCTTGGTGAAATAACTCGTGATTGAGGTGCTAAGTGTTAATGGAATACAAATAAAATTTCAACGCTCGAGGTTCGACGTTCAATTTTAACTGCGTTCAAGTTTGAACGTGCAATGCTCGAATTGTGACGCATAAAATCGAGGTGTACGAAGGTGACTTTGCGTAATGTAAGGAGAATTTGCTGCGTAGACGACAAGCGACTTCTTTGTTCGACTACAACAGTTTCAGCTCGAGAGTCGAGATCTCCGATCGAGTGAAAACAGGGGCATTTGGAAAAACTAAGTCGAAAGGTAAGTCATCATTTTTCTTTGATCGTGGAAAAGTGCGCGAGTGTACATCTCGCAGGAAAATGATGAAATTTTCCAACAAAGATGACGCGAAACTCGTGCGAGAGTGGCATGCGATGCGAAAGTTTTTTGTGACTCGAGTGCTGCCGGGCAACGGTTTAAAGCATGCACGTGCGCTTCCCGAGCGTTTGAAAAGAGGATTGATTGTATACACGTTCACGTTATAAATATGCTCGAACACAATAGTATAAAATTAAAATAACAGTTTGATTTTGAATTCAAAATTACCTATACATGGAGTCTTGAATTGTTTTGCGGGGCATGTAACGAATCGGAAAGCAGAAACTTTTATTGAATAAACTACATGTTCGATTGAAATTAAAATTTCAATGATAAGCTCGATTAAAATATTTCTAAACAATCAACTGATATGCTTGACTTAAATAGATGAGAAAAACGTAAAGCTGTTCCTGCTACTTCAGGACCAGGATCTTGAGATATTTGACCATCATCCCGATGATTTCATATATCCAGATATAGACGATGCGGGATGTGTTTATATAATGACGTCGAGTGATGTTAAATATGAAATAGCTAAAGTTTGAATTTTTATATAAGCTTGAAAATGGAAAATTCCTAATTCAATAATATATATATATAATTAAAAATTTGTCATAAGGACAACCGCAGGATTTCGCCGGGAGCGGGTGCTAATCTGAAAAATTGCACCCGCTTCCAGCGAAATC